>NC_090377.1:12652878-12956060 GCF_036365525.1 Heterodontus francisci | reverse complement strand
GCTTTTCATTGGGGCCCAGTATTCTTCCTAAACCTTGTTCGCTGTTGGAGACTTTTCTCTCTTGGGGTTCATGTATCTTCAGTAGATTCAGAGGCATGTGAGAAAGAGGTGGGAGCATAGGAATATAGGAACAGGAGTAGGCCATTCAGCCCCTCAAACCTGTCCCGCCATTCAATGAGATCATGGCTGATCCGCGGCCTAACTCCATATACCTGCCTTTGGCCCATATTCCTTAATATCTTTGCTTAACAAAAATCTAACTATCTCAGATTTAAAATTAACAACTGTTCTAGCTTCAACTACTGTTTGTGGGAGAGAGTTCCAAACCTCCACCATCCTTTGCGTGAAGAAGTGCTTCCTAACATCTCTCCTGAACGGTCTGGTCCTAATTTTTAGACTATGCCCCCTAGTTTTAGAATCTCCAACCAGTGGAAATAGTTTATCTTTATCTAGCCTGTCTTTCCCTGTTAATATCTTGAAGACTTCAATCAGATCACCCCTTAACCTTCTAAATTCTAGCGAAAACAGGCCTAATCTGTGTAATCTCTCCTCGTAACTTAACCCCTGTAGTCCAGGTGTCATTTTTGTAACCCTACGTTACACTCCCTCCAAGGTCAATATATCCTTCCTCAGATGCGGTGCCCAGAACTGCTCACAGTACTCCAAATGGGGTCTAACCAGGGTTTTGTACAGCTGCAGCATAACCTCTGTGTCTTTATACCCCAATCCTCTAGATATAAAGGCTCGCATTCCATTAGCCTTTTTGATTATTTACTGCACTTGCTCGTGGCATTTTAAAGATCTATGCACCTGAACCCCCAAGTCTCTTTGGACATCCACTGTACTTAACCTCTTCCCATTTAAAAAATACCCTGCTCTATCCTTTTTTGGTCCAAAATGGATAACCTCAGACTTGCCTGCATTGAAATCCATCTGCCGCAGTTTTGTCCAATCACCTAGTCTGTCAATATCTCTCTGCAATTTTATGCTATCATCTAGACTATCTACAATGCCGCCTAACTTTGTATCATCAGCAAATTTGGATATATGACTTACTATGTCATCATCCAAGTCGTTAATGAATAATGTGAATAGTTGAGGCCCCAACACAGATCCCTGCGGGACACCACTAGTCACATCCTGCCAATCGGAGTACTTACCCATTATCCCCACTCAACCAACTTTCTTACCATGTCAATAATTTGCCCTCAACTCCATGGGCTTCTACCTTAGTTAACAGTCTCTTATGTGGGACTTTATCAAATGCCTTCTGGAAGTCCATATCAATAACATCCATATACATTCCCCTGTCCACTACCTTAGTCACCTCTTCAAAAAATTCAATGAGATTCGTCAGGCATGACCTTCCCGTCATGAATCCATGCTGGCTGTCCCTGATTAACTGAAATTTTTCTCGGTGTTCAGTCACCCTCTCCTAGATTATGGACTCCAGCAACTTGCCCACCACAGATGTCAGGCTAATTGGTTTGTAACTTGGTTCCCCCTTTCACCCTTCTTAAAAAGTGGACTGAGATGTGCAACTTTCCAATCCAGAGGGACGACTCCTGAACCTAGGGAACTCTGAAAGACTATAGTTAGGGCATCTACAATGTGCTCCCCTACTTCCTTTAGCAGCCTCGGATGGAAACCGTCAGGTCCTGGGGATTTCTCACTCTTTAGTTCCTTTAATTTCCTTGTTACTGATGATTTACTTACGTTAATTGTATTAAATCCCTGTCCCCTATCGGCTATTAATTTTTTCGGGATTTCCAGCAAGTTATCCTCCTTTTCAACTGTAAAGAGCAGAAAGGAGAGATCTTCTCAGTCCAGGATCAAAAAGACACTCTCTGTTTAAACTGTTTGTACAATTCTGAAAAACCCAGGTTGCCAAGCAGGTTAGTCATGTGACTACATTAACATATTGTTTGCCTTTGCTCCGTGACCTTTTGGTCAGCTATGTGGCCTGGTCCAATCTGCACCTTCTCCTTTGTTATCTCTTGCCCAACCCCCACCTCACTTGTTTATAATCTGTGACTTTTCTAATATTTGTCAGTTCCGAAGAAGGGTCACTGACCCGAAACGTTAACTCTGCTTCTCTTTCCACAGATGCTGCCAGACCTGCTGAGTGAATCCAGCATTTCTTGTTTTTGTAGTCATGTGACTAACTGGTCTGACCACATCTTGGATTGTATCACCTTCGCAGTCCCTGGAATGCTCCTCTTACACACAATACACGGTGATCAATGTCCATTGTGGGTTGAATGTGTCAGAGAATGTTCCTTTGTGCATCCAATCACTGTCTGTTAATATGCAAATATCTTTTCCAGCCATGGCTGATCTGTTTAACAAGTCCTTTCTTCACTCCAGTTTGAAATCAATGTTCATGACAAAATTAATGTGCCTCATTCTTGGCAGGTGGGGGCTTGGCATGACACCACGATGCTGGAAACGCAACACATGGGGCAGAATTCAGTCCCACTCAACCTCTTCTCAAATGGCACAATGGGCATAATGGCTTCTATGGATATCTGGCCCACTTGACCTCTCTCTTCCAGGGTACCAACCCTCCTGTTTACCCATTGCAGCACACAACTGTGTCTTAGACAAGCCCAATGTGCTGATTTCAATCGCCCTTCCTGAGAACCTGTTGTTTACTCTCTGCTTAAAGCAATTCTAACAGGTTTCTATCCTAAAGCTTTCCCTTCACACCCCAATCCATTATGCCTCGTCCTATGGCCCTGGTGTTCAACAATAACTTACATTTATTTATATATCGCCTTTAATGTAGTAACATATCCCAAGGTCATTCACTAGAGCATATTTGGTCAAGAAATGTGACACTGAGCCACATAAGGAGGTATTAGGGCAGGTGACCAAAAGCTTGGTCAAAGAGGTAGGTTTTAAGGAGTGTCTTAAAGGAGGAGAGAGAGAGATGAGGAGGCAGAGCGATTCAGTGAGAGAATTCCAGTTCAGATTCCCTCTGTAGCATTGGGATCGGACTTCAGAAAATGATGAATTTTAATCAGCTTCTGAGTAAGAAGTAAGAAATAGGAGTATCCAAGCCTGGCGGGAATCTCTTACGGGTCTTTTTTGGACTGTGCTGATCAGCCTGGATTGGAGTAAAGGATCCGAGTGGCAAGAGAATCAGTCAGCAGGAGAGACAGATTTAAGGTAATTGGCAAAAGAACCAGAGGGGAGAGGAGGAGAATTTTTTTGAAGCAGTGAGGTGTCATGATCTGGAATGCACTGCCTGAAAGGGCGATGGAAACAGATTCAAGAGAAACTCTCAAAAGGGAATTAGATAAATACTCAAAGAGGAAGACTTTATACAGGGCTACGGAGAAAGAATAGGGGTGTCAATGCTGTCATTACGGCTCAGTTGGTAGCATTCTTGCTTCTAAGTCTTAAAGGTTGTGGGTTTAAGTCCCACTCCAGGAGTTGAGTACAAAACTCTAGGCTGATGTTCCCAGTGCTTGTAGTGAGTGAATGCTGCATCGTTGGAGTGCTGTCTCGTAGATGGGATGTTAAACTGCAGCCCCTCTCAGGTCTACGTAAAGGATCCCATGCTACTACACTGAAGAAAGATTGAGTTCTGTTGTGGCCAATAGTTATCCCTCAATCCTTGAAAAAAATCAGATTATCTGGTCATTATCACAGTGCTGTTTATGGGACATTGACATGCTTTTGGCTGCCACAATTTCTACATTACAACAGTGACGACACTTCAGAAATATTTCATTGGCTGTAAAGCATTTTGGGACATCATTAGGTCATGAAAGGTCCTATATAAATTCAAATCCTTCTTTCGTTAGCTCTTTCAAAGAGCTGGCACAGACATGATGGGCTGAATGGCCTCCTTCTGTGCTGTATCATTTCATGTTTCTATAAGAGCGGCAGAAATTCAGAACAAAAAGTGCTGGATTTAGGCAGAAAGGATGGGTTTCATGTTTCATGTAAAACTTTACAGATGGCTCTGCTGATCTGTTCTTGTTGTTCCAGAACAAAGCGCCCTTGTGGTTTTGAAGTGTTGTCAAGGAAGAACAAAAAGAAGCGAACAGCCCCCACAGGACTTTCAGGGAGTGTCACTATAATAAAGTTGTTAGATACAATGAGAGCACAAACCAGCCCCAAACACAACAGAACACTCCCCAACATTAATCTAACGCTGATGCTCCTATTGTAGCTAACTGACCTGCTCAGCTGGGAGTCTTTCAAAGGCTCCTGTTGCCCTCTTTGTGCTAATGTCTCCATTTCATCTGTTTAATTAAACAGGCACTTCCATATGTCGTCACCTTAACTGTTTAGGAAGCATTCAATTCAGCGAATTCATTCAACAGAAGCAATTCATTGGCGGCCCTCATTGACCTCGCAGCTATCCGAGCTCCCACCCACCACTCTCCCTTCACCCTCCGTCTCTGAGGAGACACAATAGCCGAGCTGTCATCAGGCAGTGTAGTTCTGTTCAGGTTGGATAAGCCCAGCCCCCACCCCAGCTTGCCCAAATGACTGCGGTGGATCACACTGGAGCCAGATTTGATTCGGAAGAAGGAAGAGCAAACTTGGCCCCAGGAAAATAAAGCAGCAGAGTAACAGCAGCTATGGCTCAGTGAGTAGCACTTTTGCTTCCTGGAAGCGAGGGTCATAGGTTCAAGTCCCACTTCAGAGACTTGAGCACAAAATCTAAGCAGGCACTGTACTGTCAGAGTACCATCTTTCAGAAGGGATGTTAAACTGATGCCCCCTTCTGCCTGCTGGGATGGATGTAAATGATCCCATGACACTGTTTCAAAGATCAGCAGGGGAGTTCTCCTTGGTGTCCAGGCCAGCATCCTTATTTCTTTAAAGATAGTCTGTTTTTTTTAATCAAATTGCTGTTTGCAAATTGGCTGCCATGTTTCCTACATTGCAAAATTTCAGAAGTCCTTAATTGACTGTAAAGCACTTTGGGGCATCCTGAGGTCAAAAAAGGTGATTATTTCTTTCTTTAATTTTCTGAGTTCAAGTCCCACTCCAGGGCTTGAGCACAAAATTCCAGGCTGACACTCCCAGTGCAGGGCTGAAGGACTGCTGCACTGTCAGAGGTGCCGTCTTTCGGATGAGACATTAATCAAAGCCCCATCTGCCTGCTTAGGTGGATATAAAAGATCCCTTGTGCTATTTTGAAGAACAGCAGGGCAGTTATCCCTGGTGTCCTGGGCCAATATTTATCCCTCCATAAACATCACAAAAACAGATTGTCTGGTGTTTGTGGGAGCTTGCTATGCACATATTGGTTGCTATATTTCCTACATTACAACAGTGACTACACTTCAAAAGTATTTCATTGGCTGGGAAGCACTTTGAGACATCTGGTGGTTATGAAAAGTGAAAAGTCCTTCTTATGGTGAATGACAGAAAAGCTGACTTGTATCCAATTTGTCCAAATTTCACACTGAAAGTCTCCTCTCTCCAACAGGAATTTAGGCAAAGTTTCCGCACTTCTCTACTCTTGCTGCTGGTGAATCCATTTGATGTATAAATGGGGGAGAATTCAGAATGGAGGGCAGGCAGAAATACGTCTTCTATAGTTTCCTGCTTTTTGTCTCAAGAAAGGAGGGAGACAAAAAGCAGGAAACTATAGACCAGTTAGCATAACATCAGTCATTGGGAAAATGCTTGTGTCCATTATTAAGAAAGAAATAGCAGGACATTTAGAAAAACATAATGCAATCAAACAGAGTCAACATGGTTTTATGAAAGGGAAATCATGTTTGACAAATTTGTTCGAGTTCTTTGAGGATATAACAAGCAGAGTGGATAAAGGTGAACCAGTAGATGTTGTGTATTTGGATTTTCAGAAGGCATTTGATAAGGTGCCACATAAAAGGTTATTGCACAAAATAGGAGCTCAGGGTATTGGGGTAATGTGTTGGCATGGATTGAGGATTGACTAACACACAGAAGGCAGAGAGTTGGGATTAATGGGCCTTTTTCAGGTTGGAAAGCCGTTACTAGTGGGGTGGCACAAGGATCGGTCCTAGGGCCTCAACTATTTGCTATCTATATTAATGACTTAGAGGAAGGGACAGAGTGTAGTGCATCTAAATTTGCTGACGATTCAAAAATAGGTGGGAAGGCATGTTGTGATGAGGACACAAAGAATGTGCAAAGGGATAGATATAGGTTAAGTGAGTGGGAAAAAATTTGGCAGATGGTGTTCAATGTAGGAAAGTGTGAGGTAATCCACTTTGGTCGGAAGAATAAAAAGGCTGATTATTATTTAGATGGAGAAAGACTACAAAATACTGCAGTACAGGGGGATCTGGATGTTCTTGTACATGAAACACAAAAGGTTAGCATGCAGGTCCCGCAAGTAATTAGGAAGGCAAATGGAATTTTGGCCTTTATTGCCAGGTAGTTAGAGTTTAAAAATAGGGAAGTCCAGTTACAACTGTACAGGGTGTTGGTGAGGCCACACCTGGAGTACTGCGTACAGTTTTGGTCCCCGTATTTAAAGAAGGATACACTAGCATTAGAGGCAGCTCAGAAAAGGTTCACTCGGCTAATTCCTGGGATGAAGGGGCTGTCTTATCAAGAACGGCTAAACAGGTTAGGCCTTCATTCATTGGAGTTTAGAAGAATGGGAGGTAATCTTATCGAAACATATAAGATTTTAAGGGGGCTCGTCAGGGTAGATGTTGAGAAGATGTTTCCACGAGTGGGGGAATCTCCAACTAGGGGACATAATTACAGAATAAGGGGACACACATTTAAAACTGAGATGTGAAGGAATTTATTTTCTCAGAGGGTGGTGAATCTCTGGAATTCTCTACCTCAGAGAGTTGTGGAGGCCAGGTCACTAAATGTATTTAAGGAGGAGGTAGATAGATTTTTGAAATCTCAGGGAGTCGAGGGTTAGGCAGAGCAGGCCCGAAAGAGAAGTTGAGGACTGAGACAGATCAGCCATGATCTTATTGAATGGTGGGGCAGGCTTGAGGGGCTGAATGGCCTACTCCTGCTCCTATTTCTTATGTTCTTATGTTCAACACTGAAGGTTAAACTGGGCAGATAACTCCGAGGATTAAAAATGAATGGGCACACAGCTCAGAAAGTAAATACATCAACAACTCAAACTAGCTGGATTTAGGTTTGCTTTCCAAAAAAATGGAATCCTCCAGGGAAATCTGTCAGTCTACAAATAATCTTATTTATGCTTAGCTGTCAGCCATGGCTAGGTGGGTAACACTCAGGCCTTGGATTATAAAGTCCTGCGTTCAAGTCTCACTTCAGAGAATTGAGTATATAACCCAGGCTACTGCTTCCAGTGTGGTGCTGAGGGAATGCTGCACTATTGGAGATGCGGCCTTTTGGATGAGATGTTAAACTGAGGCCCCCATCTGTCCTCTCAGGTGGATATAAGACAGGATCTGAAGAGGAGGGGAGTTGTGACCAACATTTGTCCCTCAACTGACACAGAAAATAGATTATCTGGTTATTAACTTCATTGCTGTTTGTGGGATCTTGCTGTACTCAAAATTGGCAGCTGGTAACAGCACAAGGAAAAAAATTCAAGAGGTGATGGTAGAAGACAGGGGAACCGCGATGGTTAGATAGGGTTGACAACAGTATTCCATACTGGTGATGGTTGTGTCAAAGTATGGATGAAAAGACATAGGTGTAAGTATGAATCAGCACAGTGGGAGAAGAGAGCAGGGCTCAAATATGACTGGATAGGTGAGATAATGTGTAACAGGCAGGAAGTAAAAACTCTTAATACGTTCAAAGGCCTTTATTCATTTTAACTCCCTTCAAACACAATGTACCATACACCTAGAAAAAGAGAAGATACATTACGAACAGAAATACATGGTAGCATATATAAACAATGACTTGCATTTATATAGCACCTTTAGCATAGTAAAACATCCCAAGACGCTTCACAGGTGCTTTATCAAACTAAATTTGACACTGAACTGTAGATTGAGATATTAGGACAAGTGACCAAAAGCTTGGTCTAAGAGGTAGGTTTTAAGGAGCATCTTAAAGGAGGAGAGGGAAAGAGGTTTAGGGAAGGAATAAAACAGAACAGAAAATAAAAACAGACAAGGAGAATTATCAAGGCAAAGATGACAGACAGAGGTAAAATGAGCATTTTCCTGGCTCACCATAAGTAGAGCCACAGGAAGTTTAGTATTCTATATATAAAACATCCAAATCTTTCAATTAGATTCCAGCCTGTAACTCATTCCCGAGTATCTGTTATTCTATATATAAGCCCCCCAATCCCCTTGATTAGATTCCAGCCTGTAACTCACTCCCGGGTATCTGTTATTCTATATATAAGCCCCCCAATCCCCTTGATTAGATTCCAGCCTGTAACTCACTCCCGGGTATCTGTTATTCTATATATAAGACCCCCAATCCCCTTGATTAGATTCCAGCCTGTAACTCACTCCCGGGTATCTATTCAATCAGGTTCACGTCCAGAAGTCACTTCCAGGTGGCCATCATTATTCTTTATGTATAAACCATATGGAACTCTGACACTTTCAGACTGACCTCTTCTACAGCCAGGTAGATAAGCAAAAATGTCACCCAACACATTGGCTCCTCGAATGGAAGCTTTCATTTTCCCAAGTGAGCCATCTTATGCATACAATTAAGCCTTTCGTTACAATTAAAGATTCATCAGCTTGAGATGTTGAATTTCCAATGGCTGGATGGGGCATTAACAATGACCTTGTCTGTGATAAAGGCTACTGTATCTTCTAAATAAACATTACATCGTACAGCTTACATTACATTAATACCTCAATGATGTGCTTGTCTCTTACAGGCTTGCTCTGGTGCTTCTTGCGAAACCAATCTACTGATTAATCTTTTCAATTTAGGTGCTTGATCAGGACGACTCATAGCTCATCTTCAGCCCTTTTCTACGAGCATAAACTTACTAATCAGCTTGGACTACGTCCACAAGGACAGTGCTCTGCAGCCTTGTCCCTCCCTCAACAACCTCTTCATTTGTCAAAGGCAATTAACAATTTGCTTGTTTCTTATAGAAATTACTACAAATTTTGGCTCCCCAGTCTGGCAATGCCCCATATTTAAAATTCTCATCTTTGTGTTCAAATCCCTCCATGGCTTTCCCCCTCTCTACCTACCTCTCTAACCTCATCCAGCCCTACAACCCTCCGAGATCTCTTCGCTTCTCCAATTTTTGATCGTTGTGCATTCCCGATTTCCATCACCCTACCATCAGTTGCTTAAGCCCGTAGCTCTGAAATTTCCTCCCTAAACCTCTTCACCTGTCTCTTCTCCTTTAAGTTATTCCTTAAAACCGACCTCTTTAACGAAGCTTTTGGTCACCCACCCTAATATCTTCTCATGTGGTTCGATGTTAAATTTTCTCTGATTATGCTCCCGTGAAGCATCTTGGGGTGCTTCACTACATTAAAGGTGCTATATAAGTGAAGGTTGTTGTTGTAAAAACATAGAATGAGAGGAAAGTTCCATCTCTCAAGGTGGTTGGAACGTCCTATTTTAAGGACTTTGTGGAAGTGTCAAGTCAGATCCTTACGGTCCCAGCTCCACAGCAGACACTTGCACCAAATTTGGCACTGATCAAGTACTAAATTGACAATCCCTAAGAAGTAATAGTACTGGCCTATGACGGTGGCTAACTGCAAATCAAGATATGACTAATTGTATTTTAAGATTAGTAATACAGCAAGTGTTGGGCATGTAATATCAGTACTTAAAGTTAAACATGTTTGCATTTAAACTTCAACCTGTGTGTATTTATTGGTAAAATGATGAGATGCGATGCAAAGTGTGCAAGTGTTTTAATTCCTTGGTAACTGCCTGTTGGTTAGCTATTAAAATGGTGAGTAACACGAGCAAAATTGCTTAATTTTAGTACAATGGAAATACCAGCACCATGGTCTGGAGAGGGGAGATGTTAATGAGATCAGATCGACCACTCGGAATCATCATTCCTGACCAGCAGAAGAAAGTAAGCCAACCAGCAAACAGCAGCTTCAGCAGGGATGTCATGGCAATGGGCAAGGAGCATCCAACCATGTCCTGGATGTACAGCAGGGACGGATGTGGATGTAGGGTGGGGAAGGGTCTGAATGGAAAGTGGGAAAGGGTCTGGATGGAGGTGAGGGTGAGTTTGGATGAAGACGGGAAGGGTCTGGATGCAGAGTGAGGGTGGTTTGGATGGAGAGTGGGGGAGGGTCTGGATAGTGAGTGGGGGTAGGTTTGGATGGAAGGGGGGGAGGGTTTGGATGGAGAGCATGGGAGGGTCTAGATGGAGAGTGGGGACGGTCTGGATGGAGAGTGGGGGAGGGTCTGGGTAGAGTGTGAGGGTGGGTTTAGTCGGAGAGTGGGTGTGGGTCCAGATAGAGAGTGAGGGAGGGTCTGCATGGAGAGTGGGGGCTGGTCTGGATGGAAATGGAGGTGATGGGGGGAAGTGATACGGTGGCTGAGTGGGGTTAGGGGCAAGTCGAGAATGAACATTCTCAGTGCTCATTCGGATGAAATCAAAGTACTGCTTGCAATTGCTGGACAAAATTCCAAGGAGCTGCTGTAAGATGTTTTGTGTCTGATACATTCACAACCAGAATTCCAAACATTGGTGAAAGGGAAACACTGCAAGGTTTCGCACTGAATGAGGGTAGATGTAAATATACACACAAATGTGAGGTCCATTTATCTGTATTGTGTGTTAGGTGTCTTCTATTGAAATTAGTGTAAGTTGCTAAAAGTGTGCTATTGTAACCACACCTGGAGCTGGTCTGCAATTTTTATTGGATAACATTGTTCTAATAAGTGCAAATATGCCATGCTGGAGCAGTAGATGTTCTGGTGAGGTTGACATTGATGCTCATTGTTGGGGCAAAACAGAACTTTGCTCTGCATCTCGGACATGCTGTAATCTCCTCCAGCCCTCCGAGATATAGTCATCGAGTCAAATACAGCACAGAAGGAGGCCATTCAGCCCATCTAATTCATGCCAGCTCTCCACCGAGCTATGCTGTCAGTCCCACCCACCAGCTCGCTCTCCGTAGCCCTGCAAGTCTATTTTGCTCAAGTGGCCATCCAACTTCCTCTTGAAATCATTGAATATTTCTGCTTCCACCACCCTTGTGGGCAGCGAGTTTCATTCAAGTCATTACCACCTGCTGCATAAAAAAGTGCTTCCTCATATTCCCCATTATCTTTTGGCCAAAATTCCCCAGATCTCTGCGTTCCTCCAATTCTGGTCTCTTGCACATCCCTGATTTCCTTTGTTCCACTATTGGTGGCTATGCCTTCAACTGCCTGAGGCCCAAACTGTGGAATTCCCTCCTTAAGTCTCTCGTCCTCTCTATTTCTCTCTTCTCCTTTAAGATACTCTTTAAAACCTCCCTCTTTGACCAAGCTTTTGACACCTGTCAAGCTCTCTTTTTATGTGTCAAATTTTGTTTGATTAATGGTCCTGTGAAGTGTCTTGGGAGATGTTATTTTATTAAAGGCACTAATATAAATGCAAGTTATTGTTTCTGGCATAATAGGCACAAACTATGGTGTTAATGGTATTGTGGAATGTCACATGCTATTGTAAAACTGTTGCCCTTTAATCGTGCTTCAAATGGAAATTCTTCTAAAATATTTCTTCTGAAGCAACAAGATGAGACCCAATTTGTCAACAACATTGCTCTGTGTATGAAGAGGCTCTCTTTAATATAGACACAAGGGAGTCATTAAAAAGCAGTAATCTAATCAACTGGTTTGTGTGGTTTCCTTGTAGGCAACAAGCAGACATGTTCATAATTTTCTCACAAGTCAATGGTTCATCAGCTGTTTTGTTAATGGTACTTACACATTGTTGCTGTGTCGCACCTTCAGAAGGTTTAGTTTCTGACACATTTCTGCATTCAGCAGTGATGTGACATTTTTATCTACAATTTCAACAGGAGACTGATGTCCCTCCTTCTCCGGTAATGTTCAATTTGTATTTGCATGTTTTAATGTTGTTTCTAAAGATAGGAATTTCCAGCTCTAGGTTTATTCAGCTTTAAGTGGTTGGGGTTAATGATGGATATTTTCTTACAGAGGGGCAAAGTGAAAGGTTGGGAGGCAACCCATGGTGCAAGAAAAATAGGAATTCCTTTTGATCTGTGATCCATTAAGGGGCAAGAGACGAAAAACTTGCATTTATTTAGTGCCTTTCATGACCTCAGGATGTCCCAAAATGCTTTACAGCCAATGAAACACTTTTGGAGTGTGGTGACTGCTATAATCTAAGCAGCCAATGCGCACAGCCAGCTCCCATAAATAGCAATGTGATAATGACCAGATAGTCTGTTTTTAATGATGTTTGAAGGATAAATATTGGCCAGGACACCAGGGAGATCTCCATTGCTCTTCTTCAAAATAGTGTCATGGGATCTTTTACATCCACAGTAAAGTACTTTAGTGAATCATTTGGCTTTTTACGAAAATTTGGCAACTTTTGTGGTCATCATTTTTGGGTGTTACTCCATAAATAACTAGAATTATTGAACTGAATTTCTCAATTGTCTTGGTGGGATTATGATCATGTTACTAGTCCAGGACTGTAACTACAATATTGTCAAGGCATTGGGGAAAAGTTCAAGCATAATAGATATATTATAGATTAGTTTTGCTCCTTTCGAGTGAGAAACATAGAAACATAGAAAAATAGGAGCAGGAGTAGGCCATTCGGCCCTTCAAGCTGATCATCCAAACTCAGTAACCTGTTCCCGCTTTCTCCCTGTATCCCTTGATCCCATTAGCCCTAAGAACTATATCTAGCTCTTTCTTAAATATATTTAATGATTTGGCCTCAAGAGAATTCCACAGGTTCACCACTCTCTGGGTGAAGAAATCTCTCCTCATCTCAGTCCTAAATGGCTTACCCCTTATCCTTAGACTGTGACCCCTGGTCCTGGACTCCCCCGCAATCGGGAACATCCTTCCTGCATCTAGTCTGTCCAGTCCTGTTAGAATTTTGTAGGTTTTTATGAGATTCCTTCTGATTCTTCTAAACTCTAACAAATACAAGCCTAATCGACCCAATCTCTCTTCACACGTCAGCCCTGCCATTTTTAGGAATCAGTCTGGTGAACCTTCGCTGCACTCCCTCCATAGCAAGAACATCCTTCCCCAGATAAGGAGCCCAAAACTGCATACAATACTCCAGATTTGATCGCACCAAGGCCTTGTATAATTGCAGCAGGACATCCTTGCTCCTGGACTTGAATCCTCTTGCTATGTAGGCCAACATACCATTTGCCTTCTTAACTGCCTATTGCACCTGCATGCTTACTTTCAGTGACTGGTGCACAAGGACACCCAGGTCTCACAGCACCTCCCCCTTTCCCAATCTATTGCCATTCAGATAATAATCTGCCTTTCTGTTTTTGCCACCAACGTGGATAACCTCACATTTATCCACATTATACTGCATCTGCCATATATTTGCCCACTCACTCAACCTGTCCAAATCACACTGGAGCTTCTCTGCATCCTCCTCACAGCTCACACTCCCACCCAGCTTTGTGTCATCATGCAAACTTGTATACATTCATTTAATTCCCTCATCCATATCATTAATATATATTGTGAATAGCTGGGCTCCTAGCACTGATCCCTGCGGTACCCCACTAGTCACTGCCCGCCACTTGGAAAAAGACCTGTTTATTCCTACTCTTTGTTTCCTGTCTGCCAACCAGTTCTCTATCCGTGTCAGTACCTTACTCCCAATCCCATGTGCTTTAATTTTGCATGCTAATCTCTTATGTTGGATCTTATCGAAAGCCTTCTGAAAGTCCAAATACACCACATCCACTGGTTCTCCCTTATCTATTCTACTAGTTACATCCTCAAAAAAGTCCAGTAGATTTGCCAAGCATAATTTCCCTTTCGTAAATCCATGTTGACTTTGTTCGATCCTGTCATTGTTTTCCAAGTGCTCTGTTATTACATCTTTTATAATGGACTCTAGCATTTTTCCCACTACTGATGTCAGGCTAACCGTTCTATAATTCCCTGTTTTCTCTCTACCTACTTTCTTAAATAGTGGGGTTACATTAGCTACCCTCCAATCCGTTGGAACTGTTCCAGAGTCTATAGAATTTTGAAAAATGGCCAGCAATACATCTACTATTTCTAGGGCCCCTTCCTTAAGTACTCTGGGATGTAGAGTATCAGGCCCTGGGGATTTATTGGCTTTCAAACCCATCAATTTCCCTAACACGATTTCCCCTTAATACTGATTTCATACAGTTCCTCCTTCTCACTAGACCCTATGTTCCCCAACATTTCTGGCAGGTAATTTGTGTCCTCCTTTGTGAAGACAGAACCAAAGTAGGTATATTGGTCTGCCATTTCTTTGTTCCCCGTTATAAATTCCCCCGTTTCTGACTGTAAGGGACCCACATTTGTCCTCATTAATCTTTTTCTCTTCACATATCTATAGAAGTTTTTACAGTCAGTTTTTGTGTTCTCTGCAAGTTTACTCTCATACTCTATTTTCCCATTCTTAATGAATCCCTTTGTCCTCCTTTGCTGAATTCTAAACTGCTCCCAATCCTCAGGTTTGCTGTTTCTTCTGGTCAATTTATATTTCTCCTCCTTGGATCTTATAGTATCCCTAATTTCTTTTGTAAGCCACGGTTAAGCCACCGTGCAGCCATGTCTCCGTAATTGCAACTATATCGTATCCATTTACATCTATTTGCGTGGTTAATTCGCTTACCTTATTGCGAATACTCCGCTGTTTTATTATTGTGCCAGACAGGAATGAACAATTGTTGTAATTCATCCATGTGCTCTTTAAATGCTAGCCATTGCCTATCCACTGTCAACCCTTTAAGTAACATTCCCCAGTCCATCATAGCCAACTCGCGCCTCATACCTTCATAGTTTCCTTTATTTAGATTCATGGCCCTAGTCTCGGAATCAACTCTCTCACTCTCCATCTTAATGAAGAATTCTATCATGTTATGGTCGCTCTTCCCCAAGGGACCCGCACAACAAGATTGTTAACTAATCCTTTCTCATTACACAATACCCAGTCTAGGATGGCCTGTTCTCTAGTTGGTTCCTCAACGTATTGGTCCAAAAAACCATCACATATGCACTCCAGGAATTTCTCCTCTATAGTATTATTACTAATTTGGTTTGCCCAACCAAATGTCAATTAAAGTCACCCATAATTACAGTTGCACCCTGAATGCATGCGTCTCTAATTTCCTGTTTAATCCCATCCTCTACATCACCACTGCTGTTTGGGGGTCTATCTACAACCCCCACCAATGTTTTCTGCCCCTTGGTGTTTCTTAGCTCCACCCATGCAGATTCCACATCAGGATTCTCTGAGCTAATATCCTTCCTAACTATTGTATTGATTTCCTCTTTTACTATCAATGCTACTCCACCTCCTTTCCCTTTTTGCCTGCCCTTCCTAAATATTGAATACCCTTGGATGTTCAGTTCCCATCCTTGGTCACCCTGCAGCCATGTCTCCGTAATCGCAACTATATTGTATCCATTTACATCTATTCGCTTACCTTATTGCGAATACTCCGCGCATTGAGACACAATATCTTTAGGCTTGTCTTTTTAACATTCTTAGTCATCTTAGCATTTTTCCGCACTATGGCCCTATTTATTTCTTGCCCTTGATTTCTATGCCTTCCACTTTTGCCTTTTTGTTTCCTGTCTTTCGTTTCTATCCTTGTTTCTTCCTCCTCAGTCTCCCCGCTCAGGCTCCCATCCCCCTGCCATTCTAATTTAAATCCTCCCCAACAGCACTAGCACTCATAGTTCCCATAGCACTCTGTAATCTTTCATTATTGAATATTAGCATATTAAAATGTAATGTGTTTGAAAGAAATTCCTTTGTCCGCTTTTAAAAGAGGTCTAACCCGTGTATTTTAAATGGATTAATGCCTCAGTTAAAATAATAGGAGTAAGGCATTTGAAACCAAACATGCGAAAGGATCACAAGCCAATGGTCAGAAGCCTTGATGTCAAGGCATTCGACAGGGAATAGATTGCACATGGTTCCACAATCTAGCTGAAGAAAAGCTACCTTACCACTGACCCTCATTATTACAGAAAACTGATATTGGAATTGTTTCTTTTCCACTACCGTCAATGCTCGAAATGTAGACAAAAGCAAAATACTGCAGATGCTGGAAATCTGAAATAAAAAACAGAAAATGATGGAAATACTCAGCAGGTCAGCCAGCATCTGTGGAGAGAGAATAACAGAGTTGATGTTGACATTTAACCTTACGTCATACACCCGATGTGCACTTGGACTCTTATACATCTGTCCCCATGTGGGAACATAGGAAAGTACAGCACTAGGAAAGAATCTAATGATCACAGTAAACAACATCTTGCATTTATATAGCTCCTTCAATGTAGGAACACATCTCAAGGTGCTTCGTAGGAGTGCAGTTGGACTAAAATTGCCACTAGGAACATAGGAAGATAGGAAGAGGAGTAGGCCATTCAACCCCTCGAGCCTGTCCCGCCATTCAATGAGATCATGGCTGATCCGCGGCCTAACTCCATATACCTGCCTTTGGCCCATATCCCTTAATATCTTTGCTTAACAAAAATCTATCTCAGATTTAAAATTAACAACTGTTCTAGCTTTAACTGCTGTTTGTGGGAGAGAGTTCCAAACCTCTACCACCCTTTGCGTGAATAAGTATTTCCTAACATGTCTCCTGAATGGTCTGGTCCTAATTTTTAGACTATGCCCCAAGTTTTAGAATCTCCAACCAGTGGAAATAGTTTATCTTTATCTAGCCTGTATTTTCCTGTTAATATCTTGAAGACTTCGATCAAATCACCCCTTATTCTTCTAAATGCTAGTGAAAACAAGCCTATTTGCGTAATCTCTCTTCGTAACGTAACCCCTGTAGTCCAGGTATCATTCTTGTAAACCTACGTTGCACTCCCTCCAAGGCCAATATATCCTTCCTCAGGTGCGGTGCCCAGAACTGCTCACAGTACTCCAAGTGGGGTCTAACCAGGGTTTTGTACAGCTTCAGAATAACCTCTGTGTCTTTATACTCCAATCCTCTAGATATAAAGGCTAGCATTCCATTAGCCTTTTTGATTATTTTCTGCACTTGCTCGTGGCATTTTAAAGATCTATGCACCTGAAACCCCAAGTCTCTTTGGACATCCACTGTACTTAACCTCTTCCCATTTAAAAAATACCCTGCTCTATCCTTTTTTGGTCCAAAATGGATAACCACACACTTGCCCGCATTGAAATCCATCTGCCACAGTTTTGCCCATTAACCTAGTCCTTGCAATTTTATGCTATCATCTAGACTGTCTACAATGCCACCTAACTTTGTATCATCAGCAAATTTGGATATATGACTTATTATGCCATCATCCAAGTCGTTAATGAATAATGTTAATAATTGAGGCCCCCAACACAGATCCCTGTGGGACACCACTAGTCACATCCTGCCAATCGGAGTACTTACCCATTATCCCCACTCTCTGTCACCTACCACTCAACCAACTTCCTAACCATGCCAATAATTTTCCCTCAACTCCATGGGCTTCTACCTTAGTTAACAGTCTCTTATGTGGGACTTTATCAAATGCCTTCTGGAAGTCCATATCAATAACATCCATAGACATTCCCCTGTCCACTACCTTAGTCACCTCTTCAAAAAATTCAATGAGATTTGTCAGGCATGACCTTCCCGTCATGAATCCACGCTGGCTGTCCCTGATTAACTGAAATTTTTCTAGGTGTTCAGTCACCCTATCCTTGATTATAGACTCCAGCAACTTGCCCACCACAGATGTCAGGCTAACTGGTCTGTAATTTCTTTGGTTCCCCCTTTCACCCTTCTTAAAAAGTGGAGTGACATGTGCAACTTTTCAATCCAGAGGGACCGCTCCTGAATCTAGGGAAATCTGAAAGCCTATAGTTAGGGCATCTACAATGTGCTCCCCTACTTCCTTTAACAGCCTTGGATGGAAACCGTCAGGTCCTGGGGATTTCTCACTCTTTAGTTCCATTTATTTCCTTGTTACTGATGTTTTATTTACGTTAATTGTATTAAGTCCCTTTTCCCCAATAGACAGGGCTAAATTGTGGCGAGTCGAAGAGACTTAGTAGTTGGCAGGAAAAAAGACAGAGGAGAGCTGGCGGGCAGCCATAAAGACAGGGCTAAATTGTGGCGAGTCGAAGAGACTTAGTAGTTGGCAGGAAAAAAGACAGAGGCGCAAGGGGAGAGCCAACTGTGCAACAGCCCCAACAAACAAATTTCTCTGCAGCACCTGTGGAAGAGCCTGTCACTCCAGAATTGGCCTTTATAGCCACTCCAGGCGCTGCTTCACAAACCACTGACCACCTCCAGGCGTGTATCCATTGTCTCTTGAGATAAGGAGGCCCAAAAGAAGAATTGTATTAAGTCCCTTTTCCCCAATGGCTATTAAATTTTTCGGGACTTCCGGCAAGTTATCTTCCTTTTCAACTGTAAATACTGAGCAAAGTAATTGTTTAACATGTCTGCCATTTCCCCATTATCAATGACAATATCTCCATTTTCAGCTTTTAGTGGGCCTACATTGTGCTTGACCACCCGCTTTCCCTTTATGTAACTATAAAATTTCTTCTTATTGATTTTGATGTCCCTTGCAAGTTTCCTTTCATAAACCCTTTTAGTAGCTCTTAAAAGTCAAATAAGTAAATTCGACATATACTCTTTGGAGTTCAGAAGAATGAGAGGTAATGTCCCTGAAACATACAAGATTGCGAAGGGAATAAAAACAAGAAATGCTGGAAATACTCAGCAGGTCTGGCAGCATCTGTGGAAAGAGAAGCAGAGTTAACGTTTCAGGTCAGTGACCCTTCATCAGAACTGGCGTAGCCAGAAATGTAATAGGTTTTAAGCAAGTAAAGCAGGGGTGGGGCAAGAGATAACAAAAGAGGTGTTGATAGGACAAGGTCACAGAGAATAACTGACCAGAAGATCATGGGGCAAAGGCAAACGGTATGTTAATGGTGTGGTGAAAGACAAAGCATTAGTACAGAGAGGGTGTTAATTCACAGAAAACTGAACAGCCTGGCCCCAAGCACAAACATGAAAAAAACAGTGGGTAGGCACCAAAGAAACAAACTAAAATAAAATAAACACACATAGAAGAAAAAATAACTAAAAATAAAAATAAAAAGGGGGGGGGGCCCGTCATGCTCTCAAATTATTGAACCCAATGTTCAGTCCGGCAGGCTGTAGCGTGCCTAATCGGTAAATGAGATGCTGTTCCTCAAGCTTGTGTTGATGTTCACTGGAAGACTGCAGCAATCCTAGGACAGAGATGAGGAGAAATTTCATCACTCAGAGGGTTGTGCATCGTTGAAATTCTCTACCCCAGAGGGTTGTGAATGCTCCATTGTTGAGTATATTCAAGACTGAGATTGCTGGATTTTTTTAATCTCTCAGGGAATCAAGGGATATGGGGACCAGACTGGAAAGTGGATTTGAGGCAGAAGATCAGCCATGATCATATTAAATGGCAGATCAGGCTCAAGGGACCGAATGGTCTACTCCTGCTCCTATTTCTTATATTTTTACGCTCTTATAAGGAGATATTAGGATGGGCAACTAAAACATTGGTTGAAGAGGTAGGTTTTAAGAAGGATCTTAAAGGATGAGAGAGATGGGAGAGAGAGGCAGTGAATTCTAGAGTTTAGGGTCTAAATGGTTAAAGGCATGGCTGGGAGAAGGGAATGCAAAGGAGGCCAGAATTGGAGGAGCGCAGAATTCATGGAAGGTTGTAAGACTGGAGGAGGTCACAGAGATAGGGACTACATCCATTGGTTGCCCCACCCTCAAATATCTATCCAATTCTCCTTTTTGTGCCTCTACTCCCTCCCTGAGCAGTCTGTCCCACATATTCACCATCATCTGTGTAACGTGCTTCAATCTAAACTGTCTCTGCCCCTTCCCTCTTCTAAGCTTGGGACTATGTTTCCAAAGTCTGGGACAATCTCAAATATATTACCATGGCTCAATTTGTCTAATCCCTCAAGGGTCTTGAATCCTTGTATAATCTCTCCCCTGAGTTTTCCCTTCTCTCATAAACAACCCTCAGTTTTTTCACCTCTCCTCAGAGCTTAGATCCCTTTTTGCATTGCCTTCAATGGCTGGAAGCTCTTTCTGTAGTTGGGTGACCAAACCCGTAACCAATGTTCCAGGTGTGGACTTACCAGTGCCTCATAAAGACTCAATGTCCCCTTCTGGAATTTACATTCAATCCCTCTAGGTATGTATATTCCAAGAATTAGTTCGTTTATGTCCTACTGCTGCACATAGTGCATTATACTTTCAGTGAGTTACCTCTTTCTGAGAGTCCTTTACTCCTGGGTATTCATTATTGTATATATAAACCATATGAACCCTTCAATTAGATGTCAGCCTGTAACTCACTCTTATTCTATATAAAAAAAACCTCAGGCTATAGTAGCGTAGTGATTATTTCAATGGACTAGTGATCTAGAGACCATGGCTGGGATTTTATTGGGTCCCCAATATTGGGCTCCATGGTGGGGGTGTGGGGGTGATAGAAAATGGTTCTGGCAGAGGCCCGTTACGGAGCTTGACGCCGGGAGGGCCCAGCCCAATCCTCCCAGCGGCAGTGGGACTCTGTGGCGGCCTCTCCACCTGCCGCTGGGCAATGGGATCTGAATTTCAATATGTAAATCAATAAAATGAATAAATTTAAATATACTCACCTCCAATCTTCCAGGCCCACCGCGATCTTCAGTGCGGTGGTCTGCACTCCCATGCCTTCACTTCCTTGTCTGAGGAAAGCCGGCGTGACACTGGTCGGGGGGGGGGGGGGGGGTGGGGTTAAGATTTTAGTGCCGGGTGAGTGGGGGGTGGAAACAGGGTGAAATAAACCATAATGAGTATAGGGGATGGTGGGAAGGAGTGAACTTTAAACTTTGTACAGTCTGGAGGAGGGAAGGTCAGATTTCAAAGGTAAGTGTTTTGGGGGCGAAGGGCAAATTGTTAATGTAATTGTTATTGGGGGGTGGGAAAGGGGTGTTATAATTTTATTTGGTAGATCTTGGGGGGATACTACTTTAAAAATTCAAATTGACGGCAGGGCTGGCTGCCCTTTAAAAATGGCGGCAGCACCTGTGCACAGGCAGCTGATGCCATTGCCAGCGTCAGACAGCCCAACCCCCCCTCCTCCATGTGATTGGGCGGGGCGGGCCACCCTGGCTATTTAAATGAGCAAGGGAGTGGAATTAATTTGGATAGTTCTTTCAAAGAGCTGGCTCAGACGTGATGGGACAAATGGCCTCCTTTTGTACTGTAAGATTCTGTGATTCTAAGTATCTATTCTTCGATTGGCATCAAGTGGCTGTTTGAACAATCTCTGCCACAGGGATTATGAGTGCACAGTAGAGCAGCAATGAGACTGCTGCTTTCTGTAAATTGTGTCCTCTCTCGAACATAGTGTGTGTTTGATGAATTAATCAATGACTTTTACTGGTGGGCATTAAGAGAGCAGGTGGTAATGGCCATTAACGAATGGCCCTATGTCTCAGTCCTGTTGCTTTTAGCCCAGTACGAGTCGTGTTCTGCCATGCAGCCTGTATTGGGTACAGATGGGATCATTAAGGACTGAGATGACATCATTTGTGTTTTGACAAAAGCCACAGGAGCTCGTTGACAAGTAATAGTTTACAGGAATTAATCAGGAATGTTTAATACAAAGGAAAGAAAAGAGGAAAGATTTGGAGGAGGGGAAGCTGCAGTTTCATGATACTTTAATGAAGCATTTACCAATGGTTTCACCCATACTTATATGAAGGGATCATCCTCTGTTTTTCTCTCTCTCTCTCACTCGTGGATACCTGGCAGTTACCCATGAAAGAATAAAGAATATTAAAAATCGCCACATAAGATTGGATGAAAGACACCTTTATTACTGTGGCTTATTATGGGTTGTAAAGCGTCTGATGGAGCAGGAACCATGGTTGGGGTGAGGGGCAGTGGCAGGAGCTGTGGTGGTGGCCTAATAAAATTCAAGGCAGTAATCAGTTGTCCTTCTGCTTGAGCAGGCACCTTGGAGACTGTCATGTGAGATTAACTGAAGCCAGACCCTCTAATAACCTTCTGTTGGAATCTGCACGAAAGCGCTGACAGTGAAAATAGTATTCACCGGGAGGTCAATGCTAACCTGCTTCCGGTTAAAATAAAATTCCTCCTTCCTTCTTCTCCACACCTCCTCCCCCAGTATTGATTCACTGTTAAAATCAAGCTGTTTTTAACTTTTGAACTTGTTTCAATTTCTTTGCACCATCCTCCTCCTTGTTGTGCATCAGGTCTCTGCATCACTTCAATCTCCAGGAAGAAAGAATTTACATTTATATAGCGCCGTTCACCACCTCAGAATATCCTAAAGTGCTTTACAGCCAATGGCATATTTAACATGATGAAGTGTTTAATTTCGGAATGGCAGCAGCCAATATATGCACAGCAAGGTCCTACAAACAATATGATAATGACCAGATAATCTGTTTTTTAGTGATGTTGGTTGAGGGATAAATACTGTCCAGGACAAGGGATCAAACGTTCTGTTCTTCTTCAAATAGAGTCCATGGGATTTTTTGCATCTACCTGAGAAGGCAGGTTGGGGAAGGTCACATGCAAAAGACAACACCTCTGACAATGCAGCCTAGATTTTGTGCTCAATTCTCTGGAGTATGAAAAGAGGGGAGGAGAAATGGAGTAGAGGAAAAGAGATAATGAAGGAGAGGACAAGCAATGAAAATGAAACCCCAGGTTGGGAGGGTGGGGAGTTGCTGAGAATGAATCCATGTCAAACTCAACCAAAGCAACAAGGTGAAGTATATATTAAGGGATTGGTGATTTTGGTGATATTGGGCTATTTAGTCCAATTTAACAGAACAGGAAATTAGGCCCCATAATTTATGCTGCCCACATGCTTTGCAAAGCAGCAAAAAGAATCAAATTCACTCCAAATTTACTGCTGGTGTGGCCGTGGTGCCCTGTATCTGAACAATCGACAATCATTATGTGAGTGTGGCACAAATGAACAATTCTAAGTTCTCTGCTTCATTATTGAGTTGAAGGACAGGCGATTTTGAAAGCTGCTTGGGGAATTAAATTGATTGCAAGCCAGAATCAATCTGACTGAGGGAAGTCAGAGGAAGAGTTATCAGAAGGTAGAACAGTAGAGGAATCTATATTGATGCCTCTTCATTTATAAATTACAAGGACAGAATTGTTGGATTGCAACAAGTGGACATAAAGTAATGAGTGTAAACAGAGGCCGTTAGCAGGGATTGAAGTGAGCGATTTTGGTTGCTTAGCGTTGAGGTAGTTTGTTGTGGCAATAGGAGACATGGCTACACGATAGGTTGTATCATTAGTCCAGTTGGTCAGATTCCATCTGAAGCAGGAAATGTAGCATTGGGCCCAGGCGTCTGCCCTGGCTCAGTGGGTAACACTCTCACCTCTGACTGAATCAAAAGGTCATGCGGGTCAAGCCACACTCCAGAAACATAATATAGGCAGAGCCCTCCCAGTCAGTGCAGTACCAAGGGAGTGCAAGAAAGCAATTTAGATCCAAAATTGTGAATGACTGAGAATTTCCAGAATCAAGAGGAACCAAATCAGATTCAAAATTAGCTACCATGGAGATAAAGGTTCCTAAGGTTTAGAATCGCTTCGCAACTCCATGTAAAATCTGAAGTGGAATAAGTGAACACCCTTCTATATTCAGTAGGGATGATTACAGACAACACAATTGTCCGACTATGGATCAACAAGGCTACCAATAAATTCGAAAAGGCACTCAAGCCTTTGATAAATATTTTAATCTCTGCATCAATAAAATCTTGGAAAGAGCCACATTTAATAAGCCAGTGCAGATGATTGGCGAATCTGTAGACTCCTATATTAATGACCTGAATAGATTGGCAGAAGGTTGCGAATATGGCAGTTTAAAGGCAGAACTAATCAGAGACAGGATAGTCATCGGCAGAGCAGATGACTCCTTGTCAGACCTGTTGCAATCCAAGGAAGACCTTACACTGGAAAAGGCCATTCAAATTGTAAGACAGACTGGAGTTCACAAACAGAATAGGGACATCCTACAAGCTTGAGACAAGCTGTGGATGAGATGGGATGGAGTCCAATTCCTGTCTAACTGGTTAAGCCAAAACCAATGAAACACTTTGAGGAACAGAAAAAACATACAGGTGAGAAGGCACATGACACAGGAAAACTTTGCCAACATTGTGGAGGCAAGAGACAAGAGCAGTGCCCAGCAAGTAAAACTGAATGTTTTAATTGTGGAAAAACTGGACACTATGGGAAGATGTGCCACAGCAAAATTTCTTCGCTTCAGGTACAAAGCACAAGATTTTCACGCAAACAGCAGTGAACCAAGTACAGCAATATCCAGAAGAGAAAGAACCAGGAGAGTTCTTGGGAGAAATCAGTAATCCAGACCAAGATTTCTGGACAGCAGACATCTACATGAATGGACGCCTCACGAATTTTAAGCTTGACGCAGGGGCTAGTGTCATGGTCTTGTCTGACCAAGAGCCTTTCGCGAAGAGACATTACCTACAACCGACAGATATACCGTTGTATGGTTCAGGCGGGACACAACTGCGAATAAAAGCCAATCTCCAAGCAACTCTTCAGCTTAAAGGAAGACAACTGGTAGAGACCTTATCCACCTTACATAATCAAGAATTTTCTTTACTGAGCCTGAATGCATGCTTCCAACTGCAGTGCATTAAAAAGGAAGCCGAAGTCCAGCAAACAAAGGTAAACAGAATCCCTGAAGCTGTTCACAGGGCTTGGAAAACTAAAGGCAGAGACATGCGTGATACAGAACAGGACGAAGCACTGTTGACCTCCCAATTTCCAATTAGATCTTGACAAAGGCTAGGTATGGATTTATTCACATTTGGTGGTAAGTCATATATCATCGTTATCAACTACATTTCCAGGTGGATAGAAGTCTGACGATTACAACCACTGATGTAGTTGTCAGAATCCTTACGGATATCTTTGCGATACATGGGATTCCGGATTAAATATTATCAGACAACGGACCACAGGTTGCGAATTAATGTTTTACCCAGTTTGCCATGCAGATGGACTTTCAGCATCTTATGAGTTCACCGCGATATCCACAGTCCAATGGCGAGGCAGAACAAGGTGTGAGAACCATAAAATCTTTACTCAAGAAAAATGAAGATCTTCCCATCTCACTCCTAGTTTATCATTCAATGCCACTGCTGTGCGGATTATCACCAGCAGAATTACTAATGGGAAGGAAGTTAAGAACACAGTTTCCAGTACTGTTTCAACAATTAATCCCTGGATTGAAGACCTTTTTTCATTCGTTCATGGGATGTGGGAGTCACTGGCTAGGTCAGCATTTACTGCCCATCCCTAATAGACCTTGAGCTGCCTTCTTGAAGTGCTGCAGTTCATGTGGTATAGGTACACCAACAGTGTTGGGGCTGTACTACAGGCCTCCCAACAGTGAGCGTGAGATAGAGGTACAAATATGTAAACAGATTATGGAAAGATGTAGGAGCAACAGGGTGGTGGTGATAGGAGATTTTAATTTTCCCAACATTGACTGGGATTCACTTAGTGTTAGAGGTCTAGATGGAGCAGAATTTGTAGGGAGCATCCAGGAGGGTTTTCTAGAGCAGTATGTAAATAGTCCAACTCGGGAAGGGGCCATGAGCCCGGCCAGGTGGTTGAAGTTTCAGTAGGGGACTACTTAGGGAATAGTGATCACAATTCCGTAAGTTTTAGAATACTCATGGACAAAGACGAGAGTGGTCCTAAAGGAAGAGTGCTAAATTGGGGGAAGGCCAACTATACCAAAATTCGGCAGGAGCTGGGGAATGTAGATTGGGAGCAGCTGTTTGAAGGTAAATCCACATTTGATATGTGGGAGGCTTTTAAAGAGAGGTTGATTAGCGTGCAGGAGAGACATGTTCCTGTGAAAATGAGGGATAGAAATGGCAAGATTAGGGAACCATGGATGACAGGTGAAATTGTGAGACTAGCTAAGAGGAAAAAGGAAGCATACATAAGGTCTAGGCGGCTGAAGAAAGACGAAGCTTTGGAAGAATATCGGGAATGTAGGACCAATCTGAAACGAGGAATTAAGAGGGCAAACAGGAGTCATGAAATATCTTTAGTAAACAGGGTTAAGGAAAATCCCAAAGCCTTTTATTCATATATAAGGAGCAAGAGGGTAACTAGAGAAAGGATTGGCCCACTCAAGGACAAAGGAGGAAAGTTATGCGTGGAGTCAGAGAAAATGGGTGAGATTCTAAATGAGTACTTTGCATCGGTATTCACCGAGGAGAGGGACATGACGGATGTTGAGGTTAGGGACAGATGTTTGATTACTCTAGGTCAAGTCGGCATAAGGAGGGAGGAAGTGTTGGGTATTCTAAAAGGCATTAAGGTGGACAAGTCCCCAGGTCCGGATGGGATCTATCCCAGGTTACTGAGGGAAGCGAGAGAGAAAATAGCTGGGGCCTTAACAGATATCTTTGCAGCATCCTTAAACACGGGTGAGGTCCCGGAGGACTGGAGAATTGCTAATGTTGTCCCCTTGTTTAAGAAGGGTAGCAGGGAAAATCCAGGTAATTATAGACCAGTGAGCCTGACGTCAGTGGTAGGGAAGCTGCTGGAGAAGATACTGAGGGATAGGATCTATTCCCATTTGGAAGAAAATGGGCTTATCAGTGATAGGCAACATGGTTTTGAGCAGGGAAGGTCATGTCTTACCAACTTAATAGAATTCTTTGAGGAAGTGACAAAGTTGATTGATGAAGGAAGGGCTGTAGATATCATATACATGGACTTCAGTAAGGCATTTGATAAGGTTCCCCATGGTAGGCTGATGGAGAAAGTGAAGTCGCATGGGGTCCAGGGTGTACTAGCTAGATGGATAAAGAACTGGCTGGGCAACAGGAGACAGAGAGTAGCAGTGGAAGGGAGTTTCTCAAAATGGAGACGTGTGACCAGTGGTGTTCCACAGGAATCCGTGCTGGGACCACTGTTGTTTGTGATATACATAAATGATTTGGAGGAAAGTATAGGTGGTCTGATTAGCAAGTTTGCAGACGACACTAAGATTGGTGGAGTAGCAGATAGTGAAGGGGACTGTCAGAGAATACAGCAGAATATAGATAGATTGGAGGGTTGGGCAGAGAAATGGCAGATGGAGTTCAATCAGGGCAAATGCGAGGTGATGCATTTTGGAAGATCCAATTCAAGAGTGAACTATCCAGTAAATGGAAAAGTCCTGGGGAAAATTGATGTACAGAGAGATTTGGGTGTTCAGGTCCATTGTTCCCTGAAGGTGGCAACGCAGGTAAATAGAGTGGTCAAGAAGGCATACGGCATGCTTTCCTTCATCGGACGGGGTATTGAGTACAAGGGTTGGCAGGTCATGTTACAGTTGTATAAGACTTTGGTTCGGCCACATTTGGAATACTGCGTGCAGTTCTGGTCGCCACATTACCAAAAGGATGTGGATGCTTTGGAGAGGGTGCAGAGGAAGTTCACCAGGATGTTGCCTGGTATGGAGGGCGCTAGCTATGAAGAGAGGTTGAGTAGATTAGGATTATTTTCATTAGAAAGACGGAGGTTGAGGGGGGACCTGATTGAGATGTACAAAATCATGAGAGGTATAGACAGGGTGGATAGCAAGAAGCTTTTTCCCAGAGTGGGGGATTCAATTACTAGGGGTCACGAGTTCAAAGTGAGAGGGGAAAAGTTTAGGGGGGATATGCGTGGAAAGTTCTTTACGCAGAGGGTGGTGGGTGCCTGGAACACGTTGCCAGCGGAGGTGGTAGACGCGGGCACGATAGCGTCTTTTAAGATGTATCTGGACAGATACATGAATGGGCAGGAAGCAAAGAGATACAGACCCTTAGAAAATAGGCGACATGTTTAGATAGAGGATCTGGATCGGCGCAGGCTTGGAGGGCCGAAGGGCCTGTTCCTGTGCTGTAATTTTCTTTGTTCTTTGTTCTTTGTTCAGTGCTGTTAGGAGGGAGTTCCAGGATTTTGACCCAGTGACAGTGAAGAAATGGCGATGTAGTTACAAATCAGGATGGTGTGTGGCTTGGAGGGGAACTTGCAGGTGGTGGTGTTCCCATGCATCTTCTGCCCTTGTTCTTCTAGGTGCTAGAGCTCACGGGTTTGGAAGGCTCTGTCGAAGGAGACTTGGTGAGTTGCTGCATTGCATCATGTATATGGTACTCACTGCTGCCACTGCTCGTCGGTGGTGGAGGGAATGAATGTTGAAGGTGGTGGATAGGGTGCCAATCAAACGGGCTGCTTTGTCCTAGATGGTGTCAAGATTTTTGAGTGTTGTTGGAGCTGCACCCATCCAGGCAAGTGGAGAGTATTCCATCACACTCCCGACTTCTGTCTTGTAGATGGTGGACAGGGATTGGGAGGACAGGAGGTGAGTTACTCGCCGCAGAATTTCCAGCCTCTGACCTGCTCTTGTAGCCACAATATTTATGGGACTGGTCCAGTTCAGTTTCTGGTCAATGGTGAACCCCAGGATGTTGATAATGGGGGATTCAGCGATGGTAATGCTACTGAACGTCATGGGGAGATGGTTAGATTCTCTCTTGTTTGAGATGGCATTTGTGTGGTGCGAATGTTACTTGCCACTTATCAGCCCAAGCCTGGATGTTGTCCAGGTCTTACTGCATATGGACATGGGCTGCTTCAGTATCTGAGGACTCAAAACTACTAGAAAGTTTGAGAAAGAGAAGACTCCTACAGGAGGAAAAAAACCTGGAATTACACTGGGCGATTTCAACTGAGAAGCTTACCCAAATTAAACAAAGGTGAAAAAGTTTGGATACGTGACATAGAACGAGAAGGTATAGCAATCCATCAACATGAGGACTATCAGCGATCATATGTTATACGAATGAACAAAGGAACATCCGAATGAATCGGAGGAATATCCTTCCTATTACGCAAAAGCAACAGCCAGTAATCCATCTGCAAGATCCAGAGAAGAGAAACAAACCCAAGCCGAATGGAATATTACAACCCATAGAAACGAAAAACCATGTCAGCAACTCAGACTTCCTACAAAAGCTACTGATTGTCCTAGACAGATTACAACCAGATCAGGGAGCGTTGTCAAACCTCTGATGAGACCGAATTTGTAAAGTCAGAGACTTGGGGGGAGATGTAGTATAAGGTTGTAAAGGGTTAATACCAAAGACAGTGAGAGAGTCCCCTCCCACTCTATGAGCAATGATGTAATAGTCACATGAGATAGGCTTGAGAAGAATAAGGTATAGCAGCACGGAAAATGCTAGGTTAGGTGGCTTGCGAGAGTATATATAGTAACTGTAAATAATAACTGATAATCTGTTTTAGTATTGTTGGTTGCTGTTGGATGGTTAGAGAAGAGAAGGTTGAGAGGAGATTTGATAGAGATGTTCAAAATCATGAGGGGTCTGGACAGAGTAGATATTGAGAAACTGTTCCCATTGGCAGAAGGGTCAAGAACCAGAGGACACCGATTTGAGATGATTGGCAAAATAACCAAATGCGACGTGAGGATAAACCTTTTTATGCAGCAAGTGATTTGGATCTGGAATGCACTGCCTGAGAGTGTGGTGGAGGCAGGTTCAATTGAGGCCTTCAAAAAGGAATTTGATATTTGCAAGGCTGCATGGAAAGGCCTGGGGAGTGGGACCTGTTGAGTTGCTCTTGACGAGGGCTGGCACAGACATGATGGGCTGAATGGCCTCCTTCACTGATGTAACCATTCTATGATTCCATGATAAATATTGGCCATGGCACCATAGAACCATAGAAAAATTACAGCACAGAAGGAGGCCATTCAGCCCATCATGTTCGTGCTGGATGGAAAAACTAGCCACCCAATCTACCTTCCAGCACCTGGTCCATTGCCTTGCCGGTTACAGCACTTCAGGTGCATGTCCAGGTACCTTTTAAAAGAATTGAGGGTTTCTGCCTCCACCACCGTTCCTGGCAGTGAATTCCAGACACCCAACACCCTCTAGGTGAAAAAGATTTTCCTCATATCCCCTCTAATCCTTCTACCAATCAGCTTAAATCTGTGCCCCCTGGTAATTGACCTCTCCACTAGGGGAAACAGGTCCTTCCTGTCTACTCTATCTAGGCCCCTCATAATTTTGCACACCTCTATAAAGTCACCCCTCAGCCTCCTCTGTTCTAAGGAAAACAACCCTAGCCTATCCAATCTTTCCTCATAGCTTCAACTTTCGAGCCCTGGCAATATTCCTGTAAATCTCCTCTGTACTCTCTCCAGAGCAATTATGTCCTTTCTGTAATGCGGTGATCAGAACTGTACACAATACTCCAACTGTGGCCTAATGAGTGTTTTATACAGTTCCAGCATTACATCCATGCTTTTGTATTCTATACCTTGGCTACAAGCTAGCCAGGAAGGATCTAAAGGGAGAGCGAAGAAGAGCAAGGAGAGGACACGAGAAGTCATTGGTGGATCGGATCAGGGAAAACCCTAAGGCTTTCTATAGGTATATCAGGAATAAAAGAATGACTAGAGTTAGATTAGGGCCAATCAAGGATAGTAGTGGGAAGTTGTGTGTGGAATCAGAGGAGATAGGGGAAGTGTTAAATGAATATTTTGCGTCAGTATTTACAGTAGAGAAAGAAAATGTTGTTGAGAATACTGAGATTCAGGCTACAAGGCTAGATGGGATTGAGGTTCACAAGGAGGAGGTGTTAGCAATTTTGGAAAGTGTGAAAATAGATAAGTCCCCTGGGCCAGATGGGATTTATCCTAGGATTCTCTGGGAAGCTAGGGAGGAGATTGCAGAGCCTTTGTCCTTGATCTTTATGTCGTCATTGTCGACAGGAATAGTGCCGGAAGACTGGAGGATTGCAAATGTTGTCCCCTTGTTCAAGAAGGGGAGTAGAGACAGCCCTGGTAATTATAGACCTGTGAGCCTCACTTCGGTTGTGGGTAAAATGTTGGAAAAGGTTATAAGAGACAGGATTTATAATCATCTTGAAAAGAATAAGTACATTAGAGATAGTCAGCACGGTTTTGTGACGGGTAGGTCGTGCCTCACAAACCTTATTGAGTTTTTCGAGAAGGTGACCAAACAGGTGGATGAGGGTAAAGCAGTGGATGTGGTGTATATGGATTTCAGTAAGGCGTTTGATAAGGTTCCCCACGGTAGGCTATTGCAGAAAATACGGAAGTATGGGGTTGAAGGTGATTTAGAGCTTTGGATCAGAAATTGGCTAGCTGAAAGAAGACAGAGGGTGGTGGTTGATGGCAAATGTTCATCCTGGAGTTTAGTTACTAGTGGTGTACCGCAAGGATCTGTTTTGTGGCCATTGCTGTTTGTCATTTTTATAAATGACCTGGAAGAGGGTGTAGAAGGGTGGGTTAGTAAATTTGCAGATGACACTAAGGTCGGTGGAGTTGTGGATAGTGCCGAAGGATGTTGTAGGGTACAGAGAGACATAGATAGGCTGCAGAGCTGGGCTGAGAGATGGCAAATGGAGTTTAATGCGGAAAAGTGTGAGGTGATTCACTTTGGAAGGAGTAACAGGAATGCAGAGTACTGGGCTAATGGGAAGATTCTTGTTAGTGTAGATGAGCAGAGAGATCTTGGTGTCCAGGTGCATAAATCCCTGAAGGTTGCTAACCAGGTTAATAGGGCTGTCAAGAAGGCATATGGTGTGTTAGCTTTTATTAGTAGGGGGGTCGAGTTTCGGAGCCACGAGGTCATGCTGCAGCTGTACAAGACTCTGGTGAGACCGCACCTGGAGTATTGCGTGCAGTTCTGGTCACCGCATTATAGAAAGGATGTGGAAGCTATGGAAAGGGTGCAGAGGAGATTTACTAGGATGTTGCCTGGTATGGAGGGAAGGTCTTACGAGGAAAGGCTGAGGGACTTGAGGTTGTTTTCGTTGGAGAGAAGGAGGAGGAGAGGTGACTTAATAGAGACATATAAGATAATCAGAGGGTTAGATAGGGTGGATAGTGAGCGTCTTTTTCCTCGGATGGTGATGGCAAACACGAGGGGACATAGCTTCAAGTTGAGGGGTGATAGATATAGGACAGATGTGAGAGGTAGTTTCTTTACTCAGAGAGTAGTAAGGGCGTGGAATGCCCTGCCTGCAGCAGTAGTAGATTCGCCAACTTTAAGGGCATTTAAGTGGACATTGGATAGACACATGGATGAAAATGGAATAGTGTAGGTCAGATGGTTTCACAGCTCGGCGCAACATCGAGGGCCGAAGGGCCTGTACTGCGCTGTAATATTCTAATTCTAATTCCAATAAAGGAAAGCATTCCATATGCCTTCTTCACCACTCTATCTACCTGTCCTGCCACTTTTAGGGACCTGAGGACCAGGGTGTACTCCCCTGCTCTTCTTTGAAATAATGGCCGTGGGATCTTTTACACCTACCTGAGAGGGCAGAGGGGGCTTTGGTTTAACATCTCATCCAAAGGACAGCACCTCTGACACTGAGGCAGTCCCTCAGCACTGCACCAGAAACCAGCTCAGATTACTGTCCAAATCCCCAGAGTGGGATTCGGAGGCTAAAATACTACCCACTGATCATTGGCTGACACTTGCTGTTGGTATGTAAAGGATGGACTCCACCTTGGAAAGTCCGCTAGGGCTCGCTGCACATGCAGCAGGATGAGCCTTGGTAGGTTTTCAGCCTCACTTATTACAGACATATTGCACGAACTCTGTACATCACAACAACAAGAACTTGCTTTTATATAGCAACTTTAATGGAGTAAAATGTCCCAAGGCACAGCACAGGAGCGATATCAATAAAATTTGGCACAGTGCCACATAAATAGGTATTAGGACAGTTGGTCAAAGAGGTGGGCTTTAAGGAATGCCTTGAAGGGAGAAAGGGAGGTAAAGAGGCGGAGAAGTTTAGAGAGGGAATTCCAGAGCTTGGGGCCCAGGCAGCTGAAGGTATGGCCGTGAACAATGGAGCAAAGAAAATTGGGGATGCGCAAGAGGCCGAAATTGGAGGAGTGCAGAGAGCCCGGAGAGAGGCTGGAGGAGGTTACACAGATAGGGAGGGGGCAAGGCCATGGAGGGATAGGAATACCCGGATAAGAATTTCAAAATAGAGCGTTACCAGAAGGAAAGCCAGCGAGTACACCAACAACAATAAAGGATGTGCTCAGTGATTTGCTAAAACCAAATGGACTGTGAATTCAAGGTACCTCCGCCGTTTTGTAAGGGGTGGGGAGGAGTGGAGGGGTGGGGTGAATATGGATCAGGGTGACCTTCGAAAAGACATTGCCTCAGAGAAATGATCCAATCAGGCCCATTTGTTAATAAATCATCCATCTTACTCATTGGTTGGCCGTCCTCCATTAATAACACACCGGTTCAAGCTGCCTGTGGCCACAATGTCCCTAATGGAAGTATTTATTTAGATAATGTTTTTTGCTTTCCCCCCGCCGAGGGAGTTTCTAATTAGGGAATGAATTTCCGTGTAAGACCCTGATCAGAAGACGAATGCGTTTCCCTGACAGGACCACTTAGGGCTTATCAGCTCCCACTGACAGAGACGCAAATTAAACCACTTCTAATCATTCACTAAGCTCCAGTCAGCCACACCTTGACAGTGTCCAATTCCTTAAACCACCAGGCGTTTTAGCTCCATGCATTTAATTTTTGCCCTCCCCTGCTCAAAATGGGATCAGAAATCAAATTGAAGTTAAAACACGCTCACCAAGAATACGTGTAGCATAAGTCACCGCACGTTTCTGCATCGTAAATAACCAGCTTGTCGGAACCTTTTACTTACCGATAGAGCTTTAGAATAGCAGGAGTGATATGTGTCCACATTTATATATATATATATATATATATATATATACACACACACATACTCATAGGTCTTTGTCGAGACAGGAGTAAGAAAATCGACCAGCATTTGTATGGAACCTCGTCAGGTTGCTCAATAGCTGTTGTTACGCTGGGTAGACATGGTAGCATTTTGTGCACAGCATGATCCAACACTTTACCAACGAGATGACTGGCTAGTTAACAACCAACAACTTGCATTTATACAGCACCTTCAATGTAGTAAAACGTTCCAAGGCACTTCACAGGAGCAACTATCAAACAAATATTTGACACCGAGCTACATAAAGAGATATTAGGGCAGGTGATCAAAAGCTTGGTCAAAGAGGTAGGTTTTAAGGAGCATCTTAAAGGAGGAGAGAGAGGTAGAGAGGCGGAGAAGTTTAGGGAAGAAAATCCATAGCATAAGGCCGAGGCAGCAGAAGGCATGGCCACCAATAGTGGAGTGATTAAAATTGGGGACGCGCAAGAGGCCAGAATTGAAGAAGCACAAAAATCTCAGAGGGTGTAGCCTGTGTCTGATGACACTCCTGTGAAGCGCCTAGGGACGTTTCCCTACATTCAAGGCGCTATATAAATGCAAGTTGTTGTTTTTGTTGTTGTATTGCGCACAACCTTGTGAATCAGCTCTCTGATGCCCTCATCTACATTCTACATTGATGATGGTGAAAAGTTACAGCCCTGACATCAAATCCTTGCAGGGCTCAACACTAACAACACTGCATTTACATTGCACCTCTAATACGAACCTACAAGTTCAACAGGCAGGGAAAGTCCAGCTGGTTCATCAAGCCTGCTCCCACACCATATGTCCGGAGGAACGTGACTAAACATCTCCTCCATGCCAGCCCCAACCCTGCCACCGTGTCACCAAGAAGCAAAACATTGAGAAAAAAGTGTTTCTCAGGAGTGTCATTGAAAAAAATAACATCTAGCCAAAAGAAGGAGATATTAGGATTGGGTGACCAAGAGTTTGGTTAAAGAGGTGGGTTTTGAGGAGAAGAGAGAGGTGAAGGGGCAGAGAGGTTTAGGAAAGGAATTCACCTCAAGAAGGGCTGTTGGAAGTTGAGATCGGGAGGGCCAAGGAAATAAAGGGATTTAAACAAGAAGATGAGAATTTAATATTTGCAGACTCTAATATTAACCTACTCCCACTTGGAGCTGCTGCCATGAATAACTACCTTTATCTACACAAGTAATTGCATTGAAGCCTTACTGAGAGGACATGAGGGAGAACTCCCCTACGCTTCTTCAGGAGATCCTTTATATCCACCTGACAGGGCAGAACATGCCTCGATTTAACATCTCATCCAAAAGACAGCACTTCTGACAGTGCAGCATCCCCTCAGTACTGCAGTGGGAGTGCCAGCCTAGATTTTGTGCTTAATTCTCCAGAGTGGGACTTCAACCCAGAACCTTCTGACCCAGAGATAAGAGTGCCACTCACTGAGCCACAGCTGATGCTACACCTGCTATGGCCTTGTTCCAGAGCTTGAGACTAATTATCCCACCAACTGGCCTCTCAGCTACAGACAATAAACCACCCACTGAAAGAAAGAACAAACTTACATTTATGAAGCACCTCAGGACATCTCAAAATGCTTCACAGCCAATGAAGTACTTTCAAATTGTGGTTGCTGTTGTAACGAGGGCAAGCGGAATAATAGCGTTTTACATTCCTTTTTTTCCTTTTTGGCCTCCTTGTCTCGAGAGACAATGGGTAAGCACCTAGAGGTGGTCAGTGGTTTGTGGAGCAGTGCCTGGAGTGGCTATAAAGGCCAATTCTACAGTGACAGACTCTTCCACAGGCACTGCAGGTGAAGTTGGTTGTCGGGGCTGTTACACCGTTGGCTCTCTCCTTGCACTTCTGTCTCTTTTCCTGCCAACTGCTGGGTCTCTTCGACTCACCTCTCTTCAGCCCCGCCTTTATAGCTGTCCACCAGCTCTGGCGATCGCTGGCAATTGGCTCCCACGACTTGTGGTCAATGTCGCAGGACTTCATGTCGCGTTTGCAAACGTCTTTAAAGCAGAGACATGGACGGCTGGTGGGTCTGATAATAGTGACGAGCTCGCTGTAAAATACGTCCTTGGGGATCCTGCCATCTTCCATGTGGCTCACATGGCCAAGCCATCTCAAGCGCCGCTGGCTCAGTAGGGCGTACATGCTGGGGATGTTGGCTGCCTCGAGGACTTCTGCATTGGAGATACGGTCCTGCCACCTGATGCCAAGGATTCTTCGGAGACAGCGAAGATGGAGTGAGTTGAGATGTCGTTCTTGGCTGACATACGTTGTCCAGACCTCGCTGCCATAGAGCAAAATACTGAGGACACAGGCTTGAAACACTTTTCTGTTCTGTGTCAGTGTGCCATTTTCCCACACTCTCTAGGCCAGTCTGGACATAGCAGCAGACGCCTTTCCCATGCGCTTGTTGATTTCTGCAACGAGAGACAGGTTGCTGGTAATGGTTGAGCCTAGGTAGGTGAACTCTTGAACCACTTCCAGAGCGTGGACGCCGATATTTCTGATGGAGCATTTCTGATATCCTGTCCCATGATGTTCATTTTCTTGAAACTGATGGTTAGGCCCAATTCGTTGCAGGCAGCCGCAATCCTGTTGATGCGTCTCTGCAGACACCTTTCTGTGTGGGATGTTAGGGCAGCATCATCAGCAAAGAGGAGTTCCCTGATGAGGACCTTCTGTACTTTGGTCTTCGCTCTAAGACGGGCAAGGTTGAACAATCTGCCATCTGATCTTGTGTGGAGGAAAATTCCTTCTTCTGAAGACTTAAATGCGTGAGAGAGCAGCAGTGAGAAGAATATCCCAAACAGTGTAGGTGCGAGAACACAGCCCTGTTTGACGCCACTCAGGATAGGAAAGGGGTCCGATGAGGCACCATTATGCTGAATTGTGCCTTTCATATTATCATTTTACATAATGTTAATATTATAATGTATAACACTGCTGTCAAATAACTTTTTTTAAATTGGTACTAATTTAGCTTGGGGTGAGGAATGTTCAGCAATCTCTGGCAAAGCTTGGACAAGAAAGGACAGCAAAGCGAGACACAAAGAGATGTATAGTTACTGAGCTGTAACAGCCAGATGTCGGTTTCAGTCACTCGCATGCACACACAGGCATACACACCTACACACACATACCTGCACACACACACACACACACACACACAGAGGCATACACACCCGCGCAGACACACCTGCACACACACACACACACACAGACACACACACACACACACAGGCATAGGCAAACATACCTGCATACACATAGGCATGCACACCTGCACACACATGCGCATACACAAACACAGACCTGCATACACGCAGGCATGCACACCTGCACGCACATACACGTGGACGCGCATGTACATACACACGCCCATGTGCTTGAACACATGCATGCGTACAGTCACAGAGCCACATGTACACATACATACACACACCCCATCCATTCACCACACTTAACGTTGAGAGAGCGGGAGAGAGTGCAAGGATGACTAATATACAATAATGAATAAGACAGTTCATTAATTGGACGTGTTAAACAGGAGTTGTGCAGCAGGGGTCGATGGATAAAGTAGACGCTATAATACCGTTATAATTAGACCCCATGATGAATATCACCTTTAGCCCTGGAAGCACAGTAGCGTGATATTTACAAGGCGAAATTGGCAAGGCGCAATATGATTGCTGATAAAAAGTGCCTATCCCTGAGGTGACCCTAACCAGGCAGTGCAGTCAATTCCAGATGTAAAAAATAACCTGCTCAATTCGATTTTATTATTAATTTGTCAGCGATGCACACTTAACTGGACTACTCACTGGCACATTAATTCTGCTTGTTGAGTTCCTGACCGTATGGGGTTACTTATCATTGAGAATCCAGTTTTGTCAGTGAATTCTCACCCAGCCATGCCCCTGAAACTCACAAAGCAGATATTAAAAAGAATACAAATCTTCACCAGTTGGATATGGGCAAGATTCAAAAGCTAAGAGGGCAAAGGAACACTACCAATTACTCCCTGGTAGCATCTGACTGGGCGATACAGAGTAGATATGCAGAAAATATTTCCTCTGGTGGGGGAATCAAGGATGAGAAGGGGTCATAATCTGAAACGTAGAACAAGTCTATTTAGGAGGGAAATCAGGGAGCACTTTTTCATACAAAGGGTAGTGGAATTCTGGAACTCTCTGCCCCAAAAATCTGTGGATACATTTGAAGTTTTCAAGATTAAATCGAGTATTTTTGTTGGGTAGAGGTATCAAGGGATTTGGAGGGAATGGAATTTGAGGTACAGGTCAGCTATGATCTAAATGGAGGGCAGAATAGACTTGAGGGACTGAATGGCCTCTTTCTGTCCCTAATGTTTCTAACACAGAGCACAGGGCCAAGATCAATCTCCAGGAAAGAAAGACTTACATTTATATAGCATTTTTCATGACCTCAGGCTTTACAGCCAATGAAGTACTTTTGAGGTGTAGTCACTGTTGGAATGTGGGGAACCCGCAGCCAATTTGCACACAGCAAGCTCCCACAAACAGCAATGTGATAATAAACAGATCATCTGTTTTAGCAAGGTTAGTTGAGGGATGAATATTGGCCAGAACACAGGGCAGAACTCCCCTGCTGTCCTTTGAAATAGTGGCCATGGGATCTTTAACACCCCCCCCCCCCCCCCCCCCCCGACCCCTTAGAAGGCAGACAGGGCCTCGGTTTAACGTCTCATCTGAACAACAGCACTGCACTGGGAATGTCAACCTGGATTATGTGCTCAAGTCTCTGGAGTAGGGAATTAAATTCAAAACTCCCTGTTTTAGAGGTGAGAGTGGGATCTACTGAGCCACAGCTGGCGACACTCTAGTGCTGCAGTGAGGGAGTGCTGCTTTGTTGCAGACGGCCTTTAGATGAGATAATAAGCTGAGGCCCCTTAAATGCTTCAGGAGGATTGAAAGGTTTATATGGATGATGGTACTCCAAGTCTATATGGAAATGCAGTATACAAGTTAATTTCTGTAGATGTACTTTATCTGTTATGAGAAACATCCATTGACATACTTCCCACAACACTGCGCCCTGAGCATGCCTAAAAATCATCAGGATCGCAACAGCGAGAATGGAAGCACATCACACCTGCCCCCCAGTAAAATTGAACCCTCCCATTGGAACTTTTGAGTCTACTGTCAGCTGACTGAGGAGAGGCTGAGGGGCTAGCCTTCAGATGAGGTGTTGAACTGGGGTCCTGTTTGCATGTTCAAGTGGACCCTCCCACGCACATGCACTCACTAATATATACATGCGTGCACCCACACACACACTAACATACATGCATACATTCACTCTCTCTCTCTCACACACACACACACACACACACACACTCATACAACCACACATTAACACTTACACACACACACCCGCACACACTTTTCTACACACACACACTCATTCATATTAACTCATACACGCACGCACGCACTCACAGACACTTTTCTTCTCCCAAGCTTTCAGGTCACATTGTCTCACTTTTATATTTTTCTTTCCTCGCTCCAGTTCACTCTTCAGTCCTGCTCTGTAAAGTCTTCTGAAAAAAAGCCTTGGAGAGGAGGCACTGGAGATTTACCCAAATGGTATCACAGATGAGGGACTTCAGTTATGTGGAGAGACTGGAGAAGCTTAAGAGCAGAGAAGGTTAAGATTTAAAAGAGCCCTTCAAAATTATGAAGGGTTTTGATAGAGGAAATGAGGAGAAACTGTTTCCACTGGCAGGAGGGTTGGTAACCAGAGGACACAGATTTTTTTTTTAGAACATTACAGCGCAGTACAGGCCCTTCGGCCCTCGATGTTGCGCCGACCTGTGAAACCATCTGACCTACACTATTCCATTTTCATCCATGTGTCTATCCAATGTCCACTTAAATGCCCTTAAAGTTGGCGAATCTACTACTGCTGCAGGCAGGGCGTTCCACGCCCTTACTACTCTCTGAGTAAAGAAACTACCTCTCACATCTGTCCTATATCTATCACCCCTCAACTTGAAGCTATGTCCCCTTGTGTTTGCCATCACCATCCGAGAAAAAAGACGCTCACTATCCACCCTATCTAACCCTCTGATTATCTTATATGTCTCTATTAAGTCACCTCTCCTCCTCCTTCTCTCCAACGAAAACAACCTCAAGTCCCTCAGCCTTTCCTCGTAAGACCTTCCCTCCATACCAGGCAACATCCTAGTAAATCTCCTCTGCACCCTTTCCATAGCTTCCACATCCTTCCTATAATGCGGTGACCAGAAATGCACGCAATACTCCAGGTGCGGTCTCACCAGAGTTTTGTACAGCTGCAGCATGACCTCGTGGCTCCGAAACTCGATCCCCATACTAATAAAAGCTAACACACCATATGCCTTCTTAACAGCCCTATTAACCTGGTTAGCAACCTTCAGGGATTTATGCACCTGGACACCAAGATCTCTCTGTTCATCTACACTACCAAGAATCTTCCCATTAACCCAGTACTCTGCATTCCTGTTACTCCTTCCAAAGTGAATCACCTCACACTTTTCCGCATTAAACTCCATTTGCCATCTCTCAGCCCAGCTCTGCAGCCTATCTATGTCTCTCTGTACCCTACAACATCCTTCGGCACTATCCACAACTCCACCGACCTTAGTGTCATCTGCAAATTTACTAACCCACCCTTCTACACCCTCTTCCAGGTCATTTATAAAAATGACAAACAGCAGTGGCCCCAAAACAGATCCTTGCGGTACACCACTAGTAACTAAACTCCAGGATGAACATTTGCCATCAACCACCACCCTCTGTCTTCTTTCAGCTAGCCAATTTCTGATCCAAAGCTCTAAATCACCTTCAACCCCATACTTCCGTATTTTCTGCAATAGCCTACCGTGGGGAACCTTATCAAACGCCTTACTGAAATCCATATACACCACATCCACTGCTTTACCCTCATCCACCTGTTTGGTCACCTTCTCGAAAAACTCAATAAGGTTTGTGAGGCACGACCTACCCTTCACAAAACCGTGCTGACTATCTCTAATGTACTTATTCTTTTCAAGATGATTATAAATCCTGTCTCTTATAACCTTTTCCAACATTTTACCCACAACCGAAGTAAGGCTCACAGGTCTATAATTACCAGGGCTGTCTCTACTCCCCTTCTTGAACAAGGGGACAACATTTGCAATCCTCCAGTCTTCCGGCACTATTCCTGTCGACAATGACGACATAAAGATCAAGGACAAAGGCTCTGCAATCTCCTCCCTGGCTTCCCAGAGAATCCTAGGATAAATCCCATCTGGCCCAGGGGACTTATCTATTTTCACTCTTTCCAAAATTGCTAACACCTCCTCCTTGTGAACCTCAATCCCATCTAGCCTCGTAGCCTGAATCTCAGTATTCTCAACAACATTTTCTTTCTCTACTGTAAATACTGACGCAAAATATTCATTTAACACTTCCCCTATCTCCTCTGATTCCACACACAACTTCCCACTACTATCCTTGATTGGCCCTAATCTAACTCTAGTCATTCTTTTATTCCTGATATACCTATAGAAAGCCTTAGGGTTTTCCCTGATCCGATCCACCAATGACTTCTCGTGTCCTCTCCTTGCTCTTCTTAGCTCTCCCTTTAGATCCTTCCTGGCTAGCTTGTAGCTCTCAAGCGCCCTAACTGAGCCTTCACGTCTCATCCTAACATAAGCCTTCTTCTTCCTCTTGACAAGCGCTTCAACTTCTTTAGTAAACCACGGCTCCCTCGCACGACAACTTCCTCCCTGCCTCACAGGTACATACTTATCAAGGACACGCAGTAGCTGCTCCTTGAATAAGCTCCACATTTCGATTGTTCCCATCCCCTGCAGTTTCCTTCCCCATCCTGCGCATCCTAAATCTTGCCTAATCGCATCATAATTCCCTTTCCCCCAGTTATAATTCTTGCCCTGCGGTATATACCTGTCCCTGCCCATCGCTAAGGTAAACCTAACCGAATTGTGATCACTATCACCAAAGTGCTCACCTACATCTAAATCTAACACCTGGCCGGGTTCATTTCCCAGTACCAAATCCAATGTGGCATCGCCCCTGGTTGGCCTGTCTACATACTGTGTCAGAAAACCCTCCTGCACACACTGGACAAAAACTGACCCATCTAAAGTACTCGAACTATAGTATTTCCAGTCGATATTTGGAAAGTTAAAGTCCCCCATAACAACTACCCTGTTACTCTCACCCCTGTCGAGAATCATCTTCGCTATCCTTTCCTCTACATCTCTGGAACTATTCGGAGGTCTATAAAAGACTCCCAACAGGGTAACCTCACCTCTCCTGTTTCTAACCTCAGCCCATACTACCTCAGTAGACGAGTCCTCAAACGTCCTTTCTGTCGCTGTAATACTCTCCTTGATTAACAATGCCACACCCCCCCCTCTTTTACCATCTTCTCTGTTCTTACTGAAACATCTAAATCCCGGAATCTGCAACATCCATTCCTGCCCCTGCTCTACCCATGTCTCCGAAATGGCCACTACATCGAGATCCCAGGTACCAACCCATGCTGCAAGCTCACCCACCTTATTCCGGATGCTCCTGGCGTTGAAATAGACACACTTTAAACCAGGTTCTTGCTTGCCAGTGCCCTCTTGCGTCCTTGTAACCATATCCCTGACCTCACTACTCTCAACATCCTGTACACTGGCACTACAATTTAGGTTCCCATTCCCCTGCTGAATTAGTTTAAACCCCCCCGAAGAGCACCAGCAAACCTCCCCCCCAGGATATTGGTACCCCTCTGGTTCAGGTGAAGACCATCCTGTTTGTAGAGGTCCCACCTACCCCAGAAAGAGCCCCAATTATCCAGGAAACCAAAACCCTCCCTCCTGCACCATCCCTGCAGCCACGTGTTCAACTCCTCTCTCTCCCTATTCCTCGCTTCGCTATCACGTGGCACGGGCAACAACCCAGAGATAACAACTCTGTTTGTTCTCGCTCTAAGCTTCCACCCTAGCTCCCTAAATTTCTGTCTTAAATCCCCATCTCTCTTCCTACCTATGTCGTTGGTGCCTATGTGGACCACGACTTGGGGCTGCTCCCCCTCCCCATTAAGGATCCCAAAAACACGATCCGAGACATCACGAACCCTGGCACCTGGGAGGCAACATACCAACCGTGAGTCTCTCTCGTTCCCACAGAACCTCCTATCTGTTCCCCTAACTATGGAGTCCCCAATGACTAATGTTCTGCTCCTCTTCCCCCTTCCCTTCTGAGCAACAGGGACAGACTCTGTGCCAGATATCTGTACCCCATTGCTTACCCCTGGTAAGTCGTCCCCCGCAACAGTATCCAAAACGGTATACCTGTTGTTGAGGGAAACGGCCACAGGGGATCCCTGCACTGCCTGCTGGTTCCCTCTCCTTCCCCTGACGGTAACCCATCTACCTACTTCTTTTACCTGAGGTGTGACTACCTCCCCATAACTCCTCTCAATAACCTCCTCCGCCTCCCGAATGATCCGAAGTTCATCCAGCTCCAGCTCCAGTTCCCTAATGCGGTTCTCGAGGAGCTGGAGTTGGGTGCACTTCCCACAGATGCAGTCAGCAGGGACACTCTTGGCGACCCTTACCTCCCACATTCTGCAGGAGGAACATACAACTGCCTTAACCTCCATTCCCACTATTCCAAATTTCCAACAAATCTACTGAAAAACCAAAAAAAACACAAAAAGTCAAAACTTGTTAGGTTAGCAATCCAACGGACAAAACTTCCTAAATAAAAAGCTTACCTTATCAACACACCAGAGTCCTTTTTTTTTGGTTAGAGGAGGAGGGTGGGTGGGAGACACTACACGTGTAGTGTCTCGGGTACAGCCACCACACAAATATATACCTTTTTCCTTACCCAGCAGTCCCCTGGTCCTCCGAAAACAAAAGGGAATTCACTTTTAAACTTACCCTGAAATTGACTTCACAGCTGTAAGCCCGTTCACGCACCTCCGTTGCTATCCAAGCTGCAGTCACCGAAACTAAAAGAAAGAGATTCTAAACCACACAAATATATACCTTTTTCCTTACCCAGCAGTTCCCTGGTCCTCCGAAAACAAAAGGGAATTCACTTTTAAACTTACCCTGAAATTGACTTCACAGCTGTAAGCCCGTTCACGCACCTCCGTTGCTATCCAAGCTGCAGTCACCGAAACTAAAAGAAAGAGATTCTAAACCACACAAATATATACCTTTTTCCTTACCCAGCAGTCCCCTGGTCCTCCGAAAACAAAAGGGAATTCACTTTTAAACTTACCCTGAAATTGACTTCACAGCTGTAAGCCCGTTCACGCACCTCCGTTGCTATCCAAGCTGCAGTCACCGAAACTAAAAGAAAGAGATTCTAAACCACACAAATATATACCTTTTTCCTTACCCAGCAGTCCCCTGGTCCTCCGAAAACAAAAGGGAATTCACTTTTAAACTTACCCTGAAATTGACTTCACAGCTGTAAGCCCGTTCACGCACCTCCGTTGCTATCCAAGCTGCAGTCACCGAAACTAAAAGAAAGAGATTCTAAACCACACAAATATATACCTTTTTCCTTACCCAGCAGTCCCCTGGTCCTCCGAAAACAAAAGGGAATTCACTTTTAAACTTACCCTGAAATTGACTTCACAGCTGTAAGCCCGTTCACGCACCTCCGTTGCTATCCAAGCTGCAGTCACCGAAACTAAAAGAAAGAGATTCTAAACCACACAAATATATACCTTTTTCCTTACCCAACAGTCCCCTGGTCCTCCGAAAACAAAAGGGAATTCACTTTTAAACTTACCCTGAAATTGACTTCACAGCTGTAAGCCCGTTCACGCACCTCCGTTGCTATCCAAGCTGCAGTCACCGAAACTAAAATAATAATAAAATAAAAAAAGCCGGGGGGAGATAAAGAGAATGTTTTTACACAACGAGTTGTTACGATCTGGGATGCACTGCCTGAAAGGGTGATGGAAACAGATTCAATAGAAACTTTCAAAGGTGAATTGAAAAAAGAACAATTTGCAGGGCTATTGGGAAAAAGCAGAGCAGGGGAGTGGGACTAACTGGACAGCTCTTTCAAAGAGCCAGCACAGGCATGATGGGCTGAATGGCCTCCTTGTGTGCTATAAGTTTCCATGTTTTATGATGTATAATAGCAAGGTAGAAAAGCAAATTGTTGTGAGTGCTCCCTCCACCACCGATGCACAGTAGCAGCAGTGTGTACCATCTACAAGATGCACTGCAGCAACTCACCAAGGCTCCTTCAACGGCATCTGTCAAACCCGCGACCTCTTCCACCTAGGACAAGGGCAGCAGACGTGTGAATACCACCACCTGCAAGTTCCCCTCTAAGCCACACACCGTCCTGACTTGGAAATATATCGCCGTTCCTTTACTGTTGCAGGGTCAAAATCCTGGAACACTCTCCCAAACAGCGCTGTGGGTGTACCCATACCAGATGGACTACAGCAGTTGAAGAAGGCAGCTCACCGTCACCTCGTTAAAGGCAATTAGGGATGGGCAACAAATACTGGCCTTGCCAGCAATGCCCACATCCCATGAAACGAATATAAAAAAGAATCACAACTCAGTAATTCCCAACTCCCCCTTGAAAAAGGAGATTACAGCAAAGAGTTTTCATGCCTGAATCAGGGTTTTTATTGGGATATGTCTCCGGATAAAAATAGCAGGTTCGCTGTCTCACACTCCATGTAATCATTCACGCAGCAATTCAATCACACACAATTATAATCACAGGAAACACTTAACCAGGGCATCCATTTCACACAGAAAGTGATTGGATTTCTAAAAGGTGTTGGTCTATCAAGGAGACGTTTGACAATGAGTTGACTGCATTTGGTGCACTGAGCAATATAGCCATGCAGGTACTCAAGCAAACTCGAGTTTGACACTGAAGCAAAGACTAGCTTTTATATCAAACCTTATGGAATTTCAAGGTACCTCACATACAATGTAATGCAGTGATTGCTGCTGTGCATTACAGCTGTGACTACATTATATCAGTGGTTACACTTCAAAATGCACTCCCATTAGATATGAACATAAGAACATATGAAATAGGAGCAGGAGTAGGCCATTCAGCCCCTCAAGCCTGCCCTGCCATTCAATAAGATCATGAAGCACTTTGAGATCTCCTGAGGTCATGAAAAAGCATGATATAAATGCAAGTTCTTCCTTCTTTCTCTCTTTATATTGGCAAATTTAGTGTTGTCTTGTGCATGGCAACATCCCACATATGGCAATGAGATAAATGACCAACAGTGGCGCAGTGGTTAGCACTGCAGCCTCACAGCTCCAGCGACCTGGATTCGATTCTGGGTACTACTGCCTGTGTGGAATTTGCAAGTTCTCCCTGTGACCGTGTGGGTTTTCGCTGAGTGTTCTGGTTTCTTCCCACAGCCAAAGACTTGCAGGTTGATAGGTAAATTGGCCATTATCAATTGCCCCTAGTATAGGTAGGTGGTAGGGGGAGGTGGGGATGTGGTAGGAATATGGGATTAATGTAGGATTAGTATAAATGGGTGGTTGATGGTTGGCACAGACTCTGTGGGCTGAAGGGCCTGTTTCAGTGCTGTATCTCTAAATAAATATCTGCTTTTGGTGGTGCTAGCATGGGAAGAATGGTGGCAAGGACACGAAAAAATCTCTGGCCTTCTGCCGTGGATCTACCTGAATCACCAGGACAGACAGACAAAGCCTTGGTTTGATGCCCCATGTGAAAAGAGTGAGTAGGAATTGATTTGGTCCATTGGCATTATCAGCAGTCGGAGATGCCTGTGTCCTGGAATTCTACACAGCAGAAGCAGCTAAGGAAGAGCCAGCCTTAGCTCAGTTTAAGTATTCTTAACTCTGCGTTAGCAGTTGTGGGTTCAAGCCCCACTCCAAACACTTAAAGCATCAACCATCCACGCTGATAGCTCAGTGCAATACTGAGGAGATGCTTGAGACCCTCAACCAACATCACAAATGTAGAAAAGTAAAATACTGCAGATGCTGGAAATAAAAAAGAATTCTGGAAATACTCAGCATGTCTGGCAGCAACTGTACAAAGACAAACAGAGTTCATGTTGATGACCTTTCACCAGAAAAAGTTAGAAATCTAACAGTTTTGAATAAAGTACAGTGGGAGGAGAGGAAAGAATGGAAGGGAAGGTCTAAGATAGGAGAGATTAAATGACCAAAGTGTTGAAGGTGCAAGGAAAAAAGAGCCAGGAATGGGACAAGTAAAAAGATGGGCCTATCAACTATTTACAACCTATATTAATGATTTAGATGAAGGGACCTAGTGCATTGTAGCCAAATTTTCTGACGATACAAAGTGGGAAAGCATGTTGTGAGGAGGACACAAAAGTCTGCAAAGGGATATATATATATATAGGTTAAATGAGTGGGTAAAAGTTTGGCAGATGGAGTATAATGTGGAAAAATGTGACGTTATCCACTTTAGTAGGAGGAATAGAAAAGCAAAATATTATTTAAATGGACAGAAACTACAGGATGCTGCGGTACAGAAGGATCTGGGTGTCCTTGTTCATGAAACACAGAAATTAGTATGCAGGTATACAGCAAGTAATTAGGAAAGCAAATGGAATTTTGGCCTTTATTGCAAGGGGAAGGGAGTATAAAAATAAGTAATTCTTGCTACAACTGTACAGGGCATTGGTGAAACCACACCTACAGTACTGTGTACAGTTTTGGTCTACTTACTTAAGGAAGGTTACACTTGCATTGGAGTCAGTTCAGAGAAGGCTCACTAGGTTGATTCCTGGGATGAAGGCATTGTCTTATGAGGAAAGGTTGAGGAGGGTGGGCCTATACTCATTGGAATTTAGAAGAATGAGAGGTGATCTAATTGAAACATAGAAGGGGCATGACAAGGTAGATGATGAGAGGATGTTTCCCCTTATGAGGGAATCTAGAACTAGGGGGTACAGTTTCAGGATAAGGTGTCGGCCATTTAGGACTGAGATGAGGAAGAATTTCTTCATGCAGAGGCCCGTGAATCTTTGGAATTCTCTTCACCAGCGAGCAGTGAAGGCTGGGACATTGAATTTTTTTTATTCGTTCCTGGGATGTGGGCGTCACTGGCTAGGCAAGCATTTATTGGCCATCCCTAATTGCCCTTGAGAAGGCGGTGGTGAGTTGCCTTCTTTAACTGCTGGATGAGTATTGGATGTGACAAACATAGGGAGAGAGGAAGTATTAATGCAATTATCATCCTTGAAAGTTGATAGATCACCTTCTTTTCTTTCTTTTGGGCCTCCTTATCTCGAGAGACAATGGATATGCACCTGGAGGTGGTCAGTGGTTTGTGAAGCAGCGCCTGGAGTGGCTATAAAGGCCAATTCTAGAGTGACAGGCTCTTCCACAGGTGCTGCAGAGAAATTTGTTTGTCGGGGCTGTTGCACAGTTGGCTCTCCCCTTGCGCCTCTGTCTTTTTTCCTGCCAACTACTAAGTCTCTTCGACTCGCCACATTTTAGCCCTGTCTTTATGGCTGCCCGCCAGCTCTGGCGAACGCTGGCAACTGACTCCCACGACTTGTGATCAATGTCACAGGATTTCATGTCGCGTTTGCAGATGTCTTTAAAGCGGAGACGTGGACGGCCGGTGGGTCTGATACCAGTGGCAAGCTCGCTGTACAATGTGTCTTTGGGGATCCTGCCATCTTCCATGCGGCTCACATGGCCAAGCCATCTCAAGCGCCGCTGACTCAGTAGTGTGTACAAGCTGGGGATGTTGGCCGCCTCGAGGACTTCTATGTTGGAGATACGGTCCTGCCACCTGATGCCAAGTATTCTCCGGAGGCAGCGAAGATGGAATGAATTGAGACGTCGCTCTTGGCTGGCATACGTTGTCCAGGCCTCGCTGCCATAGAGCAAGGTACTGAGGACACAGGCTTGATACACGTGGACTTTTGTGTTCCGTGTCAGTGCGCCATTTTCCCACACTCTCTTGGCCAGTCTGGACATAGCAGTGGAATCCTTTCCCATGTGCTTGTTGATTTCTGCATCTAGAGACAGGTTACTGGTGATAGTTGAGCCTAGGTAGGTGAACTCTTGAACCACTTCCAGAGCGTGGTCACCAATATTGATGGATGGAGCATTTCTGACGTCCTGCCCCATGATGTACGTTTTCTTGAGGCTGATGGTTAGGCCAAATTCAGCCGGATGAAATGTACCCTAGGCAAGAGAGAAAATAGCAGATGGTCTGACCATCATTTTCCAATCCTCACTGGATACAGGTGTGGTGCCGGAGGACTGGAGAACTGCTACCGTTAAAAAGGGAGCAAAGGATAGACCGAATAATTACAGGCCAATCAGTCTAACCTCAGTAGTGGACAAAATTATTGGAATTGATTCTGAGAGACAGGATAAACTGTCACTTAGAAAGGCACAGGTTAATCAAGGATAGTCACCATGGATTTGTTAAGGGAAGATCTTGTTTGACCAACTTGATTGAATTTTTTGAAGAAGTGACAAGGAAGATAGATGAGGGTAGTGCAGTTGATGTGTTCTACATGGATTTTAGCAAGGCTTTTGACAAGGTCCCAAACGGCAGACTGGTTAAAAAAATAAAATCCCATGGGATCCAGGGAAATGCAGCAAGGTGGATACAAAATTGGCTTAGTGGCAGGAAACAAAGGGTGATTGTTGATGGATGTTTTTGCGACTGGAGGGCTGTTTCCAGTGGCATTCCGCAGGGCTCACCCCTGCTTTTTGTGGTATATATAACATGGCAAATGGAATTCAACCCAGAGAACTGTGAGGTGATGCATTTGGGGAGGTCAAACAAGGCAAAGAAATACACGATTAAAGGGAAAATACTGAGAAGTGTAGAGGAAGTTCGGGACCTTGGAGTGAATGCCCACAGATCCCTGAAGGTAGCACGACAGGTCGATAAGGTGGTTAAAAAGGCAGATAGAATCCTTTCCTTTATTAGTCAAGGTATAGAATATAAGAGCAGGGAGGTTATGCTGGAACTGGATAACTCATTGGTTAGGCCACATCTTGAGTACTGTGTGCCGTTCTGGTCACCTCATTACAAAAAGGATGTAATTGCACTAGAGAGGGTACAGAGGAGATTTACGAGGATGTTGCCAGGACTGAAAAAATGCAGCTATGAGGAAAGATTGGATAGGCTGAGGTGGTTCTCCTTGGAACAGAGAAGGCTGAGGGGACATCTGATTGAAATGTACAACATTTTGAGAGGCCTGAATAGAGTGGAGGTGAAGGGCCTATTCAATTTAGCAGAGAGGCCAGTGACTAGGGGGGCATAGGTTTAAAATGATTGGTAGAAAAATTAGAGGTGAGATGAGGAAAAACTTTTTCACCCAGAGGGTGGTGATGTTCTGGAACTCACTGCCTGAAAGGGTAGTTGAGGCAGAAACCCTCAACTCATTCAAAAGGAGTATGGATATGCACCTGAAGTGCCGTAATGTGCAAGGCTACGGACCAAATGCTGGAAGGTGCGATTAGAATGGGTGGATCGTTTTTCGGGTCGCCACAGACACGATGGGTCAAGTGGCCTCTTTCTGTGCCATAAAATTTTTATGATGCTATGCTGCAGTCCATGTGGGTAGATACATCCCCATTACTGTTAGCGAGGGAGTTCCAGGATTTTGACCCAGCGACAGTGATGGAACGGCGATATAGTTCCAAGCCAGGATGGTGTGTGGCTTGGAGGGAAACCTGCGGTGGTGGTGTTCCCATGCATCTGCTGCCCTTTTCCTTCTAGGTGGTAGAGGACATGGGTTTGGAAAGTGCTGTCTAAGGAGCCTTGGTGTGTTTCTGCAGTGCATCTTTTAGATGGTTCACACTGCTGCCACTATACGTCGGTGGTGGAGGGAGTGAATATTTATGGATGGGGTGCCAATCAAGAGGGCTGTTTTGTCCTGATGGTGTTGAGCTTCTTGAGTGTTGTTGGAGCTGTACCCATCCAGGCAAGTGGAGAGTATTCCATCACACTCCTGACTTGTGCCTTGTAAATGGTGGACAGGCTTTGGGGAGTCAGGAGGTGAGTTACTCGCCGCAGGATTCCTAGCCTCTGACCTGCTCTTGTAGTCATGGTATTTATGTGGCTACTCCAGTTCGGTTTCTGGTCAATGGTAACCCCCAGGATGTTGATAGTGGGGAATTCAGCGATCGTAATGCCATTGAATGTCAACGGGAGATGGTTAGATTCTCTCTTGTTGGAGATGGTCATTGCCTGGCACTTGTGTGACGTGTACGTTACTTGCCACTTATCAGCCCAAGCCTGGATATTGTCCAGGTCTTGCTCCAGTTCTAAATGGAATAAGCTTCAGTATCTGATGAGTCGCCAATTTTGCTGAGCTTTGTGCAATCATCAGTGAACATCCCCACTTCTGACCTTATGATTGAAGGAAGGTCATTGATGAAGCAAATGAAGGTGGTTGGGCCGAGGATATTACCCTGAGAAACTCCTGCAGTGATGTCCTGGAGCTGAGATGATTGACCTCCAACAACCACAACTATCTTCTTTTGTGCTAGGTATGAATCCAACCAGAGGAGAGCTTTCCCCCGATTCCCATTGACTCCAGTTTTTCTCGGGCTCCTTGATGCCATACTCAGTCAAATGGTGCCTTCATGTCCAGGGCAGTCACTCTCACCTCACCTCTTGAGTTCAGCTCTTTTATCCATGTTTGAACCAAGGCTGTAATGAGGCCAGGAGCTGAGTGGCCCTGGCGTAACCAAAACTGAGTGTTACTGAGCAGGTTATTGCTAAGCAAGTGCTGCTTGATAGCACTGTCGACAACACCTTTCATCACTTTACTGATGATCAAGAGTAGACTGATGGGGCGGTAATTGGCTGGGTTGGACATGTCCTGCTTTTTATGTACAGGACGTACCTGGGCAATTTTCCACATTTCCAGGTAGATGCCAGTGTTGTAGCTGTACTGGAACAACTTGGCTTGGGACGTTGTTAGTTCTGGAGCACAGGTCTTCAGTACTATTGCCAGAATGTTGTCAGGGCCCATAGCCTTTGCAGTATCCAATGCCTTCAGTCATTTCTTGATATCACGCAGAGTGAATCGAATTGGCTGAAGTCTGGCATCTGTGATGCTGGGGACTTCAGGAGGAGGTCGAGATGGATCATCAACTCGGCACTTCTGGCTGAAGATTGTTGCGAATGCTTTACCCTTATCTTTCGCACTGATGTGCTGGGCTCCCCCATCATTGAGGATGGAGATATTTGTGGAGCCTCTTCCTCCTGTTAGTTGTTTAATTGTCTACCACCATTCACGACTGGATATGGCAGGACTGCAGAGCTTAGATCTGATCCGTCGGTTATGGGATTGCTTAGCTCTGTCTATCACATGCTGCTTACGCTGTTTGGCACACAGATAGTCCTGCTTTGCAGCTTCACCAGGTTGACACGTCATTTTGAGGCATGCCTGATGCTGCTCCTGGCATGCCCTCCTGCATTTTTCATTGAACCAGGGTTGGTCCCCCTGGCTGGATGGTAATGGTAGAGTGGTGGAATATGCCAGGCCATGAGGTTACAGATTGTGGTTGAATACGATTTTGATGCTGCTGATGGCCCACAGGCGCCTCATGGATGCTCAGTTTTGCATTGCTAGATCTGTTTGAAATCTATCCCATTTAGTACAGTTGTAGTACCACACAACACGATGGAGGGTATCCTCAATGTGAAGGCGGGACGTCATCTCCGCAAGGACTGTGCGGTGGTCACTCTTACCAATACTGTCATGCACAGATGCTTCTGCACCAGGCAGATTGGTGACAGCGAGGTCAAGTGTGTTTTTCCCTCTTGTTGGTTCCATCACCATCTGCTGCATACCCAGTCTAGCAGCTATGTCCTTTAGGATTAGGCATCTCAGTCAGTAGTGGTGCTACCGAGCCACTCTTGGTGATGGACATTGAAGTCCCCCACTCAGAGTACATTCTGGGCCCCGAGTGATGTTCAACATGAAGTACTGATTCATTAGCTGAGGGGGGGACAGTAGGTGTAATCAGCAGGAGATTTCCTTCCTCATGTTTGACCTGATGCCATGAGACCTCATGGGGTCTGGAGTCGATGTTGAGGACTCCCAGGGCGACACCCTCCCAACTGTATAACACTGTGCCACCACCTCTTCTGGGTCTGTCCTGCCGGTGGGACAGGACATACCCGGGGATGGTGATGTCTGGGACATTGTCTATAAAGTATGATTTGGTAAGTATGACTATGTCAGGCTGTTGCTCTCCCAACTTTCGCACTAGGTCGATGCTGGGTGGTCTGTCCAGTTTCATTCGTTTTTGACTTTGTCATGGTTAGATACAACTGAGTGGCTTGCTAGGCCATTTCAGAGGGTATTTAGAGTCAGCCACATTGCTGTGGGTCTGGATTCACTTGTAGGCCAGACCAGGTATGGACAGTAGATTTCCTTACCTAAAGGACATTAGCGAACCAGATGGGCTTTTACAACAATCGGCAATGCTTTCATGGTCACCACTGGTCCAGATTGTAATTCCAGATTTTATTTTATTAATTTAATTCAAATTCCATCTTCTGCCGTGGTGGGATTCAAACCCATGTCCCCAGAGGAATACCCTGGGTTTCCTGGGTTAGTCAGCCAGTGACAATACCACGACACCACTGCCTCCCAAGGCTGATATTGATAGATTTTTGAAGTATAGGGGAGTTAAGAGTTACAGGAAACAGGCGGGAAATTGGAGTTTAGATCAAGATCAGATTAGCCACGAACTTATTAAATGGGGAGAAGGCGCGAGGGGCCGTATGACCTACTGAAGTTCCTTTTGTTTCCCACCTGGCAGCCAGACGGATTGAGAAGCTCAGAAAACCAGCGGTAGAAAGCCACAGCCAGGATATTGGGGGTTGGACTAGCAACCTGGAGTCAAGGAAACATCACAGGTTGGGGGAGAGGTCGGCAGATCATGGCAGTGAGGACAGTCCATGATTGGCGGAAGGATTGTTTAAGGGGCCGGAGGGAAAACTCATGCTCCTTGTCATGGTGACAGCAGAATCATTACCAGCAGCTACTGGGAGCAATGGTTATGATCTGAAATTGTTGGACTCAACATTGAGCCAGAACTGATGATCGGTCATTGATCAGAAATGTTAAGTCTGTTTCTCTCTCTACAGATACCTGCCCTGCTGATTTTAAAAGTACTTCATCTTCATCTTAAGATCATGAAAGGTGCTATATAAATGCAAATCCTTCCTTCCTTCCTTCCATTCTTTCTTTCTTAGCTTGGATATTTGGAATTAGGTGCCTCGGTCAGAAGTGTACTACGATTGTGACCTTTGTACATTACAGGACAATATAAATGGACTGGTAAGATGGGCGGAGCAGTGGCAAATGGAATTTAATCCTGAGAAGTGTGAGGTGATGCATTTTGGGAGGACTAACAAGGCAAGGGAATATACAATGGATGGTAGGACTCTAGGAAGTACAGAATGTCAGAGGGACCTTGGTGTACTTGCCCATAGATCACTGAAGGCAGCAGCACAGGTAGATAAGGTGGTTAGAAAGGCATATGGGATACTTGCCTTTATTAGCCGAGGCATAGAATATAAGAGCAGGGAGGTTATGATGGAGCTGTATAAAACACTAATTAGGCCACAGCTGGAGTACTATGTACAGTTCTGGGCACCACACTATAGGAAGGATGTGATTGCACTGGAGAGGGTGCAGAGGAGATTCACCAGGACATTGCCTGGGCTGGAGCGTTTCAACTATGAAGAGAGACTGAAAAGGCTAGGGTTGTTTTCCTTAGAGCAGAGAAGGCTGAGGGGGGACCTGATTGACGTATATAAAATTATGAGGGACATTGATTGATTAGTTAGGAAGAAACTTTTTCCTTTAGTGGAGGGGTCAATAACCAGGGGGCATAGATTTAAGGTAAGGGGCAGGAGGTTTAGAGGGGATTTGAGGGAAAGAAAATTTCCCCCAGAGGGTGGTTGGAATCTGGAATGCACTGCCTGAAGAGGTGGTAGAGGCAGGAACCATCACAACATTTAAGAAGTATTTAGATGAGCACGTGAAATGCCATAGCATACAAGGCTATGGGCCAAGTGCTGAAAAATGGGATTAGCATAGATAGGCGTTTGATGGCCAGCACAGACACGATGGGCCGAAGGGCCTGTTTCTGTGCTGTATGACTCTATGACTCTAAAACTGACTGACTTGGAATGATCCAATGGTTGGATCATTGGATCATTCCCCTGCCATTTGAGAATGGGTTTGAAAACCAACCTTGACTGATGAAAAATCAGCTTTTTCTGCTGGCTGAACGATTCAACATGAAGTGGGTTTGGCATCATTCCTGGTATGAAATGTCACATAAAGCTGCCTATAATTCACTTCAGATTGGCACTGAATTGACAACCTAACAAAGAAAGGTCATGATGAAGACTGGAGTTGGAAATGGAAATGTCACTTCACTGTAGTGAAGGGAGGCCTCTGTGATTGAAGCACATAATTTGAATCATTTTGTAGAAAGCTTTACTCTGTACCTAACTACAACAAACTGGGAGTGCTTATTGCTGACACTGCACACTGCGAGAATGTCGCCTAATATTAGTATCTTTCACCTTGAACATAACATGCCATTCAAACATTTTGAATGATGTTGGAAAGGAGACGGCAGAGATACAGAGAGACAACATATAAAGCAAATAACTGGGCACATCATTAAAAACAGGCAAATAGGTAATAGCCAGAGACAGCAGAAACAAGGCAGAGAGACAGAGAGAGAGAGCAGAGAACCAGAGAGACAGCAGACAACCAGAGAGAGAGCAAAGAAGCAGAGAAACAGCAAAGAAGCAGAGAGACAGCAGAGGACCAGAGAGACAGGGGGAGGCAGTGGCATAGTGGTATTATCATTGGTCAAGGAATTCAGAGACACAGGGTATTGATCTGGAGACATGGGTTCACATCCCACCAGAGCAGAAGGTGGAATTTGAATTTAATTAATAAATCTGGAATTAAAAGCTAGTCTTATGATGGCCATGAAACCATTGTCGATTGTTGTAAAAACCCATCTGGTTCACTAATGTCCTTCAGGGAAGGAAATCTGCTGTCCTTACCTGGTTTGGCCGACATGTGACTCCAGGCCCACAGCAATGTGGTTAACTCTTACATGCCCTCTGAAATGGCCTAGCAAGCCACTCAGTTGTACCTAACCACTACGAAGTCAATAAAAAGGAATGAAACTGGACGGACCACCGGACATCAACCTATGCACCGGAAACAACAAACCCAGCCCTGTCGACCCTGCAGAGTCCTCTTTACTAACATGTGTCAAAGTTGGGAGAGCTGTCCCACAGACTAGTCAAGCAACAGCCTGACATAGTCATACTCACGGAATTATCCTTAACGACAATGTCCCAGACACTGCGATCACTATCCCAGGGTATGTCCTGTCCCATCGGCAGGACAGACCCACCAGAGGTAGCGGGACAGTGCTCTACAGTAGGGAGGGAGTTGGCCTGGGATTCCTCAACATCGACTCCGGACCCCATGAAGTCTCATGGCATCAGTCAAACATGGGCAAGGTAACCTCCTACTGATTACCACCTACTGCCCTCCCTCAGCTGATGAGTCAGTACTCCTCCATGTTGAACAGCACTTGGAGGAAGCACTGAGGGTGGCAATGGCACAAAATGTACTCTGGGTGGGGGACGTCAATGTCCATCATCAAGAGTGGCTCGGTAGCACCACTACTGATCAAGCTGGCCGAGTACTAAAGGACATAACTGCTAGACTGGGTCTGCGGCAGGTGGTGGGGGAACCAACAAGAGGGAAAAACATACTTGACCGCGTCCTCACCAATCTGCCTGCTGCAGATGCTTCTGTCCATGACTGTATTGGTAGGAGTGACCACCGCACAGTCCTTGTGGAGATGAAGTCGCACCTTCACATTGAGGATACCGTCAATCGTGTTGTGTGGCACTATCACCGTGTTAAATGGGATAGATTTTGAACAGATCTAGCAATGCAAAACTGGGCATCCATGAGGCGCTGTGGGCCATCAGCAGCAGCAGAATTGTACTCAACCACAATCTGTAACCTCATGGTCTGGCATATCCCCCACTCTACCATTACCATCAAGCCAGGAGACCAACCCTGGTTCAATGAAGAGTGCAGGAGGGCATACCTCAAAATGAGGTGTCAACCTGGTGAAGCTACAACCCAGGACTACTTGCATGCCAAACTGCGTAAGCAGCATGCGATAGACAGAGCTAAGCGATCCCATAACCAATGGATCAGATCGAAGCTCTGCAGTCCTGCCACATCCAGCCGTGAATGGTGGTGGACAATTAAACAACTAACTGGAGGAGGTGGCTCCACAAATATCCCCATCCTCAAATCGGGGGAGCCCAGCACATCAGTGCGAAAGATGAGGCTGAAGCATTTGCAACAATCTTCAGCCAGAAGTGCCGAGTTGATGATCCATCTCGGCCTCCTCCTGAAGTCCCCAGCATCACAGATGCCAGACTTCAGCCAATTCGATTCACTCCACGTGATATCAAGAAACGACTGAAGGCACTGGATACTGCAAAAGCTATGGGCCCTGACAATATTCCGGCAATAGTACTGAAGACCTGTGCTCCAGAACTTGCCGCGCCCCTAGCCAAGCTGTTCCAGTACAGCTACAACACTGGCATCTACCCTGCAATGTGGAAAATTGCCCAGGTATGTCCTGTACACAGCAGGACAACTCCAACCCGGCCAATTACGGGCCCATTAGCCTACTCTCAATCATCAGTAAAGTGATGGAAGGTGTCATAAACAGTGCCATCAAGCAGCACTTGCTTAGCAATAACCTGCTCAGTGACGCTCAGTTTGGGTTCCGCCAGGGCCACTCAGCTCCTGACCTCATTACAACCTTGGTTCAAACATGGACAAAAGAGCTGAACTCAAGAGCTGAGGTGAGAGTGACTGCCCTTGATATCAAGGCAGCATTTGACCGAGTATGGCATCAAGGAGCCCTAGCAAAACTGAGGTCAATGGGAATCAGGGGGAAAACCCTCCACTGGCTGGAGTCATACCTAGCGCAAAGGAAGATGGTTGTGGTTGTTGGAGGTCAATCCTCTGAGCTCCAGGACATGACTGCAGGATTTCCTCAGGGTAGTGTCCAAGGCCCAACCATCTTCAGCTGCTTCATCAATGACCTTCCATCAATCATAAGGTCAGAAGTGGGCATGTTTGCTGATGATTGCACAATGTTCAGCACCATTCGTGACTCCTCAGATACTGAAGCAGTCGTGTAGAAATGCAGCAAGACTTGGACAATATCCAGGCTTGGGCTGATAAGTGGCAAGTAACATTCGTGCCACACAAGTGCCAGGCAATGACCAGCTCCAACAAGAGAGAACCTAACCATCTCCCCTTGACATTCAACGGCATTACCATCGCTGAATCCCCCACTATCAACATCCTAGGGATTACCATTGACCAGAAACTGAACTGGAGTAGCCATATAAATACCGTGGCTACAAGAGCAGGTCAGAGGCTTGGAATCCTGAGGCGAGTATCTCACCTCCTGACTCCCCAAAGTCTGTCCACCATCTCGAAGGCACAAGTCAGGAGTGTAATGGAATACTCTCCACTTGCCTGGATGGGTGCAGCTCCAACAACACTCAAGAAGCTCGACACCATCCAGGACAAAGCAGCCCGCTTGATTGGCACACCATCTACAAACGTTCACTCCCTCCACCACCAACGCACAGTAGCAGCAGTGTGTACCATCTACAAGATGCACTGCAGCAATGCACCAAGGTTCCTTAGACAGCACCTTCCAAACCCACGACCTCTACCAACAAGAAGGACAAGGGCAGCAAATACCTGGGACACCACCACCTGCAAGTTCCCCTCCAAGCCACACACCATCCTGACTTGGAACTATATCGCCATTCCTTCACTGTCGCTGGGTCAAAATCCTAGAACTCCCTTCCTGACAGCACTGTGGGTCTACCTACCTCAAATGGACTGCAGCGGTTCAAGGCAGCAGCTCACCACCACCTTCTCAAGGGCAATTAGGGATGGGCAATAAATGCTGGCAGAGCCAGTGACGCCCACATCCCATGAATGAATAAAAAAAATAGCATAGATGTATTGAAGGGAAAGCTCGATAAACACATGAGGGAGAAAGGAGTAGAAGGATATGCTGAAAGGGTGAGAAAAGACTTGCATTTACATAGCGCTTTTCAAGACCTCAGGATGTCCCAAAGTGATTTACAGCCAATGAATTACGTTTTGAAGTGAAGTCACTGTTGTAATAAATACAAAACAGTAGATATTGCATTACATTGTATAAGGAATCAGGAAGAAAGCAAGGAATCAGCGAGAACAGCACTGTGGGTTTTTCTACACCACATGGACTGCAGTGGTTCAGGAAGGTGGCTCACCACCACCTTCTCAAGGTCAATTCATGCTGGCCTTGCCAACAATGCCCACGTCCCAAAAACAAATAAAAAAAGAACCAGAGAGAAAGCAAGGAACCAAGGTGATGGCAAGGGACCAGAGAGAAGTCAAGGCACTAGAGAGAAGCCGAGGAAACAGAGGGAAGGCAAGGAACCAGAGGGAAGACTAGAAACCAAAGAGAAGGCAAGATGCGAGAGAGAGGATCATAAACTAGAGAGAAGGCAGCCAGCCAGAGAGAAGGCACAGAACCAGAGATAAGGCAGAGAGCCAGTTGAGAAGTGAGGAGATAAAAAAAGAATGTAGATACAATAAGCAACCAGAAAGGAAAAGCAAATGATAAAATCAATTTCCTATCTGGGACTGCGCCAGAGTTAGCAGACTGAGGATAGAAGCCACTGTGTGACTTAAGCACCAGTCAGCTCTATGGGTCCAACCCAGAACCATTGGATGTTTAAGCCAATGGCTGGCACCAGGCTAGAATATCAGAAGGCATATAGGCATGACTCCATTCAGGTGTTACAGAGGCAAACAGACTCTGGAGCCACCATGCCCATGTTGGGCTAAGAGACTTTTAAGAGGCTAAATGATCCTGAACTGTTGAAGCAAATTGGTGTATTTCTGAAGAAGTCCCCGGGAATGTTTGGCCAGGAGTTTATAGCATCAAAGGCCTGATTGTGCTCCAGCTCATATACGTCAGCGCAAACATGTTAGAATAAACAATGGGAATAGTATATAACTGTCACACACCAATGTATACAAAGAAAATGGCATTAACCAACAGGTCAACTCCCTTTCCTGGAGAATAAGAAAAACATTATTGGTAATTTTTACTTGATTGTGTTTTCATTGGGTTTAAAGGATTGCCTTATTAAAGTTGGGCTTGAAATAACAGCCCACACCCTATCAAATGAAAGAGCAAACTCCCTAAACCTCTCTTTCTTCCTTTAAAACACTCCTTAAAACCTACCCCTTTCCTGTCCAAATACCTCCTTTTGTGGCTTGGTGTCAAATATTGTTTGATAATGCTCCTGTGAAGCGCCTTGAAACATTTTACTTCATCAAAGGTGCTGTATTAATATCTCTCTCTCAAATACCCAAAAGTGATTGAATGCAGTCTGCTCCTGATAATTCAAACACGTGGAATTTACAGCACAGAAACAGGCCATTCAGCCCAACTGGTCCATGATGGTGTTTATGCTTCACAGATAAGGCTGAATCATTTGTAACAATCTTCAGCCAGAAGTGCCGAGTTGATGATCCATCGCAGCCTCCTCCTGAAGTCCCCAGCATCACAGATGCCAGACTTCAGCCAATTCGATTCACTCCGCGTGATATCAAGAAACGACTGAAGGCACTGGATACTGCAAAAGCTATGGGTCCTGACAATATTCCGGCAATAGAACTGAAGACCTGTGCTCCAGAACTTGCCGCGCCCCTAGCCAAGCTGTTCCAGTACAGCGACAACACTGGCATATACCCTGTAATGTGGAAAATTGCCCAAGTATGTCCTGTACACAAAAAGCAGGACAAGTCCAACCCGGCCAATTACCGCCCCATCAGCCTGCTCTCAATCATTAGTAAAGTGATGGAAGGTGTCATCAACAGTGCCATCAAGCGGCACCTGCTTAGCAATAACCTGCTCAGTGACACTCAGTTTGGGTTCCGCCACTCATCTCCTGACCTCATTACAGCCTTGGTTCAGACATGGATAAAAGAGCTGAACTCAAGAGCTGAGCTGAGAGTGACTGCCCTTGACATCAAGGCAGCATTTGACCGAGTTTGGCATCAAGGAGCCCTAGCAAAACTGAGGTCAATGGGAATCAGGGGGAAAACCCTCCGCTAGCTGGAGTCATACCTAGCGCAAAGGAAGATGGTTGTGGCTGTTGGAGGTCAATCATCTGAGCTCCAGGCCATCACTGCAGGAGTTCCTCAGGGTAGTGTCCTAGGCCCAACCATCTTCAGCTGATTCATCAATGACCTTCCTTCAATCATAAGGTCAGAAGTGGGGATGTTTGCTGATGATTGCACAATGTTCAGCACCATTCGTAACTCCTCAGATACTGAAGCAGTCCGTGTAGAAATGCAGCAAGACTTGGATAATATCCAGGCTTGGGCTGATAAGTGGCAAGTAACATTCGTGCCACACAAGTGCCAGGCAATGACCATCTCCCAACAAGAGAGAATCTTACCATCTCCCCTTGACATTCAACGGCATTACCATCGCTGAATCCCCCACTATCAACATCCTAGGGGCTACCATTGACCAGAAACTGAACTGGAGTAGCCATATAAATACCGTGGCTACAAGAGCAGGTCAGAGGCTCGGAATCCTGCGGCCCGTAACTCACCTCCTGACTCCCCAAAGCCTGTCCACCATCTACAAGGCACACGTCAGGAGTGTGATGGAATACTCTCCACTTGCCTGGATGGGTGCAGCTCCAACAACACTCAAGAAGCTTGACACCATCCAGGACAAAGCAGCCCGCTTGATTGGCACCCCATCTACAAACGTTCACTCCCTCCACCACCGACGCACAGTGGCAGTAGTGTGTACCATCTACAAGATGCACTGCAGCAACGCACCAAGGCTCCTTAGACAGCACCTTCCAAACCCGCGACCTCGAGCAACTAGAAGGACAAAGGCAGCAAATGCATGGGAACACCACCACCTGCAAGTTCCCCTCCAAGTCACACACCAGCCTGACTTGGAACTACATCGCCGTTCCTTCACTGTCACTGGGTCAAAATCGTGGAGCTCCCTTCCTAACAGCACTGTGGGTGTACCTACCTCACATGGACTGCAGCGGTTCAAGAAGGCAGCTCACCACCACCTTCTCAAGGGCAATTAGGGATGGGCAATAAATGCTGACCTGGCCAGTGACGCCCACATCCCATGAATGAATAATAAAAAAAAGGAAGCTCCTCCCACCTTACTTCATCTCATCCTATCAGCATATCCTTCTATTCCTTTCTCCCTCATGTGTTTTTCTAGCTTCCCCTGAAATGTATCTATATTATTCACCTCAACCACTCCATGCGTCAGTAGATATCACTTTCTCATCACACTTTCAGCAAAGGAGCTTCTCCCTGAATTCCCTATTGGATTTATTCATGAGTGTCTTATACTTATGACCCTCAGTTTCCGGCTCACACAGCTTCTCTACGACTAACCTATTGAATGCCTTCATAATTTTAAAAACCTCTATTAGGTCACTGCTCAGTGTTCTCTTTCCTTAGAGAAAACCTGTTCAGTGTTTCCAGATACCCCCTCTCAGTTCTGGTACCATGCTTGTAAATCTTTTGCAGCACTTTCTCCAGAGTTTGAGTATCATTTTTGGGATATGAAGATCAGAACTGTGCATATCTGTCATTTGTTAGTTCAGTTTTTCAGCACACAGAACAGACTTTGAACTATTGTTGCTGTTACATAGGGAACTGTAGCACCCATTGTGCACACAGCAAGGTCTCTGAAGGAGTGCTGCATTGTTGGAGGTGCCATCTTTCAGATGCGATGTTAAACCAAAGCCCTGTCTGCTCTCTCAGGTCGATGTAAAAGATCCCATGGCCGCTATTCCAAAGAAGAGCAGGTGAGTTCTCCTCTGTGTCCTCGCAATATTTGTCCCTCAGCTAACATCACTAAAGATGATTATCTGGTTATTGTGGGAGCTTGTTGTTCCAAATTGGCTCCCGTGTTTCCTACATTACCAAGTGGCCTCTTTCTGTACCTTAAACATGGTTTAAGCTATGATTCTAATATAACAGTGACTACAGTTTAAAAGTACTTAATTGGCTGTAAAGTGCTTTGAGACATTCTGAAAGGCGCTACATAAATGCAAATCGTTCTTTCTTCTTTTCTCTGCTGGCAGTGGCTGAATCTCCTTCCCTTCCTCTTCATGGTCCTTTGTCGGGTGAAGATGTATGAGGTGCAACTGCAGTGATCCGGGATACTTTGGCTGGCTTGTCCAGCAAGACCGTGGCTGATGGTGAAGGCAGTTTGAACCTTTGTTTCAGCATCATGGTAATCAGTTGCACCAATCCTCCACTAATTGTATGTGTCTCACTGTATCTTTCCTACTGTCTAGACCCTGGGCATGCCAAAGTGGTCATGAGCAGGGCAATAATCAATAATCATGGTTCTCCAGCAACTGGTAAATTCACGACCATCGCAGGCAGTGCATGTTTCAGCTGAATAAGATGACTGTACCTTTTTTTATGCATTCATGGGATGTGGGCATTGCTGGCAAGGCCAGCATTTATTGCCCATCCTGAATTGCCCTTGAGAAGGTGGTGGTGAGCCACCATCTTAAACCTCTGCAGTCTGTGTGGTATAGGTACACTCACAGTGCTGTTAGGAAGGGAGTTCCAGGAATTTAATCCCATAACAATGAAGGAACGACGATATAGTTCCAAGTCAGGATGTTGTGTGGCTTGGAAGGGAACTTGCAGGTGGTGGTCTCCCCATGCATCTGCTGCCCTTGTCCTTCTAAGTGGTAGAGGTCGCAGGTTTGGAAGGTGCTGTTGAAGGAGGCTTGGTGAGTTGCTGCAGTTCATCTCATTGATGGACTGCTGCCACTGTGTGCTGGCGGTGGAGGGAGTTAATGTTTAAGGTGTTGGATGGGGTGCCGATCAAGTGGGCTGCTTTGTCCAGGATAATGTTGAGCTGCTTGAGTGTCATTGGAGTTGCACTCATCCAGGCAAGTGAGAGTATTCCATCATACTCCTGACTTGTGCCTTGTAGATGGTGGACTTTGGGGAGTCAGGAGGTGTGTTACTCACCATAGTTGAGATACAGATCAGCCACAATCTCATTGAATGGTGAAACATTCTTGAAGGGCTGAATCGTTGATTCTATTTTTCTACATATAAACCACCCGGATCCCTCAATTAACTTTCAGATATTCTAAGGCATTCACCACTGTCAGCAGAGCAGGGCTATAGAAGATTTTGGGAAAAATTGGCTGTCCACCGAAGCTCCTCAATCTCATCTGCTCTTTCCCTGACAACATGCACTGCACTGTACAGTTTGATGGCTTCACTTCCGACAGTTTTGGAGTGAAGAATGAGTGAAAAACAGGGTTGTGTCCTAGCCCCCACTCTGTTTGGCATCTTCTTCTCCATGCTCCTGACCTTCGCCTTCTCTGCAGGTATGGAAGGAATCTACTTGCACACTAGGTCAGACGGCAAGCTCTATAATCTATCAAGACTGAAAGCAAAGAGAAAACACATCACGTCCGCATCAGAGAACTCCTCTACGCTGATGATGCTGCGCTAGTCGCTCACACAGAAACTCAGCTCCAAGAACTCATGGACTGTCTCTCCTGTGCCTGTAACTTGTTCTCCTTGACTATAAGCATCAAGAAAACCATGCTCATGGGACAAGGTGTTGCATCTCCACCCCTGATCACACTAAATAACATCCACTGGAAGTGGTTAGCAAATTCTGCTAACTTGGGTTCACAGTGACAATCTGTCCCTTGACGCAGAGCTCAATACACGCATAGGGAAAGCAGCTACCACCTTTGGCCGACTTGCAAAATGCGCATGGGATAACACCAAGCTGACCCTTAGGACCAAGCTGATGGTTTATAAGGCCTGTGTTCTCAGCACTTTGCTCTATGGCTGTGAAATATATAGCTTAACTTATAGCTACCAGGAAAAGAAGCTCAATAATTTCCATCTTTACTGTTTGCGACACATTATGGGTATATCCTGGCAGGACAAAATCATAAAAGTGGCAGATCTCTCAAAGGCAGAGCTCCCAAGTGTGTTGGCACTAATCAAACGGAGGCGGCTTCGGTGAATTGGACATGTCCGCAGGATGGAAGATAGTTGCATATCCAAGGACCTTCTGTATGATGAAGTAGCAATGACCAGGCGACCAGTCAGCACCCATAGCTCTGCTTCAAGGATGCTTGCAAGCATGACATGAAGGCCTTAAATGTGGACTATCGTACCTGGGAGTGACTAGTTGGCGAAAGACGGAAAAGGCGACACATCCTGTGGACTGGTGTGAACTACCACGACGACCAGTTGTTACAGCAGCTTGGCAACAGGCTTCAACGTCAAAAGTAACAACTTGCGGCACCACTTGGTAGCTTCATGTGTGGCACTTGTGGCAGAACCTGCCTCTCAAGGATTGGCCTTCACAGCCATCATCAAAAGGTGCACCAAGAGAAGACACTCCACTGAAATGGATTGTTTGCAGCCTGTCCGTCATCTTTCGCAGATGGAAGGATGCCAACCTGTAACTCACTCCCGGGTAGCCATTATTCTATATATAAACTACCGGAACCCCTCAATTAGGATTTCAGCCAGTAACTCACTCTGGGGTATCCATCATTCTATATATAAACCACCCAAACCCCTCAATTAGATTCCAGCCTGTAATTCACTGCCGGGTATGTTATTTTTTGGATATCTTTTCTCTTGCTCTGTGCAACAATCCATGTAATGATGGGACTGCTCCTAAATCAGCCATGCGTTCCCAGGGATCAGGGGTTGATTAAGTGTGGCTTGAGAGCCTTGTCTATGTCAGAAAAAGGGTATCTTCACTTTAAAGTGCTGGCAAGGAGGTGGCCATTAAAAGGTTAAAGCTGTTCACACCCTCTGACCTGAGCTGATAAAGCAGAAGATCAAAGCACATCTATCTAAGGTCAGTGGCGCAGTCTCAATCAATGGGTGGGATTCGGAAAGTTTCCCGATCCAATCTGGAGTCAGACAGGGCTGTCCTCTCTCCCCGGTCTTGTTTGTTTGCTGTATTGAACCCTTTGCCGAGTCTATTAGGAAGGATGCGAGCATAAGAAGGGTGACAATCCCAGGCAGTGGAGGCACTCAGGCTAAACCCTCCCTGTACATGGATGACGTCACCGTCTTCTGTTCGGATCCGCTGTCAGTGTGCAAACTGATGAGCATCTGCGACCAGTTCGAACTGGCCTCGGGAGCCAAAGTTAACCACGGCAAGAGCGAGGCCATGTTCTTTGGGAACTGGGCTGACCGATCCTTAGTCCCCTTCACCGTCAGGTCAGACTACCTAAAGGTGCTTGGGATATAGTTCGGAAGGGCCGGGGCATGCACCAAAACCTGGCAGGAGCGAGTAGCCAAGGTACAACACAAGCTGAGCATGTGGGGGCAGCGATCTCTCTCCATTGTGGGTAAGAACCTGGTCATCAGGTGCGAGGCGCTCACGTTGTTGCTGTACGTGGCGCAGGTCTGGCCCATACCCCACTCCTGCGCTGTGACGGTCACCCGAGACATTTTCCGCTTCATCTGGGGATCCAAAATGGACCGGGTCCGGAGGGACACGATGTTCAAACCTCTGGATAAGGGCAGGAAAAATGTACCCAACATCGCCCTCATCCTGATGACTACCTTCGTGTGCGGCTGCATCAAGCTGTGTGTAGACCTCCAGTACGCAAACTCCAAGCGTCACTACGGGCTGAGGTTCTATCTGTCCCCGGTGTTGCGAAGGATGGGCCTGGTCACATTGCCGCGGAACGCTCCATGCAGTTGGACCGTGCCGTACCACCTATCCTTCGTGGAGCAGTTTCTGCAGGAAAACACCTTTGACCACCGATCCATCAGGCAGTGGTCTGCACGGAACGTCCTCAAGGTCCTACGGGAAAAGGAGACGGTGGATCCTGTCGGATGGCTCCCCGAGCAGACCGCCAAAATCATTTGGCGGAATGCCTCATCACCAGAACTTTCAAACAAGCATCCCAGGCCCCAAACACTCCTTTCAGGTGAAGCAGCGATTTACTTGTACTTCTTTCAATGTAGTATACTGTATTCGCTGCTCAGTGTGGTCTCCTCTACATTGGGGAGACCAAGCGCAGACTGGGTGACCGCTTTGCGGAACATCTCCGCTCAGTCCGCAAGCAGGACCCTGAGCTTCCGGTTGCTTGCCATTTCAACACTCCCCCCTGCTTTCATGCTCACATCTCTGTCCTGGGATTGCTGCAGTGTTCCAGTGAACATCAACGCAAGCTCGAGGAACAGCATCTCATCTATCGATTAGGCACACTACAGCCTGCCGGTCTGAACATTGAGTTCAATAATTTCAGAGCATGACAGCCCCCCACTTTACTTTCATTTTTAGTTATTTTTTCTTCCTTTTTTTTTGGCATTCCTTTTTACATTTTTTACAATCTTTTTTTGTATTTATTTCAGTTCATCTTAGTTTGTTCAGTTTGCTCACCCACTGTTTTTTTCAGGTTGTTTTTCTTCAGGTTTGCACTTGCTGATGTTCAATATTCAGTATATTCACACCTAATCTGTACTAATGCTTTGTCTTTCAACACACCATTAACATATTGTTTGCCTTTGCTCCGTGACCTTTTGGTCAGCTATGTGGCCTGGTCCAATCTGCACCTTCTCCTTTGTTATCTCTTGCCCAACCCCCACCTCACTTGTTTATAATCTGTGACTTTTCTAATATTTGTCAGTTCCGAAGAAGGGTCACTGACCCGAAACGTTAACTCTGCTTCTCTTTCCACAGATGCTGCCAGACCTGCTGAGTGAATCCAGCATTTCTTGTTTTTGTTTCAAGATGTAGCTTGGCTGGTGGTGAGAAGAGCCCTCCCCGTCAGATCCTTCCTGCACGCCCGAAGTCTCGCCCCCTCCGCACAATGTCCCCGCGGTGGCTGTGGTGGGGAAGAGACGGTTGCCCACCTCCTCCTGGAATGTGTCTTTGCAAAGCAGGTGTGGAAAGAGATGCAGTGGTTTTTGTCGAGGTTCATCCCAAGCAGCTCTGTAACACAGGAGTCTGTGCTCTACGGGCTGTTCCCAGGGACGCACACCGAGACAAACATAAACTGCTGCTGGAGGACTATCAATTCGGTGAAAGACGCCCTTTGGTCTGCCCGAAACCTGCTGGTCTTCCAGCGCAAAGAGTTGTCCACGACTGAATGTTGCAGACAGGCACATTCCAAGGTCCAGGACTACGTGCTGAGGGACGCACTAAAGCTTGGGGCAGCCGCAGCAAAGGCTCAATGGGGAAAGACCACAGTGTAAGGTCCCCCCACCAAGCTGAACTGAGGGGCTGGATCCATGGGAAACCCCTCGAACTGTATCGGGAAAATTTTCATTTTCTGTAAATGTAAAACTGTAATTGGCATGACAAATGTGAAATGGAAGGGTTGTGAAGCAACTCATGATTGTATTGAAGGAAACTGATCTCCCTTGCAATGTTTGTATTTTTTGGTGCTGTTTGAAACTGTTTGGCAATGTATTTTTTACAGATTTTTATGAATAAAGTATATTTTGGAAATTAAAAAAAACATCTATCTAAGGTCGGAGAAAGGCCAAAAAATAAAGGAGAACATTGCCACATTCTAAATCCTCTACCTTCTTCAGAGTCAGTTCCCCTATTTAAAGTTATATTTCCCCGACTCATTTTCAGTGCTCACCCATCTCCCTGGCTGGCCTCCCACCTTGCATTCTCTGTAAACCTGAGCTCATCCAAAACTCTACTGCCTGTGCCTTTTCTCGCACCATGTCCCGTTCACCCATCACCCCTGTGCTCATTGACCTACATTGGTACACGTACCAGCAATGCTTTGATTCTAAAATTCCCACCCTTGTTTTCAAAGCCCTATGTCTATACCCTCCAAGATCTCTGCGCTCCTTCAATTCTGGCCTCTTGCTCATCCCCAATTTTAATTCCTCCACCATTGGTGACCATGTCTTCAGATCCTAATCTCTGGAATTCTCTCACTTAACCTCTTCGCCTCTCTGTACCTCACTCTCTCTCCTTTAAGATGCTCCTGACAAACCTACCTCTTTGACCAAACCTTTGGTTACTTGTCCTACTCTCTCCTTATATGGATCGGTGTCAAATGTTGTTTGTTAACGCTCTTCTGAAGCGACTTGGGATGTTTAACTATGTTAAAAATGCTATATAAATGCAATTTGCTGTTGTTGCTGTAAAGGAGGGTCAATCTCTTTGGAAGAAAAAGAGATGGGAACAAACCGGAGAGGGAATGAATGGAGCTGAGCTTGGTAATCCAATCATACCATGTAAAACCATGGGTTCCTAGACTCGCTCTGACACTATATCAGCTACACTGATCTTTCCAAACACAGGACAGAATATAAGAAATGGAAAGCATATGCATTTATATAGTGTCTTTCATGATGTCACAATGTCCCAATGTGCTTCACAGCCAATTAATTGCCTTAGAAGTATAATCACCGTTGCATGAAAAATCGCTGCCAAACTTTCATACCGTGGGCTTCCACAAACAATAGCAAGATAAATTACCGTAAACTGTTATACTGATATGGGTTGAGGGATAAATATAGGCCCCAGGACATTGGGGATAACTCCCCTGCCCCTCTTCAATACAGTGGCCAAAGGTTCCTTTACGTCCAGCTGAGAGGGCAGACGAGGCCATGGCTTAATGTCCATCCAAAGGACGGCACCTCCAACAGTGCAGCACTCCCTCAGTACTGAAGTAGGACTATCAGCCTGGCCTACGTACAGTGGATTTGAACTGACAACGTTCTGAGTTGGCCATGTAATTCTGTTGCTCTGAGTAAAGCGGTTTAAAGACTGCCAAATGGATTTGTTTCCCAATCTTGTCTGGTGTCGAGTTGAAACAGCGAGTACACACAGTGATCCAACAAGGACACTGCAGGACTGCGTGTCTGCCATGCTCTCCCACCCCCAACCTTGTGCCCCTCTCTGAAGTGGGTGCGGTTCCTGCACTGTTGACAAAACGGGTGTCTCCATCTCAACCAAGCAAGTTGAAAGTTGGCAGCACTGAACACTTGGCACGAGATGCAAATCTCAATGAATTTGAGTTAAATAGAGAATAATGTCTATGTAGGAGTAACTACCAGTCTGTCACTTAGTCAAGAGGTTCAGACAATGTTATGAAGCTTAAGTTGTTTATTGCCAACACCCCGAGATTAGATTACTGTCATGCATCTGATCCCCGCCATCTCTGCAGCAGCCAACTAGTGCACAGCAAGGTCCCACAAAGAGCAATGTGATAATGACCAGATCATCTGCTTTTTGCTGATGTTGGTTCATAAACAAACATTGGCCAGGACACTGCTCTTCTTCACAATAGTGCCATGGGATTCACCCGAAAGGACAAAATGCGGCACCTCGGAGAGTGCAGCACTCCCTCAGTACTTTGCTGGGAGCAGCAGCCTGGATTTTGTGCTCAAGTCTCTGGCGTGGAACTTGAACTGAGAACCCTCTAACTCAGAATGCTATCAGCTAAGCCACAGAAACCAAGAACACATTTGTACCAAATTTGATCAAATGATCATTTGGTTGCAGTGCATCAAGGAAGATTGAGGTCGTGGGCGCCTGCATTATGGTCATGGAATCCTACCTACCCAACCTCTTCCTAGGTGCTGCATCAGGTGATCCTTTACACCCAAACAGAACAAACAGGAAAATCTGCCCCTAGGGTGGCACAGTGGTTAGCACCGCAGCCTCACAGCTCCAGGGACCTGGGTTCGATTCTGGGTACTGCCTGTGTGGAGTTTGCAAGTTCTTCCTGTGACCGCGTGGGGTTTCGCCGGGTGCTCCGGTTTCCTCCCACAGCCAAAGACTTGCAGGTTGATAGGTAAATTGGTCATTGTAAATTGCCCCTAGTGTAGGTAGGGATTATGGGATTACTGCAGGGTTAGTATAAATGGGTGGTTGTTGGTCGGCACAGACTCGGTGGGCCGAAGGGCCTATTTCAGTGCTGTATCTCAAAATAAATAAAAAAATACATGTATATAAAAGCAAAATACTGCGGATGCTGGAAATCTGAAATAAAAACAAGAAATGCTGGAATCACTCAGCAGGTCTGGCAGCATCTGTGGAAAGAGAAGCAGAGTTAACGTTTCGGGTCAGTGACCCTTCTTCGAAAAAAATACGTGTGTTAGGTTTAGGACAATTACTTCTTCACATCAGATTGTCAGCAGTATTTAAATATGATTTAAAGCGCATCACCTCTAGCTCACAACACAAATAAAATTGCAACTTGGTGTACTCTGGCCGTTTGTCCCAACTATTTCAGCAGTGATTTCTGTTGGCAGGCAATTCGACTATGTGAGGCATCACAATCCAAGTCTCATCCTTTCCTCCTTATCTAGCAGGAGTTGCCAGACCACAATGAGGACAGACAGCCTGGCCCATCACAACCCAAGACCAGCTGGGAACCAATGGCAGCACCAATTAGGGCCCATTGCCTTACTCACTGCCTAAAGCAGCTAACTCAACGGGAGGTTGAATCTGGCATCTTCAGGCTAGTTTCAGCTCAGTTAGTTACTGGATAAATTGCCCGTGGCCATTATTTGCTCTTTTTAAATTGTTTACTTAGATAATGTAGCAGCTACAGAATATCCAAAACTAACAAAAGAAAGGTATACAGTGAAAAGGATATTAAGGTATCATTAACAGAGTGTATTATTCAAAAACAAACACTATGTAATTGTTACACAGTTTAATTTAGCAAGTCCAAATATTCTATCCTAGACACTCTTCTTCCTCTTGGCATCTTCATCCAGATGAAATCAGAATTCATTGTACCAGCTCTTACTGAATCGCAGCCTTTCATGAGCCCTCACAACTGTGGAAGCCCGCACCTGCTAAAACAAGGTGAGGGGCAAAAGAAAGAAAGACTCGCACTTACGTAGTGCCTTTCACTCAGGATATCCCAAAGCGCTTTACAACTAATGAAGTGATTTTAAGGTGTAGTCACTGTTGTAATGTAGGGAGCACTGCAGCCAATTTGCGCACAGCAAGCTACTAAAAACAGCAATGTAATGATGACCAGATAATTGGTGTTGGCTGTGAGGTAATGAACTCCCTGTCTGTTCTTTGAAATAGTGCCATGGGACCTTTTACGTTTACCTGATAGAGTAGGCAGGAACTTGGTTTAAGCTCCCGCTAAAATATAGCAACTGCGACAGTGGAGCACTCCCACAGTACTGCACTGACAGATCAGTCTAGATCCTGTGTTCCAGTCTCCAAAGTGGAGCATTAAACCCACAACCCTCAGAGGTGAGGGTGCTACCCACTGAGCCAAGGCTGACAGCTGTAAGCTTCACTAAGAAGGACAATCTCTGGGTAATAAAAACAGCATGACAGTATCTTTTTATTCATTCAAGGGATGTAGGAGTCACGAGCGAGGTCACCATTTACTGCCCATTCCGAATTGCCCTTGAGACAACTGGGTGGCTTGTTAGGTCATTTCAGAGGGTAGTTAAGAGCCAACCACATTGCTGAGAGTCTGGAGTCACATATGGGCCAGACCGGGTAAGGATGGCAGATTTCCTAAAGGACATTAGTGAACCAGATGGATTTTTAATGACAATCCGGTAGTTTACTGGTCACCATTACTGAGACTAGTTTTACTTTGTTCCTGATTTATTTAATTAACTGACATTAAATTCCCTAACATGCAATGGTGGGAATTGAACTCATGTCTCTGGATCATTAGTCTGGGTCCTTTGTAACATAACTACAATGATGCTGTACCCAGTACTGGGAAAGAATAGGAGACAATGTGAGGATGTTGGAGACAGCAGAATGATGTCTTTGGAGTTTAGGGGCAGTAAGAGTGAAAAATTTACAAGAAAAAGATCAGAAAGATCAAGGCTAAAAAAAAATGGGAATCTCAAAAAGAACTCTCCTCTTTCACCAACAACTGTGTGGGAACATGAATTAAAGCAGCAGCCCTAATTGTAGGAGAGAGAAACAGAGTTAATAAAAGAACAAAGAACAGTACAGCACAGGAACAGGCCATTCGGCCCTCCAAGCCTGCGCCGATCTTGATGCCTACCTAAACTAAAACCTTCTGCACTTCCGGGGACCGTATCCCTCTATTCCCATCCTATTCATGTATTTGTCAAGATGCCTCTTAAACGTCGCTATCGTACCTGCTTCCACCACCTCCCCCGGCAGCAAGTTCCAGGCACTCACCACCCTCTGTGTAAAGAACTTGCCTCGCACATCCCCTCTAAACTTTGCCCCTCTCACCTTAAACCTATGCCTCCTAGTAACTGACTCTTCCACCCTGGGAAAAAGCTTCTGACTATCCACTCTGTCCATGCCGCTCATAACTTTGTAAACCTCGATCATGTCATGTTTCCTTTCATCGAATTGGGAAAACTTAGAAATAGAATAGGTTAAAACCTACCTTTTTACCTGTCCTAATCCTCTTCTAATATGGCTCAGTTCAATTTTGTTTGATAGTCATTCCTGTGAGGCGTCTTGTTACCTTTTTCTACATTAACAGAACTATATATATTCAAGCTGTTGTTGTTTTGAAGATATTCTACACATGTAAGAGACAGTTGTTTTTAAATCCCAGAATCCCATAAAAGCATGGTGGCCCCAAAATTCTCAACCTAGAGAAGTTGGAAAACCTGCCTTTTCCCTGGGACAGCAGGGATGGAAGTTATCAAGCGGCACTAGCTTGGCAATAACCAGCAACTGACACTCAGTTTGGGTTCTGCCAGGACCACTCAATTCCTGGCCTCATTACAGGCTTGGTCCAAACATGGACAAAAGAGCTGAACTCAAGAAGTAAGGTGAGAGTGACTGCCCTTGACATCAAGGCAGCATTTGACCGAATATGGCATCAAGGAGCCGTAGCAAAATTGGAGTCAATGGGAATCATGTGGAAAACACTCTGCTGGTTGGAAGATGGTTGTGGTTGTTGGAGGTCAATCATCTCAGCTCCAGGACATCACTGCAGGAGTTCCTCAGGGTAGTGTCCTCGGTCCCACCATCTTCAGCTGCTTCATCAATGACCTTCCTTCAATCATAAGATCAGAATTGGGGATGTTTGCTGATGATTGCACAATGATCAGCACCATTCACGACTCCTCAGATACTGAAGCAGTCCGTGTAGAAATGCAGCAAGGCCTGGACACTATCCAGGCTTGGGATAAGTGGCAAGTAACATTCGTGCCACATAAGTGCCAGGCAATGACTATCTCAAAGAGAGAATCTAACCATCTCCCCTTGACATTCAATGGCATTACGATTGCTGAATCCCCCACTATCAACATCCAGGGGGTTACCATTGACCAGAAACTGAACTGGTGAAGCCATATAATTACCATGGCAACAATAGCAGGTCATAGGTTAGGAATCCTGTGCCGAGTAAGTCACCTCCTGACTCCCCAAAGCCTGTCCACCATCTACAAGGCACAAGTCAGGAGTGTGATGGAATACTCTCCACTTGCCTGGATGGGTGCAGCTCCAACAACATTCAAGAAGCTCGACACCATCCAAGACAAAGCAGCCCGCTTGGTTGGCACCCCCTCCACTCCAGTAATGAGTCCAGGACTTGACCAGAAAAATCTAGGCCGACACTTCAATGTGGTACGGAGGGAAAGCTGCACTGTCGGATGTACCATCTTTCAGTTGAGATGATAGACTGTGGCCCTCACAGGTGGACGTAAAAGATCTCTTGGCACTATCTTGAAGAAAAGCAGGGAAGTTCTCTCCAAAGTCCTGGCCAATACTTATGATCTGGCCATTATCACATTGCTGTTTGTGGGAGCTTGCTGTGTACAAATTGGCTGCCACATTTCCTACATTACAACAGTGACTACACTTCAAAAAGTACTTTATTGGCTGTAAAGCATTGTTTTAACCGCTGACAGAACTCCCTCAGTACTGCACTGGGAGTGTCAGCCTAGGTTTTTGAGCTCAAGTCTCTGGAGTGGGATTGGAACCCAGGACCTTCTGACTCAGAGGTACTGAGCCTTGGCTGATGCTTAATTCAGTTAAAATGGAAATGAAAATCGGGCTGTTTCTGTAACAGGTGGTTAATCTGCTACAACAAAAACAAGAAATGCTGGAGTCACTCAGCAGGTCTGGCAGCATCTGTGGAAAGAGAAGCAGAGTTAACGTTTCGGGTCAGTGACCCTTCTTCGGAACGTTCCGAAGAAGGGTCACTGACCCGAAACGTTAACTCTGCTTCTCTTTCCACAGATGCTGCCAGACCTGCTGAGTGACTCCAGCATTTCTTGTTTTTGTTTCAGATTTCCAGCATCCGCAGTATTTTGCTTTTATTTTATTGGTTAATCTGCTACACTGGATTTCAATGAATTGAAAATCTCACCCCAATTTTTTGCAGTGATCTGATGAACAATCTGCCTTAATGCTTAAATTACACAGCAATTGGGTCAACTAGCCCTGTAATAAACTGTAAAATGACAGTTTCATAAAATGCCCTGAGCAGAGTCCATTGAGATTATCAGAGATGATCCATTTGTTGACAGAGCAGATAAAGATCAGTTTCCATCTGTTCTTTTCTTGTTTTTTGAGCCCTGGTTCGCACGCTTTTCATTTCCAAGCAGTTCTCTGCGCCCGTAGAGCAGGAGACCAGGAGGCATAACAGGAGGCACACACTATTTGCAATTATCTTATTGTTGTTGACTGAATGTTGCTCTCAACGAGAGAACCTCCACCAGGATTCTCTTTCGAAAAGGCAGATACCTCCTCCCCCGATGCTTCCCGGGATCAGTAAAATACAAAGAAAGAATTTGCATTTCTATAGCCCTTTTCATCACCTTGGGACATCCCAAAGTGCTTTAGAGCCAATGAAGTACTTTGCTGATGTACAGTCACTGCTGTAATGTGGAAAACGCGGCAGCCAATTTTGCACACAGCAAGCTCCCACAAACAGCAATGTGACGATGACCAGATTATCTGTTTTAGTGATGTTGGTTGATGGATAAATAATGACAACTCCCCTGCTGTTCTTCCAATAGTGCCGTAGGATCATTTACGTCCACCTGAGAAGACAGCCGGGACCCCTGTTTAATGTCTCACCTGAAACACGGCACCTTTGAAGAAGAGCAGGGTGGGGCTTCTCCCCAGTGTCCCTGGCCAATATTTATCCCTCAATCAACATCATTAAAAACAGATGATCTGGCCATTTATCTTATTACTGTTTGTGTGGCCTTGCTGATTCCTACATTACAACAGTGACTACACTTCAAATGTACTTCATTGTAAAGCTCTGTGACATCCTGAGGTCAATAAAGGCACCAGCCTTTTATCGGGCATTTTGCCAGGGAACTTGTTTGATCCTTGATTTATTAGAATGATACAGGCAGATTTGGTATCAATTAACAAGCTGTGGCTGCAATGATTAATTTACTTTTATGAGAGCATAGCCTGGATTTTCCGATCAATATTAGTTTAATACCAGTGGTAACCCATTAATTTGAACAATTTATTTATTATAAATGGATTATACCTCCAGCATCAAAAGAACACCAATCATAAAATCCCAATTTTTGAGACAAGTCCATTTCTCCCATTTATTGGTTTAACTATCGCTTTGAATTTATTTTTGCATTAAAGCAGGATTATGCTCTATTGCTTGATTTGGAAACATACAAGAATCTTCTGGCACATTCACAACAAGTGGTGATCAACAGAGAGTGAAGTTCACCTCAGCATGGGATGGTTCATTTCAAGAGGGCTGGAATACAAACTGGAGGAAGTTATGCTAAAGTTATATAAAACTCTGATCAGACCACATCTGGGTACTATGTTCAGTTCTGACATTACACCTTTGGAAGGATATATTGGCTTTGGAGGGGATGCAGAGCAGATTCACCAGAATGATGCAGAGTTAAATTAGGAGCACAGGGGGCACAAACTCAGTTTGCTAAATACAGAACATTAAGGGGTGATCTAATAGAGGTGTTTAAGATGATTAATCGATTTGATAGGGTGGAGAGAAACTTTTGCCTCTCGTGGGGGAGTCCAGACAGGCAGCATGACCTTAAAATTAGAGCTAGGTGCTTCAGGGATGATGTTAGGAAGCACTTCTTCACACAAAGGGTAGTGGAAATCTGGAACTCTCTCCCCCAAAAAGCTGTTGAGGCTGGGGGTCAACTGAAAATTTCAAAACTGAGATTGGTAGATGTTTGTTGGGCAAGGGTTAGTGTTATAGAACTAGTACGGGTAGGTGGACTTAAGATGCAGATTAGCCATGAGCCAACTGAATGCCAAAACAGACGTGAGGGGCTGAATGGCCTTCTCTTGTTCCTATCTCCCTATTAAAAGAGTGTACTTCCCTCAGCCTTCCCTCTTAAAATCTACAGGCTTTTACAACCCAAGCCTGCCATCGCTTGATTGCTACATTATGACTGACCTCACCTTTTCTTTCCATCTTAGCTATGCCTGGGATCTTCCTCTGTAAAAAAAAAAGCACATTACAACCGCCAATGGGAAAGCAGCTCCCCCCAAAAGCCGGTTCATCGAGTAGCAAGTAAAACAAAATCTTGCATTTATATAGCGTTTTGCACAACCTCAGGACTTCGCAAATGGCTTTACAGCCAATGAAGTACTCTTGAAGTGTAGTCACTTTTGTAATGTAGGAAATGTGGCAGCCAATTTGCACCCAGCAAGCTCCCACAAACAGCAATGTGATCATGACAAAATAACATGTTTTTATGACGATGATTGAAGGATAAATGTTGGCATGGAACCCGAGGGACAACTCCCCAATTCTTCTTGGAAATAGTGGCTGTGAGATCTTTTGCATCCACCTGAGAGGGCAGACAGCTCCTCGGTTTAACATCCCATCTGAAGGACGAATAAAAGGTAAAAGGCAAATGGAAAACCAAGCTGTAACTGTACCAAGGTGTGGAGCAGGTACCCTAAAGACCTCACACCCAGTTCCTGCCACGTTTGTTGATTGTAACACCAATCCAGGTGCTGGTATCTTCCTATCTATGATATCAGAAGAAATGGCGGACACATCAAGTATTTACCCAGTGGGCGGGCCTAAGATTACAGCACCATTTGTGAGCATGTAGTTTGTGTGTTGTACTGGTGGGTCCATCAAGGATTAATGTGAAATTCATAAAGAGTTTATTCGCTAGTTACTGGTTAGTATTTGTGGGCATTTTTACAGGGTGACTCGAAAGTGAAATCATAAAATAGAGATCACCTTCTTGCTGGTGGTGAAGACTGACTACCTCATGAATAATTTATTGTACAACCACCGTTTTCAGGCGGTGGGCGAAACTTTGGGCAGGATTTTGCGTTGGGACCCAACGTTGGGGTCAAATGGGGGTCATAACACAGCAGTGTGTGGGAAGCAGTCACCTGACATTAGTGGCCAGAATGAGGGCTTGCCATCCAATTAAGGATGACTGGCGGGGGCGGGCTCTTGAAGCTGGAGGGTCAAGAAGAGGCCCTCCAGTTCCGAAGGAGATGAAGCCTGCAATACAGGTAAGAGAGAGAGAGCACTTGCACCTTCAGCACCTTGTCCCCAACTTTTTAAACTTTTAAATTTAAAAATACACTCGGGCCACCATTGTGGAGGGGTGGCCAGGCAGGCCAGGAGGTCATCAAAGCCTGCCTGGAGTACTGGCTCCCTGGTCTGCTACCGGGAGGCCGCCTCCAGGCAGCTGGCCTAATGCCAGACTCCTCGGAGGCCCGCAGGCCGACTGGAATAGGGCATTTAATTCCCGTAATTGGCTACCTGCCCATCGCAGGCAGGTAGCCCTGCCAACCCCCATCCCACCTCTGGGAAAATGGCCCAGGGGGTGGGATTCCCTCTTCTGATCGAAAGTGATACGCACCATAACTTGCTATGTCTATCTTCTTAAACAAATGAGGTTTAAAGTTGAGAAAGAAACAGGGAATGATGGAGCAGGGAATAGGATGAATTAAAGTCCAATCAGGTACAGAAAGAGAAATAAAGAGAGGGAAGGAAAGCCTGGATTAAAAGAGACAGAAAGGAAAAGTGAGATAATTTTCTAAAAATTTTAATAGAATTTTAGCAGTGTGGTGATTCTTGGTTTTAACAAATGTGGATGAAAGGTGGATATAGAAAGAAAAGACTTGCATTTCTATAGTGTCTTTCACGAACTTAGGATGTCCCAAAGTGCTTTATAGCCAATGAAGTGTAGGCACTGTTGTAATGTAGGAAACATTGCAGCCAATTTTATGGACAGCAAACTCCCACAAACAGCAATGCGATGATCAGATAATCTATTTTCGTGATGTTGATTTATTGGCTAGGACACTGGGGAAAACTCCCCTGCTCTTCTTCAAGATAGTGCCATGGGATCTTTTACATCCACCTGAGGCGCCAGACAGGCCCTTGGTTTAACGTCTCATCTGAAAGTTACACCTCCAACAATGCAGCACTCCCTCAGTACTGCAATGGAATGTCAGCCTGGGTTTTGTGCTCAAGTCCCTGGAGTGGGACTCGAACCCCCAACCGTCTGACTCAGGTGAGAGTGCTACCCACTGAGCCACAGCCGACACAACATTTGAAGATCCAAGGGAGAAAGGTTCAGAGGAACAAAGGCTAAAGTGGGACTGAAAGACAAAGAAGATTTTAATGGAGAGAAAATATTGGAGGCTACAGGTGTAAGATACCCAACACCTACCCCATAAAATACTAACCCCTCTCCCCGCCCCAAGAGCCTCCTCAATCAATGGAGTGCCATAACAACTTCTGAATTAAATGAATGTGCACAAGGTAACCAGAGCGTAAGTGTCCCCCAAATACAAGTTAATGGAAAGATTCTCCCAGAAAACAAGCAACCTTTCCATCCCTACCAGCAATGAGAAAAATGAGACCTAGATAATCAAGGCAGTCAACCTATATCAAACTCTCCGCCACAACTGATAACAGATTCATTCGAAATGAATAGTGCCTTTTTTCCCATGAAACATACCCCCACACTGCGCTGTACTTTTGACCCTCCATTGCCGTGTTTATACACTTTGTTTTGACGACCTACTGTATCACCAGATTGCTAAGTAATTACAGTGCCATAGAAGCTTATGCTGTAATTTAGAGTCCTTATCTGCTTGTTTGCTTTTAATTGCCAGTACTCATTACCTTTCCAACCCTAGTGTATAATGAAGATTAGAATATAATGAAGAAGATAGATGATTGTATTCCTGACCATTTTGACTATGGAAGGACAGTCCCATATGTCGAAACTAACATCCTCTCAATGGTCATTAGTTTCATAAACTTATCAGAAATTCATACAAAGAACTGATAAATTTACAGCTTTTAGATTAGAACTCAGCTTTTGAACTATCATAACAGCATTGGGTAGGAACAACACAGAACACAGGGCTGGTGTAGAATCTGCACACACGGTATGTCTTACAAGGTATGTAAAGAAAGAACTTGCATTTCTATAGCGCCTTTCATGACCTCAGGAAGTCCCAAAGCGCTTTACAGCTACTGTTATGATGTAGGAAACACGGCAGCTAACTTGCGCACAGCAAGCTCCCACAAACAGGAATGCGATAATGGATAATGGATCATCATTTGTAGCCTTTGGCATTGTATCACCAAACCTTTTGCCATTTAATCTTTCCTGCCTTCCACCCTATCATAGGCCTTCCCTTTTGTTCTTTTTTCCACCCTTCCCCATTTCACATGCTTAAAAACTATTACACTTCTAACTATCCCAGTTCTGATGAAATGTCATTGACCTGAAACGTTAAATCTGTTTCTCTCTCCACAGATACTGCCAGACCTGCTGAGCATTTCCAGCACTTTTTGTTTTTATTTTAGATTTCCAGCATCTGCAGTGTTTTGCTTTTTTGTCATCGGATTTAGTGATGTTGATTGAGGGATAAATAATTCCTCTGAAAATAGTACCATGGAATGTTGTATGTCCACCTGGGAAGGCAGATGGGCCTTTGGTTTAACGTCTTGTCTGAAAAACAGCACCTCCGACAGTCAGAGCGACACATTGATTTTCTGGTCAAGTCACTGGAATGGGACTTGAACCCACAACCTCCTCACGCAGAGGTGAGAAAGTGTTACCTACTCAGTCAGAACTGATACCTTACTGCAAGTTGTGATGAACGACTTAAAAATTCTAGGGCTGATTTCACTAAAGAGAAAGTCAAAAAAGGATCTAACACATGTTCAATATGATGAAAATATTTGAGAAAGCAAATAGCGAAAGATTATTTCCACTGGTTGATAAAACAGTAACAAAACACCAGATAAATTTTACAAAAGGCAAAATACTGCAGATGCTGGAAATCTGAAATAAAAGCAGAAAAAATGCTGGAAATACTCAGCAGGCCTGGCAGCATCTGTGGAGAGAGAAACAGAGTTAACGGCCGGAATTTTACCCTGGGTGGACGGGAGCCATCCGCTCACTGAAAAGTCTGTGGCAAACCCTGGCTTGAGAATCTGAACCACATTTTATGGTCCCCAAGCCTTCAACTGGTCTGAGGCGGGACTTCCACCTCATTGAGGCAGGAAGTCCTGCCTAATGGAGCTGCCGGCCAGAGGGCCAGCAGCTCTCTGTCCCAGCAGCACCACTGGGAGCAGTGACCACTGCTGGGACTGCAACCCAGCGATCGTAAAGATGATGTTGGGGAGCCCCAGAAGCAAGGTAAGTTTTTGCTGCCTCGCCAGGGGTGATCAGTCGGGCCCTAGCGAGGCAAGTGTGGTTGACTGGGGGGTTGGGGGGGGGGGGGGTGGTGGAGTGTGTTGGGTGCTGGGGGGGGTGGTTGGGGCAGTGGGGGTGGCCCTCCGCTGGCACAAGGTGCCTGATCATGAGGGCCCCCCGCATCCCCAGGCCGTTAAGTGGCCACTAAAGGGCCTTGATTAGCCTGGGGTGGGCAGGCCATTTTCGGCTGCCGCTGCCCTGTGTAAAGTGGCAGCAGAGGAGTGAGGGGTCAGGAAGGGACCCCCAAGCCTCCTGCTCCAATTTACGCACCTCCCACCCCACTACCTTCCTGCTCTTTGGAGGGTGTAAAATTTTGGCCAACGTTTTAGATTGATGACATTTCATCAGAACTGGCAAAGATTAGAGATGTAAACAAATACAGAAGCAGGGAAAGGGGAAGAGGAGAAAAGAACAGAAGGGAAGGTCTGTGATAGAGGGAAGGCAGGAGAGATTAAATGGCAAAAGGATGATGGTGCAAAAGGGGATGGTAATGGGACATGTAAGTAAACAAAAGATGGTCTAGAGGAGGTATAAATGCAATAGTAGAATCATTGCCATCACCAGCTGCGCAAAAAAAATAGGAGTCGTGGTTATGGTCTGAAATTGTTGAACTCAATGTGGAGTCCGGAAGGCTGTAAAGTGTCTCCTTGAAAGATGAAGAGGGAGAGAGCAGAGTGCAGGTGGGATGGAGAATTAAAATGGCAGGTGACCGGAAGCTCAGGGTCACGCTTGCGAACTGAGCGGAGGTGTTCCGCAAAGCAATCACCCAATCTATGTTTGGTCTCCCCCTGTGCAGAGGAGATCGCATTGTGAGCAGAGAATACAGATTATAAATTTTAGATGCCTAAGGCGGGTGATTAGAACAATGTGTTTTAAACAGAGTGTCATTGGAACAGGTCACACAAGTGACTAGTGCTGAGTCAACTAGACTCAAGAAGGAAGAAAAGACATTGAAAGGAATGGGAAAAGAGCAGGGTAATGGGATTAGAGTAGTCAACTCTACTGTGGAGCTAGCATTGGCATAGAAAATGGGGCCAAATGGCCTTCTGTGCTGAAATTTCAATGAATATCCCACTTTTGTGCATAAACCTGGCAATGTCCTCTATTCAGTTTCAATATCAGCAGAGTTCAAAGTCCTCTGAACTCTGAACAAAGCTGAATGAACTTTGATGGGCTGAACATAGCTGAATTTTCACATCTTTTGAGTGAAATCCAAGTGCTAAACTAATAGCACAAGTATGTTTACACTGCTCCAGTATCGATTATTGCTGTACGCCACACCTCATGGACTGCAGTTAGCTGAATTACAAAAAGCCAAATGATAACAACGATGAACAAATTTCTTAGAATATCCAATCCTTAATGCTTCATAATGAATGACTTCACTATCGGGAACAAGGATGCCATTAAACTATATCTGTCATACCGGTCATCAGAAATGTCAATAATATTTAAACTATTATAATTAACGCAGAGTTAATCAAATGAATAAAATCTTCCAAGAATCGAAAGAATGTCAATAGACATTGTGCAAACCCCCCTCCCCCACCACTGCCACCATTCACCACCTTAAACAATCACTCACACACCGTGCCTGCAGTGCGTACCATCTACAAGATGCGCTGCAGCAACTTACTAAGGCCTCTTCGGCAGCACTTCCCAAACCATGACCTCTATCACCTAGATGGGCAAGGCAAGCTGCAAGGGAACAACACCACCTTACAAATTCCCCTCCGAGTCACATACCATTCTGACTTGGAGCTATATCGCTGTTCCTACGTCATCGCTGGGTCAAAATCCTGGAACTTCCTCCCTAACAGCACTGTGGGTGTACCTACACCACATGGACTGCGCAGTTCAAGAAGGCAGCTCACCACCACCTTCTCAAGGGCAACAGAGAATGGACAGTAAATGCTGGCTTTATCAACAATTCCCAAGAATGAATTAGAAAGAAGAGGAGAGGATCAGAAAAACCCTTTCGAGTCAATACCAGGAACTGGAAGGAAAAGCAAAATACTGTGGATGCTGGAAATCTGAAATAAAAACAAACATGCTGGAAATACTCAGCAGATCAGGTAGCAGCTGTGGAGAGGGAAACAGGGTTAATGTTTCAGGTGAATAATCTCTCATCATCGCTGGGTCAAAATCCTGGAACACCCTCCCCAACAGCACTGTGGGTGTACCTACACAACATGGACTGCGCGGTTCAAGAAGGCAGCTCACCACCACCTTCTCAAGGGCAACTGAACTGGGAAATGTTAGAAATGTATTGGTTTTAAGCAGGTGAAATGGGGGAAGGTGGAAAAAGACCAGAAAGGAAGGTCTGTGATAGGATGGAAATGGCCAATTAGGAGACTGCCTTGGGAAGATTACACCACTGGTCTCACTGCTGGCAAATGCGGGTTTGGGACCCAATGTTAGAGTTCCGAAGCCCACAGGAAATTATTGCCCATTGTGTACAATTCTGGGCACCACATTTTAGGAAGGATATGAAGTCTTTGGTGAGGGTACAGGGGAGATTTACCCGAATGGTTCTGAATGACTTCAGTTGTAGGGAGAAATTGGAGAAGCTGGGATTGTTCTCCTTAGAGCAGAGAGGGTTAAGAGGAGCTTTAATAGAGATGTTCAAAATTATGAGGGATTTTCGCAGAGTAGATAGGGAGAAACTGTTTCCACTGGCATAGAGATTTAAGACAATTGTCAATAGAACCCGGGGGGGAGATGAGGAGACATATTTTCATGCAGACAGTTATTATGATCTGGAATGCAATGCCTGAAAGAACGGTGGAACAATCAACAGTAACTTTCAAAAAGGAATTGGAATATACTATTGATAAAAAAATATTTTCAGGTCTATGGGGAAGAGCTAAGGAGAGGTATTAATTGGTTAGCTCTTTCAAAGAGCCAGCACAAGCATGATGGACAGAATGGACTCCTTCTGTGCTGTATGATTCTAAAATTAAAGTGGTTCGAAAAGTCTTTTAATTTTTACTGATGTAAAAAAATCCATGGGCTTGACTTAATTAAATTCTAATAGGACTCACTATCTCCCTGTCCCCCTGTCCAAACTAGACCTAATGGTGTTTCCCCATTGAACAGTCCAAGGGTCTGAATTCAGAAACTCACAGACAGGAGACTGAATTCCCTTTGCTTCTCAACCTGGATTCTAACCTGGGTCAAGAATGTACCCTACTCTGGCCCATCTATGTTCACTTTCGCCCATCTCCCACCCACCGTCTCCCTTCCTCTCTTTTATGAATTCCCCAGCTGTGTTTAAAAATTGCCACCCTCCACTCATCCCCCACCCCCCCTCCCTTAAACCGCACCTGATCCAACATCTGTGCGCACTCACAATGCAGAGAGTAATTAGCCTACTGGAGATAAAACCGTTTCATTCATTCACTCTATTAGTGACAAAATGATTTACACTGCCAATTAACTCATACAAATATTTAAGGATCTTCCCAATCACAATTATTGCTTGGTTAATGGATGGGGATGACCCTTCCTGTTACAATCTGAGGATGGAAAGTATATTAACAGCAAGAGGGCTGTCTTAGGATATGTGGACAAATCAACCTGCAAAGAAAATTCAGAGCAGATTTACAACATTTACACCACTTTCTTGCTGTTTAGAGATACATGCATTGCATAGCACCTTATCAACAACAACTTACATTTATGTAGCACCTTTAAGATAGTAAAACGTCTCAAGGCACTTCATAAGAGCAGAATCAAAGAAAGTTTGGTATAGAGCCACATATTAGGACAGAGGACCATAAAGGTAGTTTTTAATGAGCATCTTAAAAGGGGGAGGGTTGGAGAAGTTTGGGGAGGAATGCCGAGGTTTAGGCCCAGGCACCTGGAGGCACAGCCACCAATGGTGGAGTGAATAAAATCGGCAAAATGGAGAAGAACAGATATTTCAGAGTCATAGGGCTGGAAAACGTTGCAGACATAGTGAGCCCTTGGAGGGATTTGTACACAAGAGAATTTTAAATTTGAGGTGCAGCTGGACAGAGAGCCACTGTAAGTCAGCGAACAGTGGGGTGATGGGTGAATGGGAGTTGGTGCGAGTTAGTGGGCAGCTGAGTTTTGGAGGGTGCAAAGTGGGACACCAACCTCCCTCACCGTGCCTGCCACCCTTGTCCTAACCATGACAGCCATCTATACTTTTGCTGAGCTTCCGAAGTCCATTGTTGCTGGGAGTGGCTGTAACTCCTTCTCTCCCCCACCTGCATCGCTCCTCCCCTCCCGATCCCTGTAAGACCAAAACTTTCTCTTGTACCGTACTTGTCTTCATGTGAGCGCACACACACATGCATCTGTGACCCAGGACGAAGGGAGAGGGGAGAGGGGCTGCTGGCCTCTCGCTGAATGTCATGTGCATTGCCAATAAAAAAGACCCAGAACAACAGCAAGAGGAGGAGTCCTGTGAATATTCAAATACGAGACACACTCCAGAAAGCCAAGACATCTGCTGGCCACTTACAATGTAGATAATTACACAATGTACAAAATTCTACGTTAAACAGGCGGATGCAAATGGGCCCCACAACCAACCCAAGAAAGAATTTAGTTTAAAAAAAAGACAACCAATAGTTAGCCCAGATATTGGAAGCAAAACTGTAATATTATTATTTCTGGGTCAATAAACTCACTCTGCTTGGATCTATTCTCGCTGATTCAAATGTGAACATGTTATTTGGTGGGGCAATGTGCTAATTTGGGGCTGCTACACTGTTGGACTCTATCCTCTCCTCCATTGTGGTGGATATCAAAGATCTCAACTGTCAGCTGTGGCTCAGTGGATTGTGGTTTCAAACCTTGCTCTCGAGACTTGAGCGCAAAATCTAGGCTGACACTCCCATGCAGTACCACAGGAGTGCTGCATTGTCAGATATGCCATCTTTCAGATGAGACATTAAATGAAGACCCCGTCAGCCCTCTCAGGTGGATGTAAAATATCCCACTGTGTTACTTTGAGGAAGCGTGGGGCAGTTCTGCCTGATTTCACTGCCAATATTTAATCCATCATCCAATGTCAATAAAGCAGATTATCTGGTCATTATCACATTAGTGTTTGCGGGAGCTTGCTGTGCGCAAATTGGCTGATGCGTTTCCTATATTGCATTTCCTACATTCAAAAAGTACTTCGTTGGCTGTTAAGTGCTTTGGGACATCCTGACATCATGAAAGCCGCTATAGAAATACAACCTTGCTTTTTGTATCTCGATTGGAAGAAGTGCAAGGGCATGCTCCCACTGTCCAGATCAACATTAATCCCGTAACCCAACTTCAACAACTGCATGGTCATTCGTTCCTTGATTGTTTGTGGAGCTGTGCTGTGCAAAAAGACAGTTGCTGCATTTGTCCACATGGCTGTCACTTTGCTTCAAAGTAGCTCACTGTATGGGAACCACTGTGGGGTGTTTCTTAGAGGGATGCTGTTGAAAATGTAAGCCTTCCTTTCTTAAACGTACCACTTAGTGGGAGATGCAGCATTGCCTTCAGTATTTGGCAAGCTATTTGGTCATAGCAGCCATCACAGCCAAGCTCACTCTTTTCCTCACTCAACATCCACACTGGAGAGCGATCGTGAGTGGAAAAGTGCAGTGATTATCTTCCTGGAAAATGGAGAAAAAAAACAAAGGGAATTAAAATCGACTGGGGTGCTGAAATGGGGCTTCCGATTTGCTATTGACTGTTTTATTTTACCCACAAGGACCAATTTTAGACAGTTGAGATCTTTGATATCCACTAGAATGGACAGGCTGAGTTTTTATTTTTATTTAGAGTTACAGCACTGAAACAGGCCCTTCGGCCCACCGAGTCTGTGCCGACCATCAACCACCCATTTATACTAATCCTACACTAATCCCATATTCCTACCACATCCCCACATTCCCCTACCACCTGCCTATACTAGGGGCAATTTATAATGGCCAATTTACCCATCAACCTGCAAGTCTTTTGGTGGTGGGAGGAAACCGGAGTACCCGGCGAAAACTCACGCAGACACAGGGAGAACTTGCAAACTCCACACAGGCAGTACCCAGAATTGAACCCAGGTCGCTGGAGCTGTGAGGCTGCGGTGCTAACCACTGCGCCACTGTGCTATTTTGAATAATGTCCCATTGAGAAGATAGAATCCAACAGTGTAGCAGCCCCAAAATAGCACATTTCCCACCAAATGACATGTTCACCTTTGAATCAGTGAGAATAGTGACTTTATTGACCCAGAAATAATACTACAGTTTTGTTTCCAATTTAGCGATTTGTTGTCTTTCTTTTTTGTGAAAACTAAATTCTTTCTGGGTTGGCTGTGGGGCCCATTTGCATCCACCTGTTGTGTGTGGGGGGTTGGGGGGGGGAAACTTGGCAGCAGACAAAAAAAAGCTTGCATTTATATGACGTCTTTCACAACCACAGGACAACCCAGAGTACTTTACAGCCAATTAAGTATTTTTTGAAGTGCAGTTACTAAACACTGCAACTACTCTCCAGAACCAGTCCCCAGGGTTAGGCTGCATTGTAAAGTTGATATTATATGGAATTACATAGAATATCACAGCACAGAAAGAAGACATTCGCCCCAGTTGGTACATGTTGTTTATACTTCACATGAGCCTCCTCTCATCCTACTTCCTCTCATCCTATTGACATATCCTTCTATTCCTTTCCTCCATGTGTGTTTATCTAGACCTGCCTTTGAATGCATCTATGCTATTTTCTCAACTACTCCATGTGGTTCACCACTCCCTGGGTGAAGAAATTTCTCCTGAATTTCCTATTGGATTTATTAGCGACTATCTTATATTCTTAACCCCTAGTTTTAGTTTCCCCCACAAGTGGAAACATCTTCTTTACTTCTACCCAATCAAACCCTTTCGTAACCTTAAAGACCTCTGTCAAGTCACTCCTCAGCCTTCTCTCTTCTAGGGAAAGAGGCCCCAGCCTTGACATTCATTAAACTGTACTTCACATTTTTTAATCAATGAGGAACGGTCAGCGCCTTAAGCTGGAAGTAGAGGTTGGAAAGTGTAGAAGACACGAGAGAAGCAGTTTGATGACGCAGTGCCAAGGTGAGATGTCAAACCATGCTGCCCTTTTCAAGTGGTTCAGGTAGCCTCTAAAGATCCCGCACCACTACTCGAATGGGTGCAGGGAGTACTCCCGGTCTTCCTGACCTGCATTTCTCACTCAAGCAACAGCATCAGCACCGATTTGCTAGCCATTTGTTAGATTGGGATCTTGCTGTGTGCAAAATGGCCATCACACCTGCAGAAACTGCAGTTTGAGAAGTGGCAACGCTGAATTTATAGTTGGGATTGTAGAAGGAAGGGAAGGAAATGTACATATGTCCCATATGTACATATGAAGCCAAGGCTCTTTCAACAGCACTTCCAAAACCAGTGACCTCTACCACCTAAAAGGACAAGGACAGCAGATGCATGGGTACACTACCACCTGAAAGTTCCCCTCCAAGCAACATACACCATCCTGACTTGGAACTATATTGCTGTTCCTTCACTGTTGCTGGATCAAAATCCTAGAACTCCCTTCCTAACAGCATTACGGATGTACCTGCACCAGATGAACTGCAGCGGTTCAAGAAGACAGCTCACCACCACCTTCTCAAGGGCAATTAGGGATGGGCAATAAATGCTGGCCTTGCTTTGACGTTCACATCCCGTGAATGAATAAATGAAGAAAAACTTTAGTGTATTTTAATCCAATCGGGTATAAATGCAAAAGCAGTGAAAGTGAGACTGATTGGGTAGCACTTTTAAAGAGCCAGCACAGGCACGATGAGCTGAATGGTCTCCTTCTACACTAACATTTCTAATTCAGTTTAGTCAGAAAATAGTGTGATTTTGCGGCTGGGTGGGAGAATCCTATCATTTCTCCCCTAGGAAGGGACTGCTGGCTTTCAACTCTAATGGAGGCGTAAGCATACATAACAAACAAGGGAGTTTTGCAATCTCTCCCAGATTGGGCTGCAGATGTGAACCGTGAGATAAAACAGAAGGGGTGAGATGGTGGGGTTGGAGGAGGTTGGGGGTGGGGGGAGGGAGGTGTGGGTTGAGGGGGCTGGTCATGTCAGTACAGATGTTCCCTTTGTTCACCTCCATTGAGATGCAAATTGGAACAAATTGATGAAGACTTCTTGCATGTCACACAGAGAATGCAACAAGCTAATGCCTGCCACCCAGGAGCTAGCCCATCCATCAACTGTACAGCTATTTGCTCATTTAATCAATTAACTAATTGATTCATTATGTCCACTTTACAGCTTGGGGTGTGTTTTTATTACAGAAGTACAGGCGGACTCAACCGTCAAAGAGGCAGCGCTGTTTATTAAAGGATATTTAAGAGCAAATTGAAGCACCGATGAAAAATAAATGCCCAGTTTTGTGGAGTACAAGCCAGTTTAATGGTGTCACAGGGTCTGTGTCAAAGCAGAGGCAAGAGAAACAGTTTAAATAAAAAGTCAAAATACCCTTAGAAACTGGGCATTTTGCTCTTTCATAAATCTGAGCGATTTATGGGCATAAATACAAGATAGTCACTAATAGATCAGAAAAAGAATTTAGGGGGAATATCTTTATACAGGGAATAGGGAGAACGTGGACTTCGCAGTCACATGGCGTAGTAGAAGCAGATTGCCGCATTTAAGATATGGAATGCGCTGCCTGAAAGATCGGTGGAATCAGATTCAACAGTAACTTTCAAAAGGGAATTGGATTAATACTTGAAGGCGAAAAATTTGTAGAACTCTGGGGAAAGTGCAGGGGGAGTGGAGTTAATTGGGTAACTCTTTCAAAAAGCCAGCACAAGCAGTATGGGCTGAATGGCCTCCGTCTGTGCTGTATCGTTTTGTGATTCTATGATTTAAGGGGAGGCTAGGTACATGCATAAGGTGGAAGAGACTAGAGGGATATGGGGTAGGGGACAGAATAGGAAGAGGTAATTAGAACAGGAGAAGGCTCATGTAGCAGACAGATACTGGCATAGGCCATGAGGGCTAAGTGGCCTTATTCTCTGCTGTAGATTCTGTGTGATTTTTTTGTAATCATAAAATAGTAGAAATGACTATAGGTGCTGAGTGCAACCCCACAATAGAGACAAAATCTAGGCAGGAACGCCAGTGCAGTAGTGAGGGAGTGCCGCACTGTCGGAAGTGTTATCTTTTGGATGAGACATTGAACCAAGGCCCCATCGACCCTCTCAGCTGGATGTAAAAGATCCCGTACCACTACTTTAAAGAGCAGGGGAGTTCTCCCTGGTGTCCTGGCCAATAGTTATCCATCAATCAATATTAAAACTGATCTCCCAGTCATTATCACATTGCTGTTTGTGGGAGCTTGCTGTGCGCAAATTGGATGCTGTGTTTCCTAAATCGCAACAATGACTACATTTCAAAAAAGTACTTGATTGGATGTAAAGCATTTGGGACATCCTGATATTGTGAGAGGTGCTGGGGAAATGTCCGTCTTTCTTTCTTTTCTATGTGGAAGAAAAATACCAGCACAGACTAGTTGGGCCAAATGGCCTGTTTCTGTGCTGTACAGTCGATGTAATTTTTAATCCTCATCCCCAACATATCTTCCACCTTCACTCATGGATCTCTAGAGACTGACAGCACAGAAGAAGGCTCATCGCGTCCGTGCCAGCTCTTTGCGTGAGCGACTTTTAAAGTTATTCCTACTCCCAAGTTCTGTATCTTCCTCTGAAAGAAAAAGAAACACTTGCATTTATATAGCACCTTTCACAACCACTAGACAGCCCAAAGTGCTTTACAGCCAATGAAGCACTTTTGAAGTGTAATCTCTGTTGTAATGTAGGAAACACAGCAGCCAATTTGCGCACAGCAAGATCTCACAAACAGCAATGTGATAATGACCAGATAATCTGTTTTTGTAATGTTGATTGAGGGATAAATATCATCCAGGACAACGGAGAGAACTCCCCTGCAATTCTTTAAAATAATACCATGGGATCTTCTTTAAAGTAATACCATTGAGTCTGTGGTGGCTCTGTGCAAGAGTAATTCAGTTAGTCTCCACTTTGCCTGAAACCCTATATTTTTTTCCTTTCAAGTGCTTATCCAACTCTCTTTTGAGAGCCTGGATATAACCTGCCTCCACCACACTCTCGTGCAGTGTATTCCAGATCCCAACCACTCACTGTGTAAAGAAGTTTTTCCTCATATCAACTTTTGCCAATCACCTTAAATCGGTGTAAAATGCCTTCTGCTCTCGAGACAATCAGCGGTGATTTCTTCCTCCCCCAACACAGCTGGGAATCCTGAATCCAAAGAATATTACAACTTTGCCTGACCAGTGGAAATTGGTTATAGGCTAGGCAGCCCGATCCCTGCTGTATCAATGTTGTGCCAATCTAGGGGCCGGAACAATAATCGTCCCCGATTTCTTGAACTGAATATATTTATGCACCGTTGCGCCTAATTAAGTCAGTGTCTGTGCCACATCCTTGTGTGATACATTGGTATCAGCACATTTGTAAATCACACTGTTCTTCTGCAAACGTGAATCACACTGTTTTTCTGCCACCCTCCATGTAATTTGCTACGCCATGCAGGTATGTGACTATAATCGCACAAACAATTAACAATCTCAAAAATGAAAGAGAGGAAAGAGAGAAGGAAGGAAAGAGAGAGAAAAGAGGGAAAGAGTGTGAGTCATAGAGTCATTTACAGCACAGCAGGAGGCCATTCGGCCCATCGAGTCCATACCGGCTCTCCAAAGAGCTGTCCAGTCAATCCGACTCCCCAGCTCAATGCTCCTAGTCCTGCAAGTTTATTTCCTTCAAGTCACCATCCAATTTCCTTTTGAAGTCATTGATTGTCTCCACTTCCACCACCCTTCCAGGCAGCGAGTTCCAGGTCATTACCACCCACATTAAAAAAGTGCTTCCTCATATTCCCCCTGCATCTCTTGCCCAAAACTTTCAATCTGCGTCCCCTAGTCCTTGTACCATTAGTTAATGAGAACAGTTTTTCTTGTCTAACTTATCTAAGCCCATCATTATCTTCTACACTTCTATTAAATCTCCCCTCAATCTCCTTTATTCTAAGGAGAACAAACACACTTTTCCAACCTAACCTTGTGTAACTAAAATCCTCCATCACTGGAATTATTCTGGTAAATCTCCTCTGTACCCTCTCAAGGACCCTCACATCCTTCCTAAAATGTGGTGACCAGAACTGGATGCAGTATTCCTGTTGGGGCCTAACCAGAGCTTTTTATAGGTTCAGCATAACTTCCCTGCTTTTGTACTCAATGCCTCGAGAGAAAGAGGGAAGGGAAGGAAAGGAAAGAGTGAGGGAAAGGAAAGGGGGAAGGAAAGGAAAGGAAAGAGGGATGGAATGGAAAGGAAAGGAAAGGAAAGGGGGGAGGAAAGGAAAGGGGGAAGGAAAGGAAAGGGGGAAGGAAAGGAAAGGGGGAAGGAAAGGAAAGAGGGATGGAATGGAAAGGAAAGGAAAGAGGGATGGAATGGAAAGGAAAGGAAAGAGGGATGGAATGGAAAGGAAAGGAAAGAGGGATGGAATGGAAAGGAAAGGAAAGAGGAAAGGGGAAAGGAAAGGAAAGAGGGCAGGAAAGGAAAGGAGGAAGGAAAGGAAAGGAGGAAGGAAAGGGGGAAGGAAAGGAAAGAGGGCAGGAAAGGAAAGGAAAGAGGGAAGGAAAGGAAAGAGGGAAGGAAAGGAAAGGAAAGAGGGAAGGAAAGGAAAGGAAAGGAAAGAGGGAAGGAAAGGAAAGGAAAGAGGGAAGGAAAGGAAAGGAAAGGAAAGAGGGAAGGAAAGGAAAGGAAAGGGGGAAGGAAAGGAAAGGAAAGAGGAAAGGGGAAAGGAAAGGGGGAAGGAAAGGAAAGAGGGCAGGAAAGGAAAGGAGGAAGGAAAGGGGGAAGGAAAGGAAAGAGGGCAGGAAAGGAAAGGAAAGAGGGAAGGAAAGGAAAGAGGGAAGGAAAGGAAAGGAAAGAGGGAAGGAAAGGAAAGGAAAGGAAAGAGGGAAGGAAAGGAAAGGAAAGGAAAGAGGGAAGGAAAGGAAAGGAAAGGAAAGAGGGAAGGAAAGGAAAGGAAAGGAGGAAGGAAAGGAAAGGGGAAAGGAAAGGGGAAGGAAAGGAAAGGAAAGAGGGAAGGAAAGGAAAGAGGGAAGGAAAGGAAAGGAAAGGAAAGAGGGAAGGAAAGGAAAGGAAAGGAAAGAGGCAAGGAAAGGAGAAAGGAAAGGAAAGGAGAAAGGAAAGGAAAGGAGAAAGGAAAGGAAAGGGGAAAGGAAAGGAAAGGGGAAAGGAAAGGAAAGAGGGAAGGAGAGGGGGAAGGAGAGGGGGAAGGAGAGGGGGAAGGAGAGGGGGAAGGAGAGGGGGAAGGAGAGGGGGAAGGAGAGGGGGAAGGAGAGGGGGAAGGAGAGGGGGAAGGAGAGGGGGAAGGAGAGGGGGAAGGAGAGGGGGAAGGAGAGGGGGAAGGAGAGGGGGAAGGAGAGGGGGAAGGAGAGGGGGAAGGAGAGGGGGAAGGAGAGGGGGAAGGAGAGGGGGAAGGAGAGGGGAAGGAGAGGGGGAAGGAGAGGGGGAAGGAGAGGGGGAAGGAGAGGGGGAAGGAGAGGGGGAAGGAGAGGGGGAAGGAGAGGGGGAAGGAGAGGGGGAAGGAGAGGGGGAAGGAGAGGGGGAAGGAGAGGGGGAAGGAGAGGGGGAAGGAGAGGGGGAAGGAGAGGGGGAAGGAGAGGGGGAAGGAGAGGGGGAAGGAGAGGGGGAAGGAGAGGGGGAAGGAGAGGGGAAAGGAAAGGGGAAAGGAAAGGGGAAAGGAAAGGAAAGGAAAGAGGGAAGGAAAGGAAAGGAAAGAGGGAAGGAAAGGAAAGGAAAGAGGGAAGGAAAGGAAAGGAAAGAGGGAAGGAAAGGAAAGGAAAAGAGGGAAGGAAAGGAAAGGAAAAGAGGGAAGGAAAGGAAAGGAAAGGAAAGGAAAGGAAAGGAGGGAAGGGAAGAGGGAAGGGAAGAGGGAAGGAAAGGAAAGGAAAGAGGGAAGGAAAGGAAAGGAAAGAGGGAAGGAAAGGAAAGGAAAGAGGGAAGGAAAGGAAAGGAAAGAGGGAAGGAAAGGAAAGGAAAGAGGGAAGGAAAGGAAAGGAAAGAGGGAAGGAAAGGAAAGGAAAGAGGGAAGGAAAGGAAAGGAAAGAGGGAAGGAAAGGAAAGGAAAGAGGGAAGGAAAGGAAAGGAAAGAGGGAAGGAAAGGAAAGGAAAGGAAAGAGGGAAGGAAAGGAAAGGAAAGAGGGAAGGAAAGGAAAGGAAAGAGGGAAGGAAAGGAAAGGAAAGAGGGAAGGAAAGGAAAGGAAAGAGGGAAGGAAAGGAAAGGAAAGAGGGAAGGAAAGGAAAGGAAAGAGGGAAGGAAAGGAAAGAGGGAAGGAAAGGAAAGGAAAGAGGGAAGGAAAGGAAAGGAAAGAGGGAAGGAAAGGAAAGGAAAGAGGGAAGGAAAGGAAAGGAAAGAGGGAAGGAAAGGAAAGGAAAGAGGGAAGGAAAGGAAAGGAAAGAGGGAAGGGAAAGAAAGAGGGAAGGAAAGAAAGAGGGAAGGGAAAGAAAGAGGGAAGGAAAAGAAAGAGGGAAGGAAAAGAAAGAGGGAAGGAAAAGAAAGAGGGAAGGAAAGAAAGAGGGAAGGAAAGAAAGAGGGAAGGAGATGGTGTGTTACCTGAACATTGGATGAGAGCAAAACCAGGTTTGGATGTGCAGTTTAGACAGGCTAAGAGCCTGCTGTCACTCAGGGAAGAGGCCAGACAACTGCTCGCAGTAATCAAACCTAAGTCAGTGTATACTGGTTCAATGAAGAGTGCAGGAGGGCATGCTAGGATCAGCACCAGGCATATCTAAAATGAGGCGTCCGCCTTGTGAAGATACAACACAGGACCACTTGCATGTCAAACAGCGGAAGCAGCATGCAATAGATAGGGTTAAGCGATCCCACAACCAACAGATCAGATCTAAGCTCTGCAGTCCTGCCACATCCAGTCATGAATGGTTGTGTACGATTAAACAACTGACAGGAGGAAGCGGCTCCACAAATATCCCCATCCTCAACGATGGGGGAGCCCAGCACATCAGTGCAAAAGACAAGGCTAAAGCATTTGCATCCATCTTCAGCCAGAAGCGCCAAGTAATCCATCTCGGCCTCCTCCTGAGGTCCCCAGCATCACGGATGCCAGTCTTCAGTCAATCTGATTTACTCCATGTGATATCGAGAAACGGCTGAAGGCACCCGATACTGCAAAGCTATGGGCCCTAACAACATTCCAGCAATAGTACTGAAGACTTGTGCTCCAGAACTAGCCGCGCCCCTAGCCAAACTGTCCCAGTACAGCTACAACGCTGGCATCTACCCGGCAATGTGCACAAAAAGCAGGACAAGTCCGACCTGGCCAATTACCACCCCATCAGTCTACTCCTGATCATCAGCAGTGATGTAAAGGGTCGTCGACAGTGCTATCAAGCGGCACTTGTTTAGCAATAACCTGCTCGCTGACGCTCAGTTTGGGTTCTGCCAGGGCTACTCAGCTCCTGACCTCATTACAGCCTTGGTCCAAACATGGACAAAAGAGCTAAACTCCAGAGGTGAGGTGAGAGTGACTGCCCTTGATATCAAGGCAGCATTTAACCGAGTATGGCATCAAGGAGCACTAGCAAAACTGGAGTCAATGGGAATCAGGGGGAAAACTCCGCTAGTTGGAGTCATATTTAGCACAAAGGAAGATGGCTGTGGTTGTTGGAGGTCAATCATCAGTCCCAGACATCACTGCAGATGTTCCTTAGGGTAGAGTTCTAGGCCCAACCATCTTCAGTTGCTTCATCAATGATCTTCCCTCCATCATAAGATCAGAAGTGGGGATGTTCACCGACGATTGTACAATGTTTAGCATCATTCGCGACTCCTCAGATACTGAAGCAGCCCATGTTCAAACGCAGCAAGACCTGGACAACATCCAGGCTTGGGCTGATAAGTGGCAAATAACATTCGCACCACATAGGCGCCAGGCAATGACCTTCTCAAACAAGAAAGAATCTAACCATCTCCCTTTGACGTTCAATGGCATTACCATCACTGAATCCCCACAATCAACATCCTGGGGGTTACCGTTGACCAGAAACTGAACTGGACCAGCGACATAAATGCTGTAGCTACAAGAGCAGGTCAGAGGCTGGGAATTCTGCGGTGAGTAACTCACCTCCTGTCTTCCCAGTGCCTATCCACCGTCTATAAGGCACAAGTCATGAGAGTGATGGAATACTCTCCATTTGCCTGGATAGGTGCAGCTCCAACAACACTCAAGAAGCTTGTCACCATCCAGGACAAAGCAGCCCACTTGAACGGCTCCCCATCCATCACCTTCAACATTCACTCCCTCCACCACTGACGCACAGTGGCAGCAATGTGTACCATATACAAGATGCACCGCCACAACTTACCAAGGCTCCTTCAACAGCACCTTCCAAACCCGCGACCTCTACCACCTAGGAGGACAAGGGCAGCAGATGCATGGAAACACCACCCCTGCAAGTTCCCCTCCAAGCCACAGACCATCCTAACTAGGAATTATATCACCATTCCTTCACTGTCGCTTGATCAAAATCCTGGAACTCCCTTCATAACAGCACTGTGGGTGAACCTACCCCACATGGACTGCACTGGTTCAAGAGGCAGCTCACCACCACCTTCTCAAGGGCAATTAGAGATGGGCAATAAATGCTGGCCTCGCCAGTAATGCCTAAATCCCATGAACGAATAAAACAAAATTCAGGGTAGGGCTACTGCCTAGGTATTGCGGCCTGCTGGCTATGACTGTCAATTCAAATCCCATCATGACAAGTTATGGAATTCAATTCTTATCAGCAGTTTGTGAATTGGCGCCAGCAAAGGGCCAGGAAAGCTACCCAACTGTTGTAAAAACCCAACTGATTCCCTAAAGGCTTTCAGGGAAGTGACTCTGCCACCCCCACCAGGTCTGGTCTGCACGCAACTCTGGTCCCATGCTATTTGGTTGACTCCTAAACCCCTATATTTACTGGAGCGAGTCTACTGTGCAGTGAGGTGGGAAGAGCTTTGGTCGGGGAACCCAGAAGTCTCAGAGCTTTGACTCTACAGTGCGCATTATTTTCTCAAGCAAGTTCCCCGCCAGGGAAGCCAGCCTGATTGACAGGTTTGCCTCCCTGTCGGGCAGGAAATATTGTGGAAGAGGCCACAAGCCAAAAGGAGGCAGGGCTGCTGCAGCTGGGTTAGTGGGCATGTGGGTGCAGATGTTAATGGGGGAGGAGAGGTCGGCTGATTGCTGAGTGCTGGGGAAGGGTCCAATCCCTAATCTGAGGTGGAAGGGCGATTGTGAGGTAGCGGGGTCTTTGGATCCCAGTGTGGGGAAGGAATCTGACGGTGGGCTGGAGGAAGATTAGCTTGGGGGGACTGGGAGGAAGCACTCCTGCTCCTTTTGACCCACAAGCAGTGCTAGAAAGGCACTTACCATTTCGTGAAGGTGTCGGTCCCTCCCTTTAGCTTCCAGGTTTCCCAAGGCTCAGAAAACCTGGCCAGCCATGGTTAAGCCTGGAAAACAAGTTAAATCAGATGAACGTGACCTCATTATAATACTTAAATAGCCAAACTCCTTCCTAGTTGCCCCCTTCCTTGATTAAAGCGGAAGTGAGTTTGTTGGAGCTGGGTTGGCCTCGGAATTGGGATTCTATATTTTTAACATCCCACCCAAAACAAACGCACCCATTTTTGGGGGTTTAAAATTGCCTTCTAAATGTCCCCAGCACAACAAGCGACAGGCATTGAATATTGGTTCGGCTGTGATAATCACATCCCAAAAGCCAATTTAAAAAAAAAATGGGCAGTGGAGAGAGTGGAGAGGCTGGGATTGGTCGCCTTAGAGCAGAGAAGGTTAGGGGGAAATTTGACAGAGGTGTTCAAAATGATGAGATGAAGGGTTTTCATAGTAAAAACATTTTCTCTTTATTTATTCTAACAGGAGGGTCAGTAACCAGAGGACACAGATTTAAGATAATTGGAAAAAGATGAGATGAGAGTTTTCTTTTACACAATAAGTTGTTGTGAACTGGAATGCACTGCCTGCAAGGGCGGCAGAAGCAGATTCAATAGTAACTTTCAAAAGGGAATCGGATAAATAATTGAAAAGGAAAGATTTGCAGGGTTGTTGGGAAAGAGTAGGGGTGTGGGACTCTTTCAAAGAGCCAGTACAGGCATGCAGGGCCAAATGGTGTCCTTCTGTGCTGTATGATTGCAAGGGGGAATTTGCAAAGAAAGGAAAGGGAAAAAATGCAATAAAGGGAAAGTGTTGGGTTTTTTGGTTGGAAGAGAATTCTGAATGCAGGGTTGCTTTTCAGAGAAGGCTCTGTGTTGCAGCCTCTCTTAGTGACTGACTGCACCTTTAGTGCCTGTCAGCTCACCACAATGGATTCATTAAGAGCTGGGCTGGACTGATCAGCCCAAGGCCATTGCATCTGTCAGTCTGTGATCCCCGGGAGAGATCCAGGGAGGCACCTGGGACCTGTCGTGTCTCAATTTATCCCATTAGTATCACCACAAAATAAAAATAAACCTAGTTTAACAAACAAGGTTCCTGAGTGCTCTCATTAGTACAGCCTTTGCCAACTAACCTCCGAGGATCAATCTGACCAAACCATTTCTTGGTGTCGTCCTTCTAACTGAAGGGAGGCAGAAGAATTATTCCAACACTCGTCAGTGTAGTTGATCCCTCTTGGATAGCTGTAGACAAATGATATATAAATGCAATTTACTAATATTTAAAAGGAGAGACTTTGGAATTATATCAGGACCTCAGGACGTCCCAGCCAATGAAGTCCTTAAGTGTAGTCACTGATGTATTGTAGGAAATGCAACAGCCAATTTGTGCACAGCAAGATCCCAAAAAGAGCAATGAATTAAATGAACAGATCATCCTTTTTTTTTTAAATGTTGGTTGGCCCCACATACAGCAATGTTTTAATATGATGGCCGACGGATAAATAACCTGCTCTTCGAATAATACCCTGAGGTGGCAGACGGGGCCTCGGTTTATCACCTCATCCGAAGGTCAGCACCTGACAGTGCAGCACTCCCTCAGTGTCATCCAATGATCACTCACTGCAATAAAGCGGCCCCTGTGCAACAACAACTTGTATTTACATAGCGCTTTAACATGAAAAATTGTCTCAAGGCACCTCACAGAAGCGTAAACAGAAATTGTGCTTATTTTTACTCTATTCATTCTCAGGATGTGGACTTGGCTGGCAATGCCAGCATTTATTGTTCACCCCTAGTTGCCCCTCGAGAAGGTGTCGGTATATATATTCATAGGGGTGGGGACGCAGTTATAGTTCGATGTTGAGGTTAACAATCCATTTAACAGCTTCGGCTGATGCAGTGTGAATGGTTGTGATTCCACCAGGAATGGATCTCTCAGTGCAGGAGTTCAATATGCGGCGATGGTCTGACTTGGATGGCCACAGTTACAATTTGAGCTGGTCCTCATGTTCCACTTGTGGAGCAAGTGGCCACATCTTCCCCGGCCCGACCTCAAGTGGTTGAGGGCTGTCCAGATTTTCTGTGGGACATTGAAACATAGGACTCCACTGCATGGGTCAGTTACCAGGTTGCAGTTGGTGATATTAGCAGTCAACCAGGAGGTGCACCATCAAGAGTTGAGGCTGTCATCCGTTTATAGGGTATGGACTGTGTTCTAGCAGAGGCAATGAGATTTCAGGGGGGTGTGGTCTGAGTTTTTTTCAGGTCCTTTATCAGTGGGAGTGCTTCACTAGCTGTCAGGCAGTAGCATTCTTTGAGGAGAATGTTTTTCCTGCGGACGTAAGGAGGTTCAATGCGTGCTAGCACAGGAAGCCACCGGAGCGGTCTTAGTCTCAGCTTTCCAGAAATAATACTCATGATTTCCTGGAGGTGGATGTCTACCAGATTTGTGTGGCGGCTCCTGTGCCAGGTTGAGCAGCAGTACTGTGCTATTGGATAGACCAGGACGAGAGACGCAGCGTGTAGTGTGTTGGCTCTGCTGCCCCAGGTGGTAGCTGCCAGTTTCCTTGAGATTCACTCTCGTCTTGACCTTGGCTCCGGTGTTCTGGAGGTGTTGCCAGTAGGTCAATGTACAGTCGAGAGTGATGCCAGGATATTTTGGCGTTGGGTCGTAGGTGAGTGGTCGGCCACAGGACTGGACGTGAAGTTCTTCCCTGGTCTTCGAGTTGTTCAGGTGGAAGGTTGTAACGACAGTCTTGGTGACAGCCTGCTTGAACCGTTGCAGTCTGTCTGGTGCGGGTACACTCACAGTGTTGTTATGGAGGGAGTTCCAGGATTTTGACCCAGCAACAATGAAGGAACAGTGATATAGTTCCAAATGTGTGACTTGAAGGGAAACCTGAGAGTGATGACATCCTGATGCGCCTTCTGCCCTTGTTCATCTAGGTGCTGGAGGACATAGGTATGGGACTCTGAGACAATGGAGTAAAGAAAGACTTGCATTTCTAAAGAGCCCTTCACCACCACAAGATGTCCCAAAGCACTTTGCAGCCAACAAAGTACTTTTGAAGTGTAGCTGCTGCTGCAATGTAGGGAAACATGTGAGCTGAACTCCACACAGCAAGATCCCACAAACAATTGACCACAGAAATAGCGCAGAATGAAACGTGCAAACCAGTATCCAAGTGGAGCAACCATAACCAGAGTGCAGATAGAAACATTAACTACATGCATTTATATACTGCCTTTAACAAAGTAAAACATTCCAAGGAGCTCTGGAGGAATGTTATCAAACAAATTTTGCCAGAGTCACATAAGGAGATATTAGGACAGGTGACTTAAAGCTTGGTCAAAGAGGTGGGTTTTAAGGAATGTCCTAAAGGAGGAGAGAGGTGGAGAGGCAGAGGGGTTTAGGGAGGGAATTCGAGCTTACGGTACAAATGAGAATACATTAACTGGTGGGTAGAGGGAAAGATGTTAATGGGTGCACAGAGGGGAAGATATTATGCAGTAGGTAGATGTGAATAAATTAGCCAGTGCACAAAGGTTATGTGGTACACAGAGAGAAATATTAACCAATACACGGACAGAAACACGTCAACAAGCGTGTGTAGGTCCAATCTCATCCTCCAAGTGTCTTATTTCTGCTGCTGATGCCTCTTCGTGCCCACTTTATCTCTGAACATACGATGCGTGTTTATCTTTTACTGTGCTCAGCACATTCACATCTGATTTTACGAGGCTGGATGGATTGTCATCACCCTGCTGTGTAAATAAAACGGGGTTGGGGGGGTGGTGACGGAGTGGGCGGAGTGGGGGGGAAATCAGTTGGTTTTCCCTGTTCCGCAGGGTCGTACCCCTGGGGAGCGCCGATAACATCACCACTTCATTACTGAAATCTGTTAACCCATCACAGCTTAATGAGGAGTAGCAGAGGCGGAGAGTTTAAAGGGACGTTTGATTGAAAAGTCCGCCCATAAATCATGTCTTGCTGAGGCCCAGTTGCCGAGCTTGCGTTGTCAGTGATTGAAACCTTGTGTAGCGTTAGGTCACCCCTTCGATTACAGGACAGGTTTCCAATCAGGCTCCCTCCCCTCCTCCTCACTTATTCTCACTCACTTCTTAGCTCTCCTATTTTCACCATTTGTTGTGAAGTGAAAATGATTCCCTGAGGCAAAACGCCAGCATCTTCGAAATAAAAGACAAGAGGGAGTGCAGCATAGAAACTGCCACAACCTCCTAAATATCCCAAAGTGCTTCACAACCAATGAAGCACTTCTGAAGTGTAGTCACTGTTGCAATGTCAGAAACATACTAGCCAATTTGCGCACAGCAAGCTCCCAGAAAGTGATGTGACAAATTATAATCTGATGTTATTTTGAGGGATATTATAGGCTAGAACAATGGGGAGAACTCTCCTGCTCTTCTCCGAATTAGTGGCCACCCAGGACGGCAGACAGAACCTCGGTTTAATGTCTCATCCAAAAGCTGGCACCTCCGACAGTGCAGCGGCACTCCCTCAGTACTAGATTAGAACCTTTAATCTTCTCAGAGGATCACGTGTACCTCACTGACACAACTGCTCAGGGGTGAGCTAGTGGAGACTGGCATCACCCATGAAACCCTGCTCCCCAAAAAGGCAGCACTTTTCCTTGGTTTTTTATGGAAGAATATGGCAGTGGGGGAACAATAATATCAATAAAGTCAGCCTGACTTGCAACCTCCAGCTGATGATTCCTGTTTGGAGGGCGAGTGTCAAGTTGAGATCTTCTGACATGATGGCCCCTGGTGATGAAGTAACCGGCATCTACTCACCAACCAAGGTCACGTATGGCAATGAAACTGCAGTGCAGTGTGAGACAGCGGTTTCAGGGGAAAGTGTGGCGGGGAGTGGATACATAGGAAGGAAAAGAACAAAAGGAGTTGCTTTTTGTGTGAATTGAAAGACTTCTTTGAAATTGCGCAATAATAACAAAACAACTTGCATTTATATAGTGCCTTTAACATAGTAAAAAGGCACTTCACAGGTGCATTGTCAAACAAAATACGACATCGAGCCACAGAAGGTGATATCAGAACAGGTGAACAAAAGCTTGGTCAAAGAGGTCTGTTTATAGGGTTATCTTTAAAGAGGAGAGAGAGGTAGAGAGTCTGTGGGGTTGAGAGAGGGAATTCCAGAGTTTTGGGCCCAGGCAGCAGAAGGTGAAGCCACCAATGGTGGAGCGATGGAAATTAGGGATGTACAACAGACCCAAACTGGAGGCACACATGTATTTTGGAGGGTTGTGGGGGTGGAGAAGATTACAGAGATAGGGAGGGGTGAAGCCATGGATAGGTTTGAAAACAAAGATGAGAATTTTAAAACGGAGATGTTGCTTGACCGGAAGCCAGTGTAGGTCAGCGAGCAGAGAGGGTGATGGGTGAACAGGACTTGGTGCGAGTTAAGAGATGGGCAGCAGAGTTTTGGATGACAAATTGTAAACTGAAAGGTTATTTATGTTCAGTCTTCTTTACAACCGGTGGATGGAGGAAGGTCGGTGGGTGGGAGGAGGGGGGGAAGTGGGGGGCGGTTGGAGATTTCCATAGTTTACTCACTGGCAGTTTTGATTTGTAAACTGTTAATTAAAGTGAAATTTATAAGGAGTGAAGTTGTGTCAGGTTTAATACAAGGGTTATTGCTGCTCCGAGTCTCCTGTGCTCCCAAATTAGCTAGGAGACGCTTCGCAAATTAAACTGAGCTCAGAAATTGAAACTAATTCTTCATTCTGACTGGAGAGGTGAGAGGCTGGGATAATTTATACCCAGTCACTCCCCAAACAGGTTTCAATTAACAACAGATCTCGACAGATTGAATTAATCTGGAGATGCCTGTCCTGGCAGAACCCAGCAACATTATTACACACACTGACCTGCGTCATGCCGAGGATGGAACTTACAAGACTGACTGCAGAGCAGGCTCTGTGAGAAACTAGGGAGGGCTGGGGTGAGAGTGGCTGACATATCAGAGGATGAAAGAAAAAAAAAATGCACTCAAAAATAAACCTAGAATTTTAAACAGTTCTAATGGGCCTGGCATAATTGTTATCCATTAGACAGAGCAGTGAATGATAGGAAGCCTGCTCACTATCAGCTCTTCAGTGTTGGGCTAAGCACAAGACTCGATGGGTAGAATCACAGAATGGTTACTGTGCAGAAGGAGGCCATTTGGCCTATCGAGTCCATGCTGGCTCTCTGCAAGAGCAATTTAGCTGGCCCCATTCCTCCGCCCCTTCCCTATGGCCTTTGAACTTTTCCCTTCAGGTGCTTATCCAATTCCCTTCCGAGTGCCACAATCGAATCTGCCTCCATCGCCCTCTCAGGCAGTCACCCCAAACTCAGTCCGACAGTCCTAAGTATAAGGAGTAAGTTCTGACACAATCTCTACAACTACCTGAGAAATTGTGACTCTCCTCGCCTCCCACACTCCTCTTTATCTCGTACTGTATTCACACTGAGGGTTATTAGGTTCACCACAACTTGTTGTTTGGGCAGAGACTGGAGTATCATTTAAAAGGGATCTTGCTAAGTATTTGAATATGGAGTGTGTCCTGATACAGTCTACACTGTCCCCATCAAACACTCCCAGGGCACGTACAGCACAGGGTTATATTCAGAATTAAGTTCCCTTTTCACTGTCCCCATCAAACACTCCCTGGGTAGATACAGCACAGGTTAGATACAGAGTAAAGCTCTCTCCACACTGACCCATCAAACACTCCCAGTGCAGGTACAGCACGGGTTAGATACAGAGTAAAGCACCCTCTACACTGTCCCATCAAACACTCCCAGGACAGGTACAGCACAGGGTTAGATACAGAGTAAAGCTCCCTCTACACTGTCCCATCAAACACTCCCAGGACAGGTACAGCACGGGTTAGATACAGAGTAAAGCACCCTCTACACTGTCCCATCAAACACTCCCAGGACAGGTACAGCACAGGTTAGATACAGAGTAAAGCTCCCTCTACACTGTCCTATCAAACACTCCCAGGACAGATACACCATGGGGTTAGATACAGAGTAAAGCTTCCTCTACACTGTCCTATAAAACACTCCAGGGCAAGTACAGCAATTTTAACGAAGTTATTCTATAAAATGTATATAAAGGGGGCATGAGGAATAAGGGCCCCCTCAACAAAAAATATACAAAAAGGGCCTGGGGTATAAAGGCCACCTTCGGAAAAGGAAAAAAAATGGGGTGAGATACAGAGTAAAGCTCCCTCTACTGTTCCCCTTAAAAATTGCCTCAGCAGGAATCTGCACCTTCAGATGTTGTGCTACTGATCGAACAGAGAGAATGTAAAGGTCACACTGAAGGGAGAAGCGAGAGTCAAGAGTCAGAAACAATGGTAGGAAAAGTTTCATTCAAAAGTCCATTTTATGTTCTGGACCCCATATTGTAATTAAAGAATCGGTGGAATGTCACTTGTAGATAGCTCAAACCACCAAGGTTCCTTTGAAGGGCTGGTACTGAATGTCGTCATATAAAAAGAAGCCTTGTGTAGTTTTAACCTTCTAATAGATTGATAACTTTATGTTTAACTTTCCTGTACAAGTAAGTCGATAAGACAGTTTATGTCCTCAACTTTACTGTGGAGCCTCCCGACAACGAGTATTGTGTCCAATTCTGGGCACCACACTTTTGGAAGGATGTGAAGGATTTAGAGGGAGTACAGAAAAGATTTACGAGAATGGTTCCAGGGATGAGGGACTTCAGTAATGTGGATAGATTGGAGAAGCTGGGCCTGTTTTCCTTAGAGAAGAGAAGGTTGAGAGGAGATTTGATAGAGTTGTTCAAAATCATGAGGGGACTGGACAGAGGAGATAGGGAGAAACTGTTCCTGTTGGCAGAAGGGTCAAGAACCAGCGGACACCGACTTAGGACGATTAGCAAAAGAACCAAAGGCAGTAAAAGGAAAAACATTTTTCACACGAGTGGTTAGGATCTGGAATGCACTGTCTGAGAGTGTGGTGGAGGCAGGTTCAGTGTGTGTTTAGGATCTGGAATGCACTGTCTGAGAGTGTGGTGGAGGCAGGTTCAGCGAGTGTTTAGGATCTGGAATGCACTGTCTGAGAGTGTGGTGGAGGCAGGTTCAGTGTGTGTTTAGGATCTGGAATGCACTGTCTGAGAGTGTGGTGGAGGCAGGTTCAGTGAGTGTTTAGGATCTGGAATACACTGCCTGAGAGTGTGGTGGAGGCAGGTTCAGTGAGTGTTTAGGATCTGGAATACACTGCCTGAGAGTGTGGTGGAGGCAGGTTCAGTGAGTGTTTAGGATCTGGAATACACTGCCTGAGAGTGTGGTGGAGGCAGGTTCAGTGAGTGTTTAGGATCTGGAATGCACTGTCTGAGAGTGTGGTGGAGGCAGGTTCAGTGAGTGTTTAGGATCTGGAATGCACTGTCTGAGAGTGTGGTGGAGGCAGGTTCACTCGAGGCTCTCAAAAGGGAACTGGATAATTATCTGAAGGGGAAAAATTTGCAGGGCTACGGAAAGAAGGTGGGGGGAGTGGGACTGGCTGAGTTGCTCTTGCAGAGAGCCAGCACAGACACAATGGGTCGAATGGCCTCCATCTGTGCTGTAACCATTTTATAATTCTATGATTCTAACAGGAAAAACTAGTATTTATTTAGTGTGTTTAATGTAGTAAAACTTCTCAAGGAGCTTCACAGGTGCGCATGCAGATACCGAACCCCACTGAGAGATATCAGGACAGGTTGCAAAAGGCTTGGTCGAAAAGGTGGGTTTTGAAGAGCACCTGACAGGAGGAGACTGAGGTAGAGAGTCGGAGAGGTTTAGGGAAGGAATTCCAGAGCTTAGGACACAGGCAGCTGAAGGCACGGCCACCAATGGTGGAGTGATTAAAATCGGTGGTGTGCAAGAGGTCAGAATTGGAGGAGCGCAGAGATCTCGGAGGGTTGTAGGGCTGGAGGAGATAACAGAAACTGGGAGGGGTGGGGCGGTGAGGCCATGGAGGGATTTGAAAACAAGGATGAGAATTTTAAGATCAGGACTGAGAGCCAATGTAGGTCAGCGAGCACAGCGGGTGATGGGGGAACAGGAACTTGGTACGAGTTAGGATACGGAGCAGCAGAGGTTTGGATAGGTTCCAGTTTATGGAGGATGGAGGATGGGAGGTCGGCCATTTAGACAGAACCTTTCACGTGTCTTGTCCATGTTAACATCAACGGGAATTTGGGAGTTTTCTCCACAAGAAATAAGGGCACTAAAACCAGCCTGATTGTGTGAAAGTGTTTTTTAAATCTATCTAAGCTCTTTCGAACAGCGTGATTCTGCTATCCAATTACTGAAAAGCATTTATAGGACACCTGGTGGCTGTTTAATTCATCTGTTACAGTGACAGGAGACATGAAAATGCACTCTGCTTAATTACAGATGGGATTCATCAGGAGTGCTGCCAGTTACTGGAGTCTGCTCTCAGCTTCTCCAATACCCCATGCAAGTTTATGCAGTAAGGGATGCGAGTTTAATTGCCAGCCTCTTGTGCCAGGTTGGTGATGGGTGAGGTGAAGTTGGGTTCAACGCCTACCAGGTTTATGGAAAAGGAGCAGAGGGGTGGGGGTGTGTGTAATGAAATGGGCCAGGACTCCCCCCTCCTGATCACTGCTCAGTGATACCAAATGAGATGTGCTGCCTCCATGGTTCACTATCCAGGTGATGCACTTAGTTTCACCTTGCACAATGAATTACATAGAACATACAGCACAGATAAACCTGTGTAAAACACTGGTTCAGCCTCAACTGGAGTACTTTGTCCAATTCTGGGCACCACACTTTAGGACGGATGTGAAGGCTTTAGAGAGGGTGCAGAAAAGATTTATGGGAATGGTTCCAGGGATGAGGGACTTCAGTAATGTGGATTGATTGGAGAAGTTGGGCCTGTTCCCCTTAGAGAAGGTTGAGAGGAGATTTGATAGAGGTGTTCAAAATCATGAGGCGCCTGGACAGAGTAGAGAGAAACTGTTCCCATTGGCGGAAGGGTCAAGAACCAGAGGGCGACTGGCAAAAGAACCAAAGGTGACACGACAAAAAACCTTTTTTACTCAGACAGTGGTTGGGGTCTGGAATGCACTGCCTGAGAGTGTGGTGGAGGCAGATTCAATTCAAAAGGGAATTGGATAATTAACTGAAGAGAAAAAAAATTGCAGGGCTATGGGGAAAAGGCGGGGGAGCGGGACGAGCTGAGTTGCTCTTGCGGAGAGCCTGCGTGGGCACGATCGGCCAAATGGCCTCCTTCTGTGCTGTAACCATTCTATGATACTATGAAACAGGTCATTTGGCCCAACTAGTCTGTGCTGGTGTTTATAGTCCACACGAGCCTCCTCCCATTCCATCTACATCATCTCAGCCTTTCAGCATATCTTTCTGCTCCCTTTTCTCTCATGTACTCATCCAGTTTCCTATTCAAAGAATCTAAACTGGTTTCCTCAACTGCTTCCTATGGTAGCAAGTTCCACATTCTAACCATGTTCTGTAAAGACATTTCTTCTTATTTCCCGACTGGATTTATCAATAAATATCTTGGTGGGATTTTATCCGGGGGACAGTGGTCTCGACGTCCAGCATAAGCGACACCGAGAGCCCCGTGTCACATGTTCTGCGGGAGGCCCACCGGATCAAGTGCCAATTAGGTACTTAACTGGACTGCGGCGGGCCTTCCACGGGATCAAGAACCCCAGCGATGGAAGTCCCGTCCTGAGAGCTCCCGGCCAGTCAGAGGCCGGCAGCTCTTTAACTGAGTAGTGCCACTGTGGAGTTGGCGTCTGTTGCCGGTGGAGCACCCACCCCTGAGGCCTGGGAGAGGACTGGACCCAGGCCACAGGTAGGTCAGGGCAGGAGGGGTCTCGCGGGGTGGGGGGGGGGGGTCGCAGGGGAACGGGGTGGGGGGGGGGGGGGGTCGGTAGCAACAGCAGGGGGGTGGCTCTCAGTGGGCTCCCCACCTGTTCCCAATGCTGGATCCCTTGTTCAGGCACTAAGTGCCTTCTAATGGGGTTCTTCCCCGCACCCCCTCCCCCCCGGAGCCACAAGCAGCCCGCACAGTTTTTCATGACATGATTCCTGTGTGGCAACAGGGCCGCTTGGCCAATTGAGGCAGTGGAGGGATGAGATCCTTAATTGGACATTAATTGCCCATTAAGGGCCTCAATTGGCAGCCTGTGAATGGCCTTCCCGCCCCAGACTTACTTTTGGCGGAGGCAGCAAGGTGGTGGGGTCCCACTCAGCAGCCAGCCCACCGATTGCACGCTCTACCTGTCTCCAAACCCACCGCAGCGTTGAGCAGAAAATCCCCCCCCCCCCATGTATTTATGCCCCCTAGTTTTGGATTCTCCCACAACTAGAAACATTCTCTTCATATCTACTCATTCATAATTTTAAACATCTCCTATCAGGTCTCTTCCTATAATTCTCTGCTGTTGCTCAGTGGGTTTCTCTTTCACCTTTGAATCAGAACATTGTAGGTTCATTCCAACAAACACAAGCTCGACACCATCCAGGACAAAGCAGCCCGCTTGATTGGCACCCCATCTACAAACATTCACTCCCTCCACCACCGACGCACAGTGGCAGCAGGGTGTACCAAGATGCACTGCAGCAACGCACCAAGGCTCCTTAGACAGCACCTTCCAAACCCACGACCTCTACCAACTGGAAGGACAAGGACAGCAAATACATGGGAACACCACCACCTGCAAGTTCCCCTCCAAGTCACACACCATCCTGACTTTGAACTATATCACCGTTCCTTCACAGTCACTGGGTCAAAATCCTGGAACTCCCTTCCTAACAGCACTGTAGGTATACCTACCCCAAATGGACTGCAGCAGTTCAAGAAGACCATCACCTTCTCAAAGGCAATTAGGGATGGGCAATAAATGCTGGCCTGGCCAGCGACGCCCACATCCCATGAATGAATAAAAAAAAAGGTCCCATTACAGATATTTGATCACAAAAATCTATGGAAACAGAGCCAATGAGTACTGAAGGGGTGCTGCACTACTGTCTTTTCGATGACGTTAAACCAAGGTTCCATTTGCTCCAATACAAAGGCAAAAGTTCTGATAAAAGGTCACAGACCTGAAACGTTAACTCTGTTTCTCTCTTCACAGATGTTGACAGACCTCAGTATTTGCAGCACTTTGTTTTTAATTTTCCCAATCTGCTCTCTCAGGTAGAGCTACGTAAGGCACTATTTTGAATAAGAGTGGAGGAGTTCTACCCTGTTTCCTGGTTAATATTCATCCCCCAAACAACATCACCAAAACAGATTATCTGGTCATCAACTCATTTCTGTTTGAGGGGATCTCGCCATGTGCAAATTAGTTGCTGTGTTTACTATATTACAACATCGACGCTTCTTTTTTTTTGGCCTCCTTATCTCGAGAGACAATGGGTAAGCGCCTGGAGGTGGTCAGTGATGTGTGGAGCAGCGCCTGGAGTGGCTATAAAGGCCAATTCTAGAGTGACAGGCTCTTCCACAGGTGCTGCAGAAAAATTTGTTTGTCGGGGCTGTTAGATAGTTGGCTCTCCCCTTGCGCTTTTGTCTTTTTTCCTGCCAACTGCTAAGTCTCTTCGACTCACCACTCTTTAGCCCCGCCTTTATGGCTGCCCGCCAGCTCTGGCGAACGCTGGCAACTGACTCCCACGACTTGTGATCAATATCACAGGACTTCATGTCGCGTTTGCAGACATCTTTAAAGCGGAGACATGGACGGCCAGTGGGTCTGATACCAGTGGCGAGCTCGCTGTACAATGTGTCTTTGGGGATCCTGCCATCTTCCATGCGGCTCACATGGCCAAGCCATCTCAAGCGCCACTGACTCAGTAGTGTGTATAAGCTGGGAATGTTGGCCGCTTCGAGGACCTCTGTGTTTGAGATACGGTCCTGCCACCTGATGCCAAGTATTCTCCGGAGGCAGCGAAGATGGAATGAATTCAGACGTCGCTCTTGGCTGACATACGTTGTCCAGGCCTCGCTGCCATAGAGCAAGGTACTGAGGACACAGGCTTGATACACTCGGACTTTTGTGTTCTGTGTCAGTGCGCCATTTTCCCACACTCTTGGCCAGTCTGGACATAGCAGTGGAAGCCTTTCCCATGCGCTTGTTGATTTCTGCATCGAGAGACAGGTTACTGGTGATAGTTGAGCCTAGGTAGGTGAACTCTTGAACCACTTCCAGAGCGCACAACATCGACTACACTTCAAAAAGCACATCATTGGATATAAAGTGCTTTGGAACATACTGAGTCTATGAAAGGCGCTTTGTAAATGCAAGTCTTTCTTGGTATCGCTTGTCGAAAGGGAAAAAAGGCCCCAATTTTCCCCATCTTTCACGTGAAAGATACTCAGGAGAGACTGACTCCCATGCAACTAAATCTCGGGGGTCGGGTATATTCAGGAGAGGGGGGTTGGTTCAGGGGAATTAGTTCATGTTCCGTGGAGGTGTGATTTGCCGCTGCGGGGATTTACAATTTGCAGTGAATGCCTCCTCCTGTGCTATAATTTGTATAATTCTGTGGTGATTTAAATTTTATCAATTCTACAGACAGGACACAAAGGCATGGGCACAATGATTTATTACCTCAGTGTAAGCGGTTTAAGTAGAGTAAGTAAGGAGAATCTTTCCCTAGCAGGCAAGTTGGTAACCACAGGACACAGATTTAAGATAATTATACAAAAGTAGGGAGGTTATGCTTCAGTTATACAGGGCATTGGTGAGACCACATCTGGAGTACTGTGTACAGTACTGGTCTCCTTATTTAAGGAATGATGTAAATGCGTTGGAAGCAGTTTGGAGAAGGTTTATTAGACTAATACCTGGAATGGGCGGGTTGTCTTATGAGGAAAGGTTGGACAGGCTAGGCTTGTATCCAGTGGAGTTTAGAAGAGTAAGAGGTGACTTGAATGAAACATACAAGATCCTGAGGGGTCTTGACAGGATGGATGTGGAAAGGATGTTTCCCCTTGTGGGAGAATCTAGAACTAGGGGGTCACTGTTTAAAAAACAGGGGGTCGCCCATTTAAGACAGAGATGAGGAGAAATGTTTTCACTCAGAGCGTCATGAGTCTTTGGAACTCTCTCCCTCAAAAGGCAGTGGGAACAAAGTCTTTGAATAATTTTAAGGCAGAGGCGGATAGATTCTTGATAAGCAAGGGGGTGAAAGGTTATCGGGGTAGGCAGGAATGTGGAGTTGAGGTTATAATCAGATCAGCCATGATCTTATTGAATGGCGGAGCAGGTTTGAGGGGCCGCATGGCCTACTCCTGCTCCTAATTCGTATGTTCATAATTGGCAAAAGTACTTGGCAGCGATGAGGAGAGATATTTTTAACACAGTGAATGGCCGGCCTCCTGCAGTGCTGTAAGATTCTATGACTTTCACTGCCAGCAGTGGCACCCTTTTGGTGGTATTGATACATAATGTGGTCTGAGAAGCTATGGATTATTAGCAATGGTTATTCTTCCTTAAGCTGGTTAATGCATGTTGGTTGGCTCTCCTGTGCAGTACTGAGGGAAGCTGCACTGTCAGAGGCTTCCATCCTGCAGATGGGATGTTAAGGAGTTTTATATAGCATCTTTCACACCCTCAAGATTGTCCAAAAAACTTTGCAGCCAAAGAAATGCTTCAAGAGCAGTCAGAAACAGAATCTTAAATCATAGGAGGCCATTCAGCCCATCATACTGGTGCTGGCTCTTTGAAAGAGCTATCCAATTAGTCCCACTCCCCTGTCGTTTCCCCAAAGCCTTGCATATATTTCCTTTACAAGTATTTATCCAATTCCCTTTTGAAAGTTACTATTGAACCTGCTTCCACCGCCCTTTCAGACAGCGCATTCCAGATCACAACAACTCATTGCATACAAGAAATTCTCATCTGCCCCCTCTGTTTCTTTTGCCAATTAAATCTGTATCCACTGGTTACTGACCTTCCCATCAGTGACAAGTTTCTCATACAGTATCGTTGCATCTCTAGATTTCTAGAAACAAATGCAGGACCTTCCTACTTTCTGTCCCCATATCAAAAAATGTTTCTTTTATTTCTCATTGCAGTACCGCCCCTTTACAGCTATGTTGCTTTTTCGATTACATCCTCCTTCTTAATTGTTGTTCTGCATCCTGAAATTCAGGTGCCTGCCTCTCACCTGCGGGTTCCCATCAGTTCTCCTCTCACCAATAACAGAACCTGACGCGCCATTGCGAACGCATCAGCAACAACAAATTGCATTTACGTAGCGCCTTTAACAGAATAAAACATCCCAAGGTCCTTCACAGGAGTGTTGTTTAACAAAATTTGATACTATATCAGGGCAGGTGACCAAAAGCTTGGTCAAAAAACTAGGTTTTAAGGAGCATCTTAAAGAAGGAAAGAGAGGCAGAGAAGTTCAGGGAGGGAATTCCAGAGCTTAGGACCTCCTATACACAATCGTTCTCTCTCTTTCCTCTGCTTTCTATCTGTGCAGATCTTGCGTTTGCCTCAGCCCATACTCTCTAACCTCAAAAGCAAGCGCATTAAATGATTTAACCTTAAATGTGTGGCTTATACTTCAGAAATTTAAACAGGGAAAATCAATTAAATAAGAAAGCCCTGATTTTGGGAAATGAAGGAAGAATAACCTCTGGTGGGAAATGCAGTAATAGTTTTCTCCAGCTGAGAACTCCACTTTGTCACATTTCTCCTGGCCACACTGGACCGGGCTCCTACCTTCCACCCTCAGAAAACATCAGCTCATCCAAAACTCTGCTGCCTGTATTCTAACTTGCACTAAGTCCCGTTCATCCATCATCCCTATTCTCGCTGACCATACTGACTCCAGGTTGGACAACACCTCACTTTTAAAATTCTCATCCTTTTTTTCAAATCCCTCCCCATCTCTATAATCTCCTCCAGCCCTACAACGCCTCCGAGATCTCCGCGCTCCTAATTCTGGCCTCTTACACATTGCTGATTCTAATTGCTTCACCATTGACGGCCGTGCCTTCAGCTGCCTGGGTCCTAAGCTCTGAAATTCCTTCCCTAAATCTCTCCGCCTCTCTCTTCCTTAATACCTACCTCTTTGACCATGCTTTATGTCACCTGTCCTAATATCTCCTTATGTGGGTGGTGTCAAATTTTGTTTGATAATACTCCTATGAAGCACTTTGCTACCCTTTATCTTAAAGGCACTATATAAATTCAAGTTGTTGTTACCATCACATATTCTGTATCTGCTAAAAGACATTTCATCGAAACAATTTTAAAGGCAGCCAGAATCAGTGCGCGTGCTCCATCATGTGGTCAAACTTTGCACAGCAGTTTCACAGCACCACCCGATTGGGATTTTGATTGAAGAGGGGTCCAAATGCAAATTAAGTGGGTGCTTTGCCGGACCGCTTCCCTCCGAGCTGCCTGTCGCTTCAATTCTCCACCCCATTCCCTCCATCTCCGGACCTCTCAGGTTGAAGTAAAAGATCCCATGGTATTATTTCAAAGATTAGCAGTGGAGTTCTCTCTAGTTAGCCAGCCAATCCCACAACCAAAATCACTAAAAGAAATGTTCTGGCCATTTAACTCATTCATGTTTGTGGAACTATGCAAATTGGCTGGTGCATTTCCTACATTACAACACTGACTAAATTTCAAAAGTACTTCCTTGGCTGTAAAGCATTTTGAGACATCCTGAAGTTGTGAAAGGTGTTATATAAATGTATATAAATATACAAATGTGTAAGTTAAAAGTTATAAGTATATGAAATCTATATTTGTACAAAAATATACAGATGTTTGAGTTATACAAATGCATAAGTTAAAAGCTCTAAGTACATAAATATATAACTTCAAGTTCTTTCTTGTACGTTTTTCTCATTGTGCCTCTTTTTGTCTCACACCATTTAACCATCTCCTATTCTCCACCAGCCCCTCAGAGGGAACCAATTTGCATTTGGACCCCTCTTCAATCAAAATCCTGATCAGGTGGTGCTGTGAAGCTGCTGTGCAAAGTTTGACCACAAGATGGAGCACGCGCAATGATTCTGGCTGCCTTTAAAATTGTTTTGATGAAATGTCTTTTAGCAGATACAGAATATGTGAAGGTATCAACAACTTGAATTTGTATAGTGCCTTTAACATAAAGCAAAACACAGTTTATTCTTTGTCTCTTCCTTGGTGTTGTGTCTCTCTTTCCCCCACAACCCCTCCATCCCTGCACCCCCCCCCCTTTCCCAGTTTATAAATCGTTAGAAAATGTAGTGTGTTGAAATGTACAAATACTAGGATGTGCCATTTGCTTCAAATGTGGTGTGCTGCAATAGTGGAAGGGTAACAAGCCACTATCACAATTTTACATGTATGGACTATATGTGAACCGTTGGAATGTACCTAGTGTTTCTAGCATTTCCTGTTTTTTGTTTCTATTTTTTGATGGGTCGTGTTTCTCGACTGACTGAAAGCGATGTCCTTATCTGTACCATAACTGGTTAGAGTTCTGTAGGATAGGATGGGATATACAGAAGCAAAAGTAGGCCATTTAGCCCCCTGAGACTGTTCCACCATTCAATGCGATCATGGCTGATCTGTGACCTAACTCCACATACCCACCTTTGCTCCATATCCCTTAATACCTTTAGTTAACAAAAATATATCAATCTCAGAGTTAAAATTAACAATTGCCATTTCTGGAAGAGAGTTCCATACTTCTACCACCCTTTGTGTGTAGAAGTGCTTCCCTCCTGAAAGGCCTGATTCTAATTCCTAGACTCCCCAATCAGTGGAAATAGCTTTTCCTCGATCTACCTTATTATCTTTAGTTACTGTACATAGTGACTTCAAATTCATGGCTGTTATGCGACCAGATTCCCACTGCACCACATCACAGCTCCAGATATTTAGCTTTGCTGCTGTCTGAAGATCTAAACTCAGCAGATTGGGAATTTGCACCATATGGATACAAGAACACAAGAACTAGGAGCAGTAGTAGACCATATGGCCCATTGAGCCTGCTCCGCCATTCAATAAGATCATGGCTGATCTTGGGCTTCAATTCCACTTTCCTGCCCGCTCCCCATATCCCCTGATTCCCTGCGAGACCAAAAATCTATCTATCCCAGCCTGAAAAGTATTGAATGATGGAGCATCCACAACCCTCTGGGGTAGAGAATTCCAAAGATTCACAACCCTTTGAGTGAAGTAATTTATCCTCATCTCAGTCCCTTTATCCTGAGACTGTGTCCCCGCGTTCTGACCAGCGGAAACAATCTCTCAGCTTCTACCCTATCAAGCCCTTTCAGAATCTTGTATGTCTCAATTAGATCGCCTCTCATTCTTCTAAACCCCAGAGAATATAGGCCCAATTTACTCAGCCTCTCATCATAGGACAACCCCCTCATCCCAGGGACCAATTTAGTAAATCTTCACTGCATTGCCTCCAGTGCAAGTATATCCTTTCTTAAATGTGGGACCAAAACTGCACACAGTATTCCAGGTGCAGTCTCACCAAAACCCTGTACAATTTTAGTAAGACTTCTTTATTCCTGTACTCCAATCCCCTTGCAATAAAGGCCAACATGCCATTTGCCTTCCTAATAACCTGCTGCACCTGCACGTTAACTTTCTGCATTCCTTGTACGAGTACCCCCAAGTCTCTCTGAACATCAACACTTACCAGTTTCACACATTTAAAAAAATATTCTGCTTTTCTATTTTTACGACAAAGTGAACAACTTCACACTTCATTATACTCCATTTGTCATCTTGTTGCCCACTCACTGAACCTGTCTCTATCTCTTTGCAGCCTCTCTACATCCTCCCCGCAGCTTGCCTTTCCACCGAGCTTTGTATCATCAGCAAACTTAGATACATTTACTCTCTGTCTCTTCATCCAAGCCGAGCGAGAGAAGAGGATAAACTGAGCCCAAGGATCGAGGCCCAGTCACCTACCTTCCAGGAGCGGAGCGGAGAGCAGTCCAGGTGCGTCAGAGTTTGAAAAAAAGTCAACAGTGACATCACAGGAAAGCTGCAAGGTTGGTGAGTAACAGCTGTTAGTGCCTGGAAATAGCTTAAAAAAAAATCAGGGGAAAGTTCTTTTTTTTAAACCTACCATATAAGTGATAAGGCTAGTACTACTAAAGTGTGTTTTTTTTAAATTAGCGTAATTTATTAAGGACTTTAGACTGTAGTGGGTAGTGTTTGACGTAGAACAAGGCCCCTAGCATAATTAGTATTTTTTAATTAAAGGGAGTAACTAAGTAATCTAAAGGTAGGTCATGACAGGAGAGCTCGTACCCGTGATAAGCTCCTCCTGCGCTATGGTGGGAAATCAGGGACGCTTCCAGTGTCCCTGGCAACCATGTGTGCAGGAAGTGTATCCATCTGCAGCTACTGGCTACCCGCATTACGGAGCTGGAGCTGTGGGTGGATTCACTGTGGAGCATCCACGATGCTGAGGACATCATCAATAGCATGTTTAGTGAGGTGGTCACACCGCAGATAATGGCTGCACAGGCAGAAAAGGGATGGGTGACCACCAGGCGGAGCCGTAGGCGCAGGCAGCAAGTGCAGGAGTCCCCTGTGGTCATCCCCCTCTCAATCAGATATATCAATTTGAATACTGTTGGAGGGGATGGCCTCCCAGGGGAAAGCAGCAACAGCCAAGTTTGTGGCACCACAGATGGCACGGCTGCACAGCAGGGCAGGAAAAAGACTTGGAGATCCATAGTGATAGGAGATTCAATTGTAAGGGGAACAGATAGATGTTTCTGTGGCCGCAAACGAGACTCCAGGATGGTATGTTGCCTCCCTGGTGCTAGGGTCAAGGATGTGTCAGAGCGAATGCAGGACATTCTGAAGGGGGAGGGTGAACAGCCAGTGGTCGTGGTACATGTCAGTACCGACGACATAGGTAGAAAAAGGGATGAGGTCCTGCAAGATGAACTTAAGGAGTTAGGAGCTAAATTAAAAAGCAGGACCTCAAAGGTAGCAATCTCAGGATTACTTCCTGTGCCATGTATTAGTGAGTATAGGAACAGGAGAATAGACCACATGAATGTCTGGCTGGAGAAATGGGGCAGGAGGGAGGGATTTGATTCCTGGGACAATTAGCAATAATACTATAGAGGAGGAATTCCTGGAGTGCATATGTGATTGCTTTTTTGGACCAATACGTTGAGGAACCAACTGGAGAAAACGCCATCCTAGACTGGGCATTGTGTACTGAGAAAGGATTAGTTAACAATCTTGTTGTGTGGGGTCCCTTGGGGAAGAGCGACCATAACATGATAGAGTTCTTCATTAAGATGGAGAGTGAGAGAGTTGATTCCAAGAAACTATGAAGGATGAGGCGCAAGTTGGCTATGATAGATTGGGGAACGTTACTTAAAGGGTTGACAGTGGATAGGCAATGGATAGCATTTAAAGAGCCCATGGATGAATTACGGATCTCTAAGAGAGCAATGCTACACCTGCTACTGGCAGGGGAGGGATCCTGAAGAACCAAGACAGCATGGAGTGGGCTTCGCCATCAGAAACTCTTTGCTCAGCATGATAGAGCCACCTTCAAATGGCTCGGAATGCATACTGTCCATCCGACTGCTCACTGCCTCTGATCCAGTACACCTACTCAGCATCTATGCTCCAACCCTCTGCTCCCCACCTGAAGTTAAAGACCAGTTCTACGAGGAACTCCATCATAACATTAGTAGCATTCCTAATACCGAACATTTGTTCCTGCTGGGGGACTTTAATGCCAGGGTTGGGGCAGACCATGACTCATGGCCCTCCTGCCTTGGGCGCTATGGCATTGGAAGGATGAATGAGAATGGACAGAGACTGCTTGAGTTGTGTACCTATCATAACCTCTGCATCACCAACTCGTTCTTTCATACTAAACCCTGTCACCAGGTTTCATGGAGACACCCAAGATCACGTCGTTGGCACCAACTGGACCTCATCGTCACAAGGCGAGCCTCTTTAAACAGCGTTCAAATCACACGCAGCTTCCACAGTGCAGACTGCGACACCAACCATCCCTGGTGTGCAGCAAGGTTAGACTCAAACCAAAGAAGCTGCATCACTCCAAGCAGAAGGGCCGCCCGTGCATCAACACTAACAGAATTTCTTATCCACAGCTGTTATATAAGTTTCTAAATTCACTTGAAAAAGCCCTTCAAAACACTCCTGCAGGGGATGCAGAGACCAAGTGGGCCCACATCAGAGACGCCATCTATGGCTCAGCAATGACCACCTATGGCAAACGTGAGAAGCAGAATGCAGACTGGTTTCAATCTCACTTTGAAGAGTTAGAACCTGTCATAGCCGCTAAGTGCACTGCACTGCTGAACTAAAAGAAAGCCCCCAGCGAGTTAACATCCGTAGCACTTAAAGTAGCCAGAAGCGCTGCACAAAGAAAAGCCAGGCACTGTGCAAATGACTACTGGCAACACCTATGCAGTCATATTCAGCTGACCTCTGACACCAGAAACATCACAGGAATGTATGATGGCATTAAGAGAGCTTTTGGGCCAACTATCAAGAGGATCGCCCCCCTCAAGTCTAAATCAGGGGAAACGATCACTGACCAATGCAAGCAAATGGACCGCTGGGTTGAGCACTACCGAGAACTGTACTCCAGGGAAAATGTTGTCACTGATACCGTTCTCAATGCAGCCCAGTCTCTGCCTATCATGGATGAGTTGGACGAACAGCCAACAAAATCGGAACTCAGTGATGCCATTGATTCTTTAGCCAGTGGAAAAGCCCCTGGCATTACCCCTGAAATAATCAAGAGTGCCAAGCCTGCTTTACTCTCAGCACTCCATGAACTGCTTTACCTGTGCTGAGATGAGGGAGCAGTACCACAGGACACACGCGATGCCAATATCATCACCCTCTATAAGAACAAGGATGACCGCGGTGACTGCAACAACTACCGTGGAATCTCCCTGCTCAGCATAGTGGGGAAAGTCTTCACTCGAGTCATTTTAAACAGAATCCAGAAGCTGGCTGAGTGTGTCTACCCTGAGGCACAGTGCGGCTTTCGAGCAGAGAGATCCACCATTGACATGCTGTTCTCCCTTCACCTGCGACAGGAGAAATGCCATGAACAACAGATGCCCCTCTATATTGCTTTCATAGATCTCACCAAAGCATTTGACCTCGTCAGCAGACGTGGTCTCTTCAGACTACTAGCAAAGATCAGATGTCCACCAAAGCTACTAAGTATCATCACCTCATTCCATGACAATATGAAAGGCACAATTCAACATAGCGGCACCTCATCAGACCCCTTTCCTATCCTGAGTGGCGTGACACAGGGCTGTGTTCTCGCACCTACACTGTTTGGGATCTTCTTCTCACTGCTGCTCTCACATGCATTCAAGTCTTCAGAAGAAGGAATTTTCCTCCACACAAGATCAGATGGCAGGTTGTTCAACCTTGCCCATCTAAGAGCGAAGACCAAAGTACGGAAGGTCCTAATCAGGGAACTCCTCTTTGTTGACGATGCTGCATTAACATCCCACAAAGAAGAGTGTCTGCAGAGTCTCATCAACAGGTTTGCGGCCGCCTGCAACGAATTTGGCCTAACCATCAGCCTCAAGAAAACGAACATCATGGGACAGGACGTCAGAAATCCTCCATCCACCAATATCGGCGACCACGCTCTGGAAGTGGTTCAAGAGTTCACCTACCTAGGCTCAACTATCACCAGTAACCTGTCTCTCGATGCAGAAATCAACAAGCGCATGGGAAAGGCTTCCACTGCTGTGTCCAGACTGGCCAAGAGAGTGTGGGAAAATGGCGTACTGACACGGAACACAAAAGTCCGAGTGTATCAAGCCTGTGTCCTCAGTACCTTGCTCTACGGCAGCGAGGCCTGGACAACGTATGTCAGCCAAGAGCGACGTCTCAATTCATTCCATCTTCGCTGCCTCTGGAGAATCCTTGGCATCAGGTGGCAGGACCGCATCTCCAACACAGAAGTCCTCGAAGCGGCCAACATCCCCAGATTATACACCCTACTGAGTCAGCGGCGCTTGAGATGGCTTGGCCATGTGAGCCACATGGAAGATGGCAGGATCCCCAAGGACACATTGTACAGTGAGCTCGCCACTGGTATCAGACCTACCGGCCTTCCATGTCTCCGCTTTAAAGACGTCTGCAAACGCGACATGAAGTCCTGTGACATTGATCACAAGTCGTGGGAGTCAGTTGCCAGCGATCGCCAGAGCTTGTGGGCAGCCATAAAGGCGGGGCTAAAGTGTGGCGAGTCGAAGAGACTTAACAGTTGGCAGGAAAAAAGACAGAAGCGCAAGGGGAGAGCCAACTGTGTAACAGCCCCGACAACCAATTTTTTCTGCAGCACCTGTGGAAGAGTCTGTCACTCTAGAATTGGCCTTTATAGCCACTCCAGGCGCTGCTCCACAAAACACTGACCACCTCCAGGCGCTTACCCATTGTCTCCCGAGACAAGGAGGCCAAAGAAGAAGAAGATAAAAGCTGTTACAATGTTTTTATATTTCTGGCTAGTTTACTCTTATGTTCTATTTTTTCTCCTTTTCATCAACTTTTTGGTGGCCCTTTGCTGGTTTCTAAAACACTCCCAATCCTCAGACTTTCTCCTATTTTTTGCAAAAGCCTCTTCTTTTAGTCTAATACTCTCCTTAACTTCCTGAGTGAGCCATGGATGGATCTTTCCAGACAAGTTTTTGTTTTTGAACGGAATGTACTTTTCTTGAACCCTTTGAATTGTTTCTTTAAATGTTTCCCATTGTTCATTTACCGCCATACCTTCCAGTCTATTTACCCAATTAACCTTAGCCAGTTCTCCCCTCATACCTTCGTAATTGGCTTTGTTTAAGATTCTTGTTTGTGATACAAATGTGTCACTTTCAAACTTAACATGAAATTCAGTGGTATTATGATCACTATTTCCCAGTGGATCTTTTACTATTCTTTCTTTTGGGCCTCCTTATCTCGAGAGACAATGGATACGCGCCTGGAGGTGGTCAGTGGTTTGTGAAGCAGCGCCTGGAGTGGCTATAAAGGCCAATTCTAGAGTGACAGGCTCTTCCACAGGTGCTGCAGAGAAATTTGTTTGTCGGGGCTGTTGCACAGTTGGCTCTCCCCTTGCACCTCTGTCTTTTTTCCTGCCAACTACTAAGTCTCTTCGACTCGCCACAATTTAGCCCTGTCTTTATGGCTGCCCGCCAGCTCTGGCGAATGCTGGCAACTGACTCCTACGACTTGTGATCAATGTCACACAATTTCATGTCGCGTTTGCAGACGTCTTTATAGCGGAGACATGGACGGCCGGTGGGTCTGATACCAGTGGCGAGCTCGCTGTACAATGTGTCTTTGGGGATCCTGCCATCTTCCATGCAGCTCACATGGCCAAGCCATCTCAAGCGCCGCTGACTCAGTAGTGTGTATAAGCTGGGGGTGTTGGCCGCTTCAAGGACTTCTGTGTTGGAGATATAGTCCTGCCACCTGATGCCAAGTATTCTGGCTGGCATACGTTGTCCAGGCCTCGCTGCCGTAGAGCAAGGTACTGAGGACACAGGCCTGATACACTCGGACTTTTGTGTTCCGTGTCAGTGCGCCATTTTCCCACACTCTCTTGGCCAGTCTGGACATAGCAGTGGAAGCCTTACCCATGCGCTTGTTGATTTCTGCATCTAGAGACAGGTTACTGGTGATAGTTGAGCCTAGGTAGGGGAACTATTGAACCACTTCCAGAGCGTGGTCGCCAATATTGATGGAAGGAGCATTTCTGACGTCCTGCCCCATGATGTTCGTTTTCTTGAGGCTGATGGTTAGGCCAAATTCATTGCAGGCAGACGCAAACCTGTCGATGAGACTCTGCAGGCACTCTTCAGTGTGAGATGTTAAAGCAGCATCGTCAGCAAAGAGGAGTTCTCTGATGAGGACTTTCCGTACTTTGGTCTTCGCTCTTCGACGGGCAAGGTTGAACAACCTGCCCCCTGATCTTGTGTGGAGGAAAATTCCTTCTTCAGAGGATTTGAACGCATGTGAAAGCAGCAGGGAGAAGAAAATCCCAAAAAGTGTGGGTGCGAGAACACAGCCCTGTTTCACACCACTCAGGATAGGAAAGGGCTCTGATGAGGAGCCACCATGTTGAATTGTGCCTTTCATATTGTCATGGAATGAGGTGATGATACTTAGTAGCTTTGGTGGACATCCGATCTTTTCTAGTAGTCTGAAGAGACCACGTCTGCTGACGAGGTCAAAGGCTTTGGTGAGATCAATGAAAGCAATGTAGAGGGGCATCTGTTGTTCACGGCATTTCTCCTGTATCTGACGAAGGGAGAACAGCATGTCAATGGTCGATCTCTCTGCACGAAAGCCACACTGTGCCTCAGGGTAGACGCGCTCGGCCAGCTTCTGGAGCCTGTTCAGAGCGACTCGAGCAAAGACTTTCCCCACTATGCTGAGCAGGGAGATTCCACGGTAGTTGTTGCAGTCACCGCGGTCACCTTTGTTTTTATAGAGGGTGATGATGTTGGCATCGCGCATGTCCTGGGGTACTGCTCCCTCGTCCCAGCACAGGCATAGCAGTTCATGTAGTGCTGAGAGTATAGCAGGCTTGGCACTCTTGATTATTTCAGGGGTAATGCTGTCCTTCCCAGGGGCTTTTCCGCTGGCTAGGGAATCAATGGCATCACTGAGTTCCGATTTGGTTGGCTGTATGTCCAGCTCATCCATGACTGGTAGAGGCTGGGCTGCATTGAGGGCAGTCTCAGTGACAGCATTCTCCCTGGAGTACAGTTCTAGGTAGTGCTCAACCCAGCAGTCCATCTGTTTGCGTTGGTCAGTGATTATGTCCCCCGATTTAGATTTGAGGGAGGCGATCTTCTTGATGGTTGGCCCAAGAGCTCTCTTCATGCCATCTGCCATCATACATTCCTCTGATGTTTCCGGTGTCTGAGGCCAGCTGAATATGACTGCATAGGTGTTGCCAGTAGTCGTTTGCGCAACGCCTAGCTGTTCTTTGTGCAGTACTTCTGGCTGCTTTAAGTGCTGCGGTATTACGATCACTGTTTCCCAGTGGATCTTTTACTATGACGTTGCTTAATAACCCTGCTTCATTACACTATACGAGATCTAAGATAGCTTTATCCCTCGTCGGTTCTACAACATATTGCTCCAAGAAACTGTTACAAAAGCATTCTTCAAATTCATCTTCCAGACCACTGTGGCCAATTTGATTGTCCCACACAATTAATACATTACCTTTTTTACATGCTGAATTAATTTCCCATTTAATGTTCTGTCCAATAATATAACTACTGGTAGGGGGCCAGTAAACTACTCCCACCAGTGTTTTCTGACTCCTGTTATTCCTAATTTCCACCCAAACTGATTCGACTTCATGATTGTCTGAGGACAGATGCCTTCTTATTAATGTCCCTATGCCATCCTTCTCCTTTGTCATTCTGTCTGTCTCTTTGAAATACTGTGTCCCCTGGAATATTCATTTCCCAACCTTGATCTCCTTGTAACCAGGTCTTGGTAATGGCAATTAGATCTACATCATTTACCTCTATTCGTGCCACTAGTTCATCTATCTTACTACTGCTGCTTTGTGCATTCAGATAAAGGAACTTCAATCTCATTTTTTTACCTCTATTCCCAGCAATGACCTTATTTGCCAAAGTACAATTTTTTGTTAAACTCTCTGTCCCTTCCTGTCCCATTCTGTTGGGAGTTACCCACATCACTATCCTGCTCCAATGCCCTGACCTCTCTCTTCGGATTCCTAAATTTCCCTTTACACAAACCCTATCCAGAAAAAGATCGGAAAAGGAGCCCCTCTTTCCCCCTCTGCACCGAATTCCCACGTGTACCAAATTCACACTGGCAAATGTCTCTTCTCAACTGCATACCCTCACTCTTTGCATTGTGATGGTCTACGAAAAACTGTTTTATCTAAAGCCTTCATTAAGGTGTGTAAGAATAATGTTTGAAGATTCTTAAGGACTGGAAATTATTTGGATCACCTTCGTTTGTCTGCTCTGAAAGGCACTATATATCACACCACTAGACCAAAGTGGTCAGTCTAAAACCAACAGTCAGATTTATTTGCCAGTAGAATAACACACAAAACGGCACAGTGGCGCAGTGGTTAGCACCACAGCCTCACAGCTCCAGCGACCCGGGTTCAATTCTGGGTACTGCCTGTGTGGAGTTTGCAAGTTCTCCCTGTGTCTGTGTGGGTTTTCTCCGGGTGCTCCGGTTTCCTCCCACATGCCAAAAGACTTGCAGGTTGATAGGTAAATTGGCCATTATAAATTGCCCCTAGTATAGGTAGGTGGTAGGGAAATATAGGAACAGGTGGGGATGTGGTAGGAATATGGGATTAGTGTAGGATTAGTAAAAATGGGTGGTTGATGGTCGGCACAGACTCGGTGGGCCGAAGGGCCTGTTTCAGTGCTGTATCTCTAAACTAAACTAAACAAAAGCAATGAAACAAGGATTTGCATTCATATTTCCCTTCATGACCACCAGACATCTCAAAGCACTTTACAGCCAATGAAGTACTTTTTGAAGTGTAGTCCCTGTTGTAATGCAGGAAATGCAGCACCCAGTATTCACACAGCAAACACCCAGAAACAGCAATGTGATAATGACCGGACAATCTGTTTTTATGTTGATTGAGGGATAAATATCATAGAACTATAGAAAAATTGCAGCACAGAAGGAGGCCATTCAGTCTATTGTGTCTGCACCGGACGAAAAAACTAGCCACCAAATCTAATCCCACCTTCCAACATCTGGTCCATAGCCTTGCAGGTTACAGCACTTCAGGTGCATGTCCAGGTACCTTTTAAAAGAATTGAGGGTTTCTGCCTCCACCACTGTTCCTGGCAGTGAATTCCAGACACCCACCACCCTCTGGGTGAAAAGGTTTTTCCTCATGTTCCCTCTAATCCTTTTACCAATCACCTTAAATCTGTGCCCCCTGGTAACTGACCTCTCCGCTAGGAGAAACAGGTTCTTCCTGTCGACTCTATCTAAGCCCCTGATAATTTTGTACACCTCAATTAAGTCAACCCTCAGCCTCCTCTATTCTAGGGAAAACAATGCTAGCTGATTCAATCTTTCCTCACAGCTGCAACTTTCAAGCCCTGGCAACATTTTTGTAAATCTCCTCTATACTCTCTCCAGAGCAATTATGTAATTCCTGTAATGTGGTGATCAGAACTGTATGCAATACTCCAGTTGTGACCTAACCAGCATTCTATACAGTTCCAGCATTACATCCATGCTTTTGTATTTTATACTTTGGGCAATAAAGGAAAGCATTCCATATGCCTTCTTCACCACTCGCTCTACCTGTCCTGCCACCTTCAGGGACCTGTGGACATTCACTCCAAGGTCTGTCATTTCTTCTACCCCTCTCAATATCCTCCCTTGCTTTGTTTGCCCTCCCTAAATGCATTGCCTCACACTTCTCCGGATTGAATTCAATTTGCCACTTTTCTGCCCACTCAACTAAACCATTGATTATCATTCTACAGCTACACTATTAACTACATGGCCAATTTTTGTGTCATCAGCAAAATTCCCAATCATGTCTCCCACATTTAAGTCCAAATCATTAACATATACCACAAACAGCAAGGGACCCAACACTGAGCCCTACAGAAAGCCACTGGAAACCGTTTTCCATTCGCAACAACAACTGTCGACTACTACTCTTTGTTTCCTGTCACTGAGCCAATTTTGGATCCAACCTGCCATATTCCCCTGTATCCCATGGGGTTTCATTTTTCTAACCAGTCTGCCATGAGGGATCTTGTCAAAAGCCTTACTAAAATCCATGTAGATCACATCCACTGCACTACGCTCGTCAATCCTCCTCATCAGCCAGGACACTGGAGAGAACTCCCCTGCTCTTCATCGAAATAGGCAGACGGGGCCTCGGTTTTAACATCTCATCTGAAAGATAGCACCTCCGACAGTGCAGCACCCCCTCAGTACTACACTGGAATGTCAGCCTTGATTTTCGTGCTCAAACCCTGGAGTGGGACTTAAACCTACAACTTTGTGGATCAGAGGCGAGAGCATTACCAACTGAGCCACAGCTGCCACAAAGTACAATACCTAAGATAATAAAGATTGAATCAGTCCGCAAGGGTCTCCAAACATGTACAAAATTATGAGGGGCCTAGATAGAGTAGACAGGAAGGACCTGTTTCCCCTAGCAGAGAGGTCAATTACCAGGGGGCACAGATTTAAGGTGATTAGTAGAAGGATTAGAGGGGACATGAGGAAAGACTTTTTCACCCAGAGGGTGGTGGGTGTCTGGAATTCACTGCCAGGAACGGTGGTGGAGGCAGAAACCCTCAATTCTTTTAAAAGGTGCCTCGACATGCACCTGAAGTGCTGTAACCTGCAAGGCTATGGACCAGGTACTGGAAGGTGGAATTAGATTGGGCAGCTAGTCTTTCAGCTGGCACGGACACGACGGGCTGAATGGCCTCCTTCTGTGCTGCAATTTTTCTATGGTTAACCATTCTATATAATTGGATCCATATAGCCAGCAAGCTTTCTGTGTAAAATTTCCATAGATTACACACTTTTTGCTTCTGACACTATCATATAACAAAACAAATGCTTGTCCTGGTTTTGTTTTAAACAAATTTACAAACATGAAGAGCTAAATTGTATTTGAATTCTGCAAGTCCCGAAATATATTTATCCAGCAAATAATAAACAGTGCAGGTTTCAAATAACCAACATCCTTAAAAACAGATCATCTGGTCATTACCACATTGCTATGTGTGGGACCTTGCTATGTGCAAATTGGCTGCCACGTATCCTACGTTTCAACAACTTAAAAAAGTGTTCAATAGGCTGTAAAGTGCTTTAGGATGTCTGGAGGCTGCGAAAAGCCGCTATACAAATGCAGGTCTTCATTCTTTCAACATCTTGGGGGTCACTGCAGAACAAAAACTTATCCAGACAAGCCATATCAACACATTGGCTAGAAAAGCAGGACAGAGTGGCTCATCTCCTGATCCCTCAAAGCCTGTCTAACATCTACAAAGTTCAAGACAGGAGTGTGATAGATCTTTTACCAGTTGCCTGGCTAAGTGCAGCCTCAATACCATAGAAGACACAGCATCCATTCGCTGGGAACCCCTGCCACTGAACTCAACATCCATTCACTTCGCTACTGCCACACTATGGCTGCACTATGTTGTTGCTGTTCTAGCATCAGTGCCAAAGGACCATAGGCATCTCTCCCCATTAGAGAGAGCCAGTTGGTAACAAATAACATGAGGGTTAGCACTCCATAAGTGTGGAGCAAGGTGAGGAGACAGGCCTCCATGAACTACCACAGCCGGTACAGGGATTGAACCCATGCTGTTAGTACCTTGGCTGCACTATGTACGATCTGCGGAATGCACTGGAGCAAGGTTATTCGATGGTACCTTCCTTGCTCGTGACCTCTACCAGCAAGAAGGTCAAGAGCAGTAACGTTGGGGGAAATATTCATCCCCTCCACATTCCCCTCCCAAGTCACACACCATCCTGATTTGGACATAGATCACCGTTCCTTAATCCTTGCCAACAATCTAGAAACATTTTTTTTATTAATAGAACTGAGCGGGTTTGTCTAGCAGGAAAAACTGAACAGGCTGGGCATCTTTACTCTTTATTATAAAAGAGAAGACCGAGGGGCTTTAAGATTATAAAGGGGTTTGATAGGGTAGACACAGAGAAAGTGCATCCACTTGCAGGAGAGTTCAGAGCAGGGGCCATAAATAAAAGATAGTCACTAATAAATCCAACAGGGAGTTCAGGAGAAACTTCTTTATCCAGAGAGTGATGAGATGTGGAATTTGCAAGGAGTTATTGAGGCGATTAGCACAGATACATTTAAGAGAAAACTTCTTAAACACAGGAGGGAGAGAGGAAGCAAAGGCTCTACTGATGAGAGTTAGGTAGGGTGGGAGGAGGCTTATGTGGAGTATGTTACTAATAGAATTAATAAAGGGAAGTCAGTGGACGTGGTATACTTGGATTTCCAGAAGGCTTTTGATAAAGTCCCACACAGGAGATTGGTTTTCAAAATTAAAGCACATGGGATAGGAGGTAATATACTGGCATGGATTAAGGATTGGTTAACAAGCAGAAAGCAGAGAGTAGGAATAAATGAGTCATTCTCGTTTTGGCAGGCTGTGACTAGTGGGGTACCGCAGGGATTAGTGCTTGGGCCCCAGCTGTTCACAATATATATCAATGATTTGGATGTGGGGACCAAATGTAGCTTTTCCAAGTTTGCGCATGACACAAAACTAGGTGGGAATGTGTGTTGTGAGCGGGGAGGGGCTTAATTGAAAAGAGCACAGAGAGGTTTCATTCAAAAGAGTGCAGAGAGCAGGGAGAGGTAGCCTAGATAAGGAGTATATAGAATGTTTTGGGGATAATTTCTTGGAACAATATGTTCTGGAGCCAACCAAACAACAGGCTATACTAGACCTGATATTGTGCAAAGAGCTAGGATTAATTAATGACCTCATAGTTAAGGCACCCCTAGGTAGCAGCGACCATAATATAATTGAATTTTACATTCAGTTTGGGGGAGAGAAGAGTGGGAATGGGTGTATGTATTGTACTTAAGATTTCCAGAAGACATTTGATAAGGTGCCACATCAAAGGTTATTGCAGAAAATAAAAGCTCATGGTGTAGGGATAACATATTGGCATGGATAGAAAATTGGCTAACTAACAGGAAACAAACAGTAGGCATAAATGGGTCATTTTATGGTTGGCAAGATGTAATGAGTGGTGTGCCACAGGGATCTGTGCTGGGGCCTCAATGTTTTATAATTTATATAAATGACTTAGATGAAGGGGCCTAAGTTATGGTTGCTAAATTTGACGATGACACAAAGATAGGTAGGAAAGTAACTTATGAAGAGGACATAAGGAGGCTACAAAGGGATATAGATAGGTTAAGTGAGTGGGCAAAGATCTGGCAAATGGAATATAATGTGGGAAAGTGTGAAATTGTCCACATTGGCAGGAAGAATAAAAAAGCACATTATCTAAATGGTGAGAGATTGCAGAGCTCTGAGATGCAGAGGGATCTGGGTGTCCTACTGCATGAATCGCAAAAGGTTAGTATGCAGGTACAGCACGGAATTAGGAAAGCTAATAGAGTGTTATCGTTTATCGCGAGGGGAATTGAATACAAAAGTACAGAGGTTATGCTTCAGCTATACAGGGCATTAGTGAGACCACATCTGGAGTACTGCGTACAGTACTGGTGTCCTTAAGGAAGGATGTAAATGTGGTGGAGGTAGTACAGAGAAGGTTTACTAGACTAATATCAGCCATGATCATATTGACTAACGGGGCAGGCTGAATGGCCTACTCCTGTTCCTATAAACAGAATGACTCCAGTAGACTGTTTCTGTGCTGTTGATTCCAGGTAATTTTATCCAACAAACAGTAACCTTAAATGCATCCCCATCTGTCAGGATACAGTTTGAGATTTGTGTCTCCGTGTTCAGGATATCTCTTAGCTTGCAAACCCCAGGATCCGCAGAGCAGGAGCACATGCAGCAAGGCCCCACCTCTCGCGAGATCTTAACAGGGCTGGTGTGGGAAACCCGTTCCTCCCCTCGCGAGATCTGACGACCCAGCTGAGGTGGCAGTGACGGCGTTTCTGAGGCAGGTGAAATTGTCGCCGGGAAAGGCTGAAGGAAGGTTATTGATAAGTGGGAGAGGAGCAGAAAGGGATTTTTTAAAAACACAGCCAACCTTGGCTCGGTTCGTACTTACTGAGGGCTCTGAGATGCGTCGCTGTCCTGACAACAGTTCGGTTAAAGCGGAGGGCGAGATGGGGAACTACAACTCCCAGCGGAACCTGGGGTGGCGCATGCGTATGTCGGGGCGTCTATTCTGGTGCGCATGCGTAGATTGCTCTGCCTCGGGCATGCAAACGAAGCGACTAGGTTGCGCATGCTCAGTTGTGCGCTGCGGGGAGTTGTGTTTGTCCTTGAGATTGCCTCTGATTCTCATTCAGGCTCAAAGGTATGGTCTCCTTTATATATTCCCAAACACAATTAAATACAGTTACTTGGGTTCTCCTAGGAGTAAAGGAGATTGAGTGGAGATTTGGTAGAGGTGTGCAACATTATGAAACGTTTAGATAAGGTAGACAAAGACCAGCTGTACCCATTAGCTGATGGTACAAGGAGTAAGAGACACAGATTTAAGGTTTTAGGCAAGAGATGTATTTGGGGATGTGAGGAAGAACTTTTTTACTCTGAGTGCCAATGATCTGGAACTCACTGCCTACAAGGGTGATGGGAAGCAGAGATGATCAATGATTTCAAAAGGAAATTGCACGGACTATTGAGGGAAATAAACTTGCAGTGCTATGTGATAGCTTGGGGGATTGGGACTGTTTGGATTGCTGTACAGAGAGCTGGCATGGACATGAGAGGCGGAATGGCCTCCTATGCTGTACTCTGACACTCTGTGTTATCTGGATTTCAGAACCTCTTTAAAACACACACTTCTTTGATCCTTCTAACGTCTGTTAGGACCAGGGGGCGCAGTCTAAGAATGAGAGCCAAATCTTTCTGGAGTAAAATTAGGAAATGCTCCCAAATACAAAGGGTGCTAGGAGCTGGAACTCAACTGCAAACGGCAGTTGATGAAATTGTTCACTTTAAAACTGGGATTGATAGTTTTTTTTTGTTATCCAAAGGTATTAAAGGTGCTGGGACGATGGTGGGTAGATGGAGTTTGGCTGCAGATTAGCTATAATCTCAGTGAATGGTGGCGGAATAGGCTCGAGGGGCTAAATGATTTTCTGTTCCTGTCTTTGGCCCAGTGCCCTTTTTTTTCCTGATTACACTTTTGTGAAGTTCCTTATTTTTCTACATTAAAGATGCAATACATAGTTAGACCACAACTCAAGTACTGTATAAAACTCTGATTACAGGACGGATGAGATCACACTGAAGACGATACAGAGGAGATTTAGGAGGATGTCACCAGGACTGGAGAATTGTAGCTATGAGGAAAGGTTGGATAGGCTGGGTTTGTTTTCTTTGGAAAAGAGGAGGCTGAGGGGAGATTTAATTGAGGTATATAAAATTATGAAGAGCCTAGGTAGAGTGGATAGGAAGGACCTGTTTCCCTTAGCAGAGAGGTCACTAGCTAGGGGAAAGAGATTTAAAGTCATTGGTAGAAGGTTGAGAGGGGATTTGATTTTTATTTTTACCCAGAGCATAGTGGGAGTCTGGAACTCACTACCCTAAAAGGGTGGAAGAGCCAGAAACTCCCTTCACTTTTTTAAAAAAAGTACTTGGATATGTCTTAACCTACAGGGCTATAGACCAAGAGCTGTAAAGTGGGATTGAACTAGAAAGTAGGATTAAGCTGGATTTCTCTTTCTCGGCTGGCATAGACACTCTGGCCCAAATGGTCTCCTTCTGTTTCATGAATTTGTGTGATTCTATATCATAGATATCATAAGAACATAAGAAATAGGAGCAGGAGTAGGCCATTTGGCCCCTCAAGTCTGCCCCACCATTCAATGATAATGGCTGATCTGCTCAAGACCTCAACTGCTCTTTCATGCCAGCTCCTCATAGCCCTCAACTCTCCGATATTTCAAAAATCTATCTCCCTCCTCTTTCAATACTTCCTGTGATCTAGCCTCCACAACTGTCTGAGGTAGAGAATTCCAGAGATTCACCACCCTTTGAGAGAAGAAATTCCTTCGCATCTCAGTTTTAAATGAGTGTCCCCTTATTCTGTAACTATGTCCCCTAGTTCAAGACTTCCCCACTAGTGAAAACATCTTCTCAACATCTACCCAGTCAAGCCCCCTCAGAATCTTGTACATTTCAATAAGATCACCCCCCCCATTCCTCTAAACTCTAATGAATAAAGGCCTAACCTGTTTAGCCGTTCTTGATAAGCCAACCCCTTCATCCCAGGAATCAGCTGGGTGAATCTCTTTTGAACTGCCTCCAATGCCAGTATATCCTTTCTTAAATACAGGGACCAAAACTGTACACAGTACTCCAGGTGCGGCCTCACCAACACCCTGTACAATTGTAACAAGACTTCCCTATTTTTAAACTCAATAAAGGCCAAAATTCCATTTGCCGCCTTAATTACTTGCTGCACCTGCATGCTAACTTGTTGTGTTTCATGCACAAGAACACCCAGATCCCTCTGTGCTGCACTCTTTTGGAGTCTCTCTCCATTTAAATAATAGTCTACCTTTTGATTCTTCCTACCAAAATGCATGACCTCACACTTTCCTACATGAAACTCCATCTGCCAAGTTTTTGCCCACTCACTCAACCTATCTATATCCCCTTGCAGATTCCTTATGTCCTCTTCACAACATACCCTCCCACCTATTTTTGTATCATCAGCAAATTTGGATATATTACACTCTGCCCCCTCCTCCAAGTCATTAATATAGATAGTAATTAATTGAGGCCCTAGGACGGATCCTTGTGGCACTCCATTAGATACGTCTTTCCAACCTGAAAAGGACCCATTAATCCCGACTCTCTGTCTTCTGTGTGTTAACCAACCCTCAATCCATGCTAATGCATTACCCAATACCGTGCAATAATCTTTTATGTAGCACCTTTATCAAATGCCTTCTGGAAATCCAAATATACTACATCTACCGATTCCCCTTTATCAGCTCTGCTTGTTTTATCCTCAGAGAACTCTAGCAAATTTGTCAAACATGATTTTCCTTTCACAAAACCATGTTGATTCTGTTTGATTGCATTAAGCTTTTCTAAATGTCCTGCTATTTCTTCCTTAATAATGTATTTGTGCATTTTCCCAACGACCGATATTAAGCTGACTGATCTACAGTTTCCTGCTTTTTGTCTCCCTCCCTTCTTGAACAGGGGCATCACATTAGCAGTTTTCCAATCTACTGGGACCCTCCCAGAATCCAGTGAATTCTGGAATATTTCAACCGACGCCTCCACTATCTCTGTAGCCACTTCCTTTAAAACCCTTGGATGTAGGCCATCAGGTCCTGGTGACTTGTCTGCCTTTAGTCCCATTAGTTTGTCAAATACTTTGTCCCTCGTGATAGAGACTGTTACAAGATCTTTCCTCCCATTAGCTCCTTGCTTATCTGATATCTGTGGGATGTTTATAGTGTCCTGCACCGTGAAGACCGATGCAAAATATCAGTTTAAATTATCTGCCATTTCCCTGTTCCCCGTTATCAATTCTCCAGTCACGTCCTCCAAGGGTCCCACGCTCACTTTAGCTACTCTCTTTTTATATACCGGTAGAAGCTCTTGCTGTTTGTTTTTATATTTCTTGCCAATTTACTTTCATAATCAATTTTCTCCCTCTTTATTAGCTTTTTAGTCATCCGCTGCTGGTTCCTAAAAAATTCCCAATCCTCTGGCCTACCACTAGTTTTCGCCACTTTGTATGCCTTAGCTTTTGATCGGATACTCTCCTTGACCGCCTTTGTTGACCACAGGTGATTCATCCTTCTCATCATATCCTTCTTTTTTACCAGGATAAACTTTTGCTGAGCGTTATGAAATATCTGCTTAAATGTCTGCCACTGCTCATCCACTGACCTTCCCCTTAGTCTATCTTCCCAGCCCACTTTAGACAACTCTTTCTTCATACCTCTGTAATTGCCCTTGTTTAAGTTGAAAACACTGGTTTGAGACGCGAGTTGCTCGCCCTCAAACTGAATTTGAAATTCTGCCATGTTGTGATCGCTACCCTCTAGAGGATCCTTATCCACAATATCTCTTATTAATCCTACCTCATTACACATTACTAGATCTAAAATAGCCTGTTCCCAGGTAGGTTCTGCAACGTATTGCTCTAAGTAACAATCCGTGATGCACTCTATAAATTCGTCTTCCATGTTACCTCTGACAATCTGATTTGTCCAATCAATATGCAGATTAAAATCACCCATGACAATAGTAGCGCCCTTCTTACACGCCTCCGTTATTTCCTGATTTTATACTTTGTCCTACAGTGAGGCAACTCTTTGGGGGCCTGTAGACGACTCCTACCCGTGACTTCTTCCCCTTGCTATTCCTTATTTCCCCCCAAACTGATTCCACATCACGATCTGTTACACCTATATCGCTATTCACCACTGCACTGATATCTTCCTTTATTAACAAAGCTACCCCATCTCCTTTTCCTTTTTGCCTATTTTTCTCGAACGTCGAATACCCTTGAGCATTGGTCACCCTGCAACTACATCTCTGTGATAGCTATCAAATCATATTCATTTATTTCTATTTGTGCCGTCAACTCATCTATCTTGTTACAAATGCTGCGTGCATTCAGATGAAGAGCCTTAAGTTTTGACTTTTTATTATTCATTCTGGTTCTTATTTCTGCTGCACTCTTCTGCTTATATTTTCTGCCCCTTCCTGTCACACTTTGATTACCGTCCACCTCTTCACTACCCTGCACCTCTGCTCTCTCGTTTCTTTTTGATTTTTGAAACTTCCCTTCAATTGAACCCCCACCCCCGAACTAATTAGTTTAAAGTCCTACCTACAACCCTTGTTATACAATTCGCCAGGACACTGGTCCCAGCATGGTTCAAATGAAGCCCGTCCCAACGGAACAGCTCTCTCCTTCCCCAGTATTGGTGCTATGCCCCATGAATCAGAACCCATTTCTCCCACACCAGTCTTTGAGCCACTCGTTTACCTCTCTAATCTTATTTACCCTATGCCAATTTGCACGTGCTCAGGTAGTAATCCAGAGATTATTACTTTTGTGGTTCTGCTTTTTAGTTTAGCCCCGAGCTGCTCATAGTCCTCAGCAGAACCTCTTTCCTAGTCCTATCTATGTTGTTGGTACCTACGTGGACCACGACAACTGGATCCTTCCCCTCCCGCTCCAAGTTCCTCTCCAGCCCAGAAGAGATGTCCTTAACCTTGGCAGCAGGTGGGCAACACAGCCTTCGGGACTCCCTGTCTTTGCTGCAGAGAGCAGTATCTAATTCCCTAACTGTGCTGTCCCCTATTACTGCTACATTTCTTTTTTCTCTCCCCACTTGAATGGCGCTCTGAACGACAGTGCTGTGGTCAGTTCGCTCATCTGTGTGCAAAGTCTTGTTATCTTTGTAATGTCATTTATTTTGTGCTTTACCGCATCTCAGATTGGTTTATAGACTGGAAAGTGTAATGATTATGTGGGAAATTTGTCTAACCTTTTAACAAAACTGACCCTTAATATTTCCCTAATGTTGACTGTGTTATGGAAGAGGAAGGTGTTTAAAGGTATATTTCGTACTCTGTCCCTTACCTTTGTCTTGAGTGTTGCCCTGTCTAATCTCTCAAGTGTTTGCAGAAAAGCAGGGAATTCTCTCTGGTGGCCTGGCTAATATTTGTCCTTCCATCAACATCACTAGTGTATCCTTTTTGAATTATGGAAGCCTGGAGGTTTGGGAAGGGCTGTTTTTAGTGAAGCTGGCTCTCTGGTAGGTAAATTCAAAATCAAAACACCAAGATCTATTCGTATCAGCAACTTGAGGTGTGTGCAAATTAATAGCAGCCTGATTCAAGCTCTATCGTACACACTTCTATAGTCAAAGACCTTGGAGGCACCTGATTTTGAACACTGAAGTTAGGGCTAAATTAGGAGGACAGCTTGGATACACTTGAGTTTAGACGGTTGAGGGGCAACCTAATTGAGGTCATTAAAATGATTAAAGGGGATCTGGAACTCCCCCAAAAGGCTGTTGAGGCTGGAGGTCAATTGAAATTTTCAAGACTGAGGCAGATAGATGTTTATTGGCTAAGTGATCTGAAACATAGGCAGGTAAATGGAGTTAAGTTACAGATCAGCCATTTTCTAGTTGAATGGCATAACAAGCTCAAGGAGTGAAATGGGCTCCTCCTTTTCCTATGTTATATTTTACTTGATCTGTCCATGAAGTTTTGGATCACCCGTGCAAATTCCTTATGCTGTGGCATGCAATCCCCCTAACCCAGTCAGGAGGTTTACCTGCAATAGCAGGGGCTCAATAAGATGATTCAGAATCCTCTCGTGTAGGTTGGGTTTGGTGGGATGGGGAGGAAATATAATCCATGAACATTTAGATTCCGGTATGTTTTGAAAATAATTCTTTTTTTCATATCCATAGCAACCTAAAGGATGTCCCTTGGACCATGGGCCAAACTGTCTGCATCTGCTCACGTGGGACAATCACCATCGATAATAAGCGCTATTTCTTTATCCAGAAGCTGGACGAAGGGTACGTGATCTCGGCCACTAATATGTCTTGTTTTCTTGTGATTCACTTTGCGCTGAAAGATTATAATCATAGAATAGCCTCTTACAGCACAGGAGGGGGCCATGCGATCATCTAGCCTGTGCTGGCTCTTTGAAAGAGCTGTTCCGTTTAGTCCGACATTTCAGCTTTCTTCCCATAAACCTGCAAAGTAGCCCTCTTCAAGTACATGCCCAGTTGCCTTGTGAAAGTTCCCATGAAATCTATCACTCTTTGAGGTAGTGCATTCCAGATCTTAACACCTCTCTGTGTCAAGAAATTTCTCCTAAATTCCCCTCTAATTCATTTGCCAATTAATATTAAATCCATGACCAGAAGAAGCAGTCCTACTTGCTCATAATCTTCAATACCTCTATTAGTTTTTTCCTTAACCTTTTCTGCTGTAAGGAAATAATCCCAATGTCCTGGTAAACCCCCTCTACAATCTATCCAAGGCCTTGACATCCATTCTGAAGTGTGGTGCCACTTGATTGAAGCATATAAGATCCTGAAGGGTCTTGACAGGGTGGATGTGGAAAGGATGTTTCCCTTTGTGGGAGAATCTAGAACTAGGGGTCACTGTTTAAAAATAAGGGGTCGCCCATTTAAGACAGAGATGAGGAGAAATTTTTTTTCTCTCAGAGGGTCGTGAGTCTTTGGAATTCTCTTCCTCAAAAGGCGGTGGAAGCAGAGTCTTTGAATATTTTTAAGGCAGAGGTAGATAGATTCTTGATAAGCAAGGGGGTGAAAGGTTATTCAGGGGTAGGTGGAAATGTCGGGTAATCAGTTCAGCCATGAACTTATTGAATGGCGGAGCAGGCTCGAAGGGCCAAGTGGCCCACTCCTGCTCCTAATTCATATGTTCCTATGTGCCCAGAATTGGACACATTATTCCAGCTGAGGCCTCACCAGTGATTTGTAAACGTTTAACATGACTTTTTTTATTAAACACTCCTATTTATAAAACCAAATATACTGTATATTTTCTCAACTGGCTTTTCAAATTGTCCATGTGCTCTTTCACCTTCAAGATTATTTGAAAAATAAAATGTATTTCAGCCGTACAGACCAGCAGGGTCCTCTGAGGTTTAGTCCCAGGCCTGCAAATGGTATGTTAGCCTTCAAAGCAAGAGGATTCAAGTACAAGAGCAAGGATGTCTTGCTGCAATTATACAAGGCCTTGGTGAAACTACATTTGGAGTATTGTGTGCAGTTTTGGTCTCCTTATCAGAGGAAGGATGTTCTTGCTATGGAGGGAGTGCAGTGAAGGTTCACCAGACTGATTCCTGGGATGGCAGGACTGACATATGAAGAGAGATTGGGTAGATTAGGCTTGTATTCGCTAGAGTTTAGAAGAATGAGAGGGGATCTCATAGAAACCTACAAAATTCTAACAGGACTGGAGAGACTAGATGCAGGAAGGATGTTCCCGATGGTGGGGGAGTCCAGGACCAGGGGTCACAGTCTAAGGATAAGGGGCAAGCCATTTAGGACTGAGATGAGGAAAGATTTCTTCATCCAGAGAGTGGTGAACCTGTGGAATTCTCTACCACGGAAAGCAGTGAGGCCAAATCATTAAATATATTCAAGAAAGAGCTAGATACAGTTCTTAGGGCTAATGAGATCAAGGGATACAGGGTGAAAGCGGGAACAGGTTACTGAGTTTGGAGGATCAGCCATGATCGGATTGAATGGCGGAGCAGGCTCGAAGGGCCGAATGGCCTACTCTTTTTCTGTGTTTCTATGAGTCACCTTGAGCAGCATTTGGGACATTACTTGAGCCATGGTTTCAGTTCCTGACCACTGTCCAATGATGTCTCCTGGAGAGTATGCATTCTGAGCATATCATCAGGGCGGGATCAGTTTCAGCTGAGATACATCCTGATAAAGAATGAAAGAAAGACTTGCAGAAGACTTTGACAGTACTGCATGAAATACAGACAGTGCAGTAGCACAGTGGGTTGGGCACTCAGCGCACTGTGCTGTTAGTGATAGCATGAAGATCTACACCCTCTAAATTCTGACAACAATTGCATTTATATGGCACTTTTAACCTAGTGAAACATTCCAAGGTGTTTCGCAGGAGTCGTTAACAAACCAAATTTGAGACCAAGCCACAAGGAGAACAGGTGACCAAAAATTTGGTCAAAGAAGTAGGTTTTAAGGAGCTTCTTAAAGGAGAAAAGAGAGGTGACGAGGTTTAGGGAGGGAATTCTAGAGCTTAGGGCCCAGGCAGCTGACGGCATGGCCGCCAGTGGTGGAACAATTAAAAATCGAGGATATGCAAGAGGCCAGAATTGGAGGCGTGCAAAGATCTTAGAGAGTTGTAGGGCTGGAAGAGGTTACAGAGATAGGCAGCTTTTCATCACCTGTCTTGTATCTCCTCGGAATCATAGAAAGTTCAAGGCACAGAAAGAGGCCACTTGGCCCATCGTGTCTGTGCTGGCTGAAAAACGATCCGCCCATTCTAATCCCACCTTCCAGCATTTGGTCCGTAACCCTTTAAATTAAGGCACTTAAAATGCATATCCAGACTCCTTTTGAATGAGCTGAGGGTTTCTGCCTCAACTACCCTTTCAGGCAGTGAATTCCAGACCATCACCACCCTCTGGGTGAAAGAAATTGTCCTCATCTCCATCTAATTTTTCTACCAATCACTTTAAATCTATGTCCCCTAGTCACTGACCTCTCTGCTAAGGTAAATAGGCCCTTCACCTCCACTCTATCCAAGCCCCTCAAAATTTTGTACATTTCAGTCAGATCTCCCCTCAGCCTTCTCTGTTTCAAGGAGAACAACCACAGCCTACCCAATCTTTTCTCATAGCTGCATTTTTCCAGTCCTGGCAACATTGTCGTAAATCTCCTCTGTACCCTCTCTAGTGCAATTACATCCTTTCTGTAATGAGGTGACCAGAACTGCACACAGTACTCAAGTTGTAGCCCAACCTATGAGTTATCCAGTTCCAGCATAACCTCCCTGCTCTTGTATTCTGTACCTCGGCTAATAAAGGAAGGGTTTCATTTGCCTTCTTAACCATCTTATCGACCAGTCCTGCTACCTTCAGGGATTTGTGAACATTTACTCCAAGGTCCCTCACTTCTTCTATACTTCTCAGTATTTTCCCATTAATTGTGTATTTCTTTGCCTTGTTTGACCTCCCCAAAATGCACAGTTTCAAATTTTGTCTGACTGATGCTGTGGTGCACCTTGGGATATTTTTCTGTGTTAGAGGAGTGATTTCAACAGAAGGATGAGTATTATTTGCAATGTGCTCATCGTAGAATATTCTCCTCTACTGATTATCTCTCTGAATTTGGAATGAGTATCAGCCTCCTACTGCTTGCTCTGTTGAGGGAGATGTTAAAGAAGGGGGAGAATGTTACTTTGAATACTATGTCAACGCACTCAGCTGTATTCTCCCTTTCTGTTTCAGGGGTTTCAGCTATGTGGACCTGGTGGAGAGCGTTCAGAATGGCCAGTTCTACGCCCTGAAGCGCATCATCTGCCATGACAAAGAAGACTGCAAGAATGCACTTAATGAGGTGGAGATGCATCGGATGTTCAACCACCCAAACATCCTGCATTTGGAGGCGCACTGCATCATGGACAAAGGTCCAAAGTGTGAGGGCTGGCTGTTGCTGCCTTATATTAAGGTGGGTCTGGCTGTTTCTCCACTTAGAGAAACAGTTCTGTGTAAGGATGACTCTGCACCCCAGCAAGGGGCTTAGAGACAGAGATACACAGTATAGTCTTTAATTCTCCAGCCCAGTATCCCTGCAAGTATAGGTTTCCATCATATCATGGAATTAACCCTTAACATAAATGTCAGCCTTAGCTCAGTTGGGAACTCTCGCCTCTGAGTCAGATGTTTATGGGTTCAAGTTCCACTTCAGAGGCCTGTGCACATAGTCTTGGCTGACACTTCATTGTTGCACTGTCGGAGGTGCCATCTTTCAGATGAGACCTAAAACTGATGCCTTATCTACCTCCCATAGATCCCGTAGAACATTATGGAGTCCTCCTTGGTGATTAATATGTGTCCCTCAAGCAATATTACTACACTCATAGCAAGCCCAACAAGAGAACGGCAGTACTGGATTTAATTTTGGGGAATGAATCTGGGCAGGTGGAAAGGGTATCTGTGGAGAGCGTTGTAGTGGTAGTGATAATTCATTTAGATTTAGAGTATTTATGGAAAGGATAAAGATAGACCAAGATTAAAAAGTTTTAAATTGGGGAAGGGCTAATTTTATTAAGCTGAGATGTGATTTGGCAAAAGTGGAATCATAGGATCACAGAAAGTTTAAGCACAGAAAGAGGCCACTCGGCCCATCGTGTCTGTGCCGGCCGAAAAATGATCCACCCATTCTAATCCCACCTTCCAGCATCTGGTCTGCAGCCCTACACATTACTCCACATGAGGTGCATACCCAGACTCCTTTGGAATGAGGTGAGGGTTTCTGCCTCAACTACCCTTTCAGGCAGTGAGTTCCAGACCCCCCACCACCCTCTGAGTGCAAATATTTTTCCTCATCTCCCCTCTAATCTGTGCCTCCTGGTCACTGACCTCTCCGCTAAGCTGAATAGACCCTTCACCTCCTCTCTATCCAGGCCTCTCAGAATTTTGTACATTTTAATCAGATCTCCCTTCAGCCTTCTCTGTTCCAAGGAGAACAATCCCAGCCTATCCAATCTGTCTTCATTGCTGCATTTTTCCAGTCCTGGCCACATCCTTGTAAATCTCCTCTGTACCCTCTCTAGTGCAATTACATCCTTTCTGTCATGAGGTGACCAGAACTGCACACAGTACTCATGTTGTGGCCTAACCAATGAGTTATCCAGTTCCAGCATAACCTCCCTGCTCTTGTATTCTATACCTTGGCTAATAAAGGAAAGGATTCCATGTGCCTTCTTAACCACCCTATTGACCTGTCCTGCTACCTTCAGGGATCTGTGGACATTCACTCCAAGGTCCCTCACTTCCTCTACACTTCTCAGTATTTTCCCATTAATTGTGTATTCCTTTGCCTTGTTTGACTTCCCCAAATGCATCACCTCACACTTCTCCGGGTTGAATTCCATTTGCCACTTTTCTGCCCATCTGACCAGACCATCAATATCTTCCTGCAGCCTACAGCTATCCTCGCTGTCTACCTCACGGCCAATCTTTGTGTCATAAGCAAACTTCTTGATCATGCCCTCTACATTTACGTCCAAATCGTTAACATATGCCACAAAAAGCAGGGGACCCAGTATTGATCCTGCAGAACGCCACTGGAAACAGCCCTCCTGTTGCAAAAACACCTGTCAACAATTACTCTTTGTTTCCTGCCACTGTGCCAGTTTTGTATCCACCTTGGTGCATTTCCCTGTGTCCCATGGTATTTTATTTTTTTAACTAGTCTGCCATGTGGGATCTTGTCAAAAGCTTTGCTAAAATCCATGTAGGCCACATTAATTGTACTGCCCTCGTCTATCTTCCTTGTTACTTCTTCAAACAGTTCGATCAAGTTGGTCAAATAAGTTCTTCCCTTAACAAATCCATGCTGACTATCCTTGATTAACCTTGCCTTTCCAAGTGACAGTTTATCCTCTCAGAATAGCTTCCAATAATTTGCCCACTACTGAGGTTAGACTGACTGGCCTGTAATTATTCACTCTATCACTTGCTCCCTTTTTAAACAGAGGTACAACGTTAGCATTTTTCCAATCATCTGGCACCACACCTGTTTCCACTGAGGACTGGAAAATGATGGTCAGTCCTACCGCTATTTCCTCTCGCTTCTTTCAACAACCTGGGGTACATTTCATCTGGCCCTGGTGAATTATCAACTTTCAAGGATGCTAATACTTCCTCTCTCCCTATGTTTATCACATCCAATACTTCACATCCCTCTTCCTTACCTACAATATCTGCATAATCCCCCTCTTTTGTGAAGACCAATACAAAGTATTCATTAAGAACAATACCAACATCTTCCGCTCCTAAACATAGGTTACCTATTTGGTCATTTATGGGCCCTACTCTCTCCTTAGTTATCCTCTTACTCTTAATATATTGATAAAACATCTTCGGGTTCACCTTGATTTTGTTTGCCAATATTCTTTCATGCCCTCTCTTTGCTTTCCTAATTTCCTTTTTTATTTCATCCCTCCACTTTCTGTACTTCTCTTGGCTTTCTGCAGCATTGCATTCTCGGTATCGGACATAGGCTTTCCTTTTCTGCCTTATCATACCCTGGGAGCTCCTTGACATCCATGGGCTCTGGATTTGGCCGTCGTACCCTTTTTCTTTGTGGGAACATGTTTACTGTGAACCCCCTGAATCTCCACTTTGAATGTCTCCCACTGTTCTGATACTGATTTACCTTCAAGTAGCTGTTTCTAGTCCACTTTCACTAAATCACTCCTCAACTTAGTAAAATTGGCCTTGCCCCAATTGAAAACTCTAACTCCTGTTGTATCTCTGTCCTTTTCCATAATTATGTTAAAACTGAATTATGATCACTACCACCAAAATGCTCTCCCACTGCCACTCCTTCCACCTGCCCATCTTCATTTCCTAAAACTAAGTCTAAAACTGTACCCTCTCTTTTTGGACTTGCTACATACTGGGTAAAAAAGTTTTCATGAATGCACCTCAAGAATTCTGTTCCCTCAATTCCTTTCACACTAAAATTATCCCAGTTAATATTGGGGTAGTTAAAATCCCCTACTGTTACTGCCCTATTGTTCTTGCACTTCTCAGAGATTAGCCAATATATCTGCTCTTCTATCTCTCTCTGACTGTTTGGGGGTCTATAGTACACTTCCAGCAGTGTGATTGCCCCTTTTTTGTTCCTTACCTCAACCCATATGGCCTCATTTGATGAACCTTCCAACATATCATCCCTCCTCACAGCTGTAATAGTTTCTTTGACCAAATTTGCCACTCCCCCTCCTTTCTTATCCCCCTCCCTATCTCGTCTGAAAAGCCTGTAACCAAGAACGTTGAGCTGCCATTCCTGTCCCTGCTTAAGCCATGTTTCTGTAATAGCTATGATATCATACTGCCACATGTCTATCTGTGCCCTCAGCTCATCTGCTTTATTTTTCTGTACTCCTTGCATTGAAATAGCTACCCTTGTGCACTGCCAAACTCTTTGTTTTATTTTCTAACCTTTGTTTCCTCAATCTTCCAGACTCATCCATTAATTTTCTCCCTTCCATTTTCATTTCTGATTTTGTCCCAACTGAATCTACCCTCAGGTCCCTATCCCTCTGCCAAACTAGTTTAGCAGCACAGTGGCGCAGTGGTTAGCACCGCAGCCTCACAGCTCCAGGGACCTGGGTTCGATTCTGGGTACTGCCTGTGCGGAGTTTGCAAGTTCTCCCTGTGTCTGCGTGGGTTTTCGCCGGGTGCTCCGGTTTCCTCCCACATCCAAAGACTTGCAGGTGATAGGTAAATTGGCCATTGTAAATTGTCCCTAGTGTAAGGAGGTGATAGGGAATATGGGATTACTGTAGGGTTAGTATAAATGGGTGGCTGTTGGTCGGCACAGACTCGGTGGGCCGAAGGGCCTGTTTCAGTGCTGCATCTCTAAATAAATAAATAAATAAACCCTCCCCAATAGCACTAGCAAAACGTCCCGCAAGGAACTCTGTCCTGGCTCTGTTCAGGTGCAACCCGTCGGGCCTGTACAGGTCCCATCTCCCCCAGAGCCGGTCCCATCTCCCCCAGAGTCAGTCCCAATGTCCCAGGAATCTAAATCCCTCCCTCCTGCACCATCTTTCCAGTCACGCATTCATCTGTCTTATACTTCTGTTTTTATACTCACTTGCACGTGTCGCTGGGAGTAATGCGGAGATTACTACTTTTGAGGTCCTGCTTGCTAATTTCTTACCTAGCTCCCTAAATTCTGACTGCAGGACCACATCCCCCTTTCTACCAATGTCGTTGGTTCTGATGTGGACCGTGACTGCTGGCTGTTCACCCTCCCCCTTCAGGATGCTCTGCAGCTGCTCGGTGACATCCTTGACCCTGGCACTAGGGTGGCAACACACCATCCTGGATTCACATCTGCAGCCACAGAAATGCCTGTCTGTTCCCCTAACTATTGAATCACTTATCACTATGGCTCTTCCAGTCTTCCCTGTACCCCCCTGTGCAGCTGAGCCACCCGTGGTGCTATGGACATGACTCTGGCTGCATTTCCCAGGTGAAGCATCACTTTCCTCAGTATTCAGTACTGAATACCTGTTGGAGAGTGACTTGCACTCAGGGGTCTCCTGCACTACCTGCCTGATTATTTTTGACTGCCTGGGGGTCACCCATTCCCTCTCTTCCTGCATGCTCTTAAGCTGTGGGGTGACCACATAGCTCTCATCCTCACGAATACACCGCAGTGTCGCCAGGTGCCACTCAAGTTCCAAATCCTGGAGCTCAAGCTGCTGCAATTGACAACACTTACTGCACAAATAGTTCTCCAGGATAAGGGAAGCATCCTGGAGCTCCCACATAGCACAGGGGGTGCACTGTTGAGGTTGAAGCACCCCTGCCATTCCTTTAATAATTAGTTGACCCTTTGCTACTGCTAAAAAAATCTTACCAATACTACAACACCTTAGAATTATCAATAAAACCTTACTAGTACTGATAATCCTAATAAAAATCAATACAGTTCACTAGTTAAAATAAAGCTTACTCAGAAAGTGGACTGGAAGCAGCTACTTGAAGGTCAGGGGATGTATTCAAGGAGATGCTGAAGAGGGTTCAGAATAAATACGTTTCCACAAAGAAAAAGGGTCGGACTCACAAATCTGGACCACCCTCACCCCCCTGCAGGATATGAAAGAGCACACAGAGTTGGATAAGGCAAAAAGTGAAAGCTTATGCCAGATACTGAGAGCTCGATCCTGCAGAAAGCCTAGGGGAGTACAGAAGATGCAGGCATGAAATTAAAAAGGAAATTAGGAAAGCAAAGAGAGGGCATGAAAAAGTACTGGCAAGCAAAATCAAGGAAAACCCAAACTTGTTTTATAAATACATAAAGAGCAAGAGAATAACTAAGGAAAGATTAGGGCCAATGAGAGACCAAAAAGGTAACTTGTGTAGAGACACAAGACGTGGACATGGTTCTTAATGAATAATTTGAATCTGTTTTTACAAAGGAGACACGAAATATACAGTGTAGTTGAGGAGGGTGTGTAATATTAGATGGGATAAACAGAGTGAGGGGGGAAATATTAAAATATTTCGCATCCTTAAAAGTGGATAAATCACCAGGTCCAGATTGAAATCTATTTTAGGCTGTTAAAGGAAGAAGTGACAGAGGCTTTGACCATCATTTTCCAGTCATCTCTGGCTACAGGCATGGTGCTAGAGGACTGGTAATGTTGTACCGTTGTTTAGAAAGAGATAGCCCAAGTGAGTACAGATCAGTCAACGTAACCTCGGTGATGGGCAAATTATTGGAAAAAAATTCAGAAAGACGGTATAAACCATCATTTAGAGAGACACGGATTAATCGAGGACATTCAGCATGGATTTGTTAAGGGAAAATTGTGTTTGACTAACTTGATATAATTTTCTGAAGAAGTAACAAGTAGAGTCGATGAGGATAGCACATTTGATATAGCCTTCGTGGATTTTAGTAAGGCTTTTGATAAGGATCCGCGTGGCAGACTGATCGGGAAATAATCTTCTGTGACGTAGATTTTTCTATGTTTCTGTTGATCTCATTGCTGTTTTGTGGGATCTTGCTGTGTGAAAATTGGCTGCTGCGTTTCCTACATTGGCTACACTTCAGCAGTAATTCATTGGCTGTAAAATGCTTTGGGAAGTCCTGAGGTTGTGAAAGGACCCATATAAATACAAGATCTTTTTATCAAAATACACAATGGAGTTGTGCAGCACTTCAGTCAGAATCTGTGGAAAGACAGGATTAGCATCTCGGGTGGGGCTCATCTGAGTCTGTTCCTGAAAAATAGGCAGGTGCTGACTGATCCACTGGGCATTGCCAACCTTTAGTTGCACATTTCCAGTTACTCCAGTTTCTCTCTTTAATCTCCCCATCCATTGCATTTTTGAAGTGACTGGTTTTCAAACGCTGATGGTGCTGTGCATCTATCCTTACACTGTGCCATCGAGTACTCAAACCAGGAGCGGTGCTAAAATGTGTTTGTGAATGTAACAGCAATGATAAAGAGATGATTTTTTAAAAAATCAATACAAAAAAAATTGAACAATAATCATTTGAAATAAGTAAATAAATCGAGAGGCAGATGGTTTAGATGTTTTCAAAACAACAGCTACTTGAATTTATGTAGCACCTTTAACATAATAAAACATCTCAAGGCATTTCACAGGAACATCATTAAACAAAATTTGGCACTGAGCCACATAAAGAGATGACTCAAAGCTTGGTCAAAAATTTAGGTTTTAAGGAGTGTCTTAAAGGAGGAAAGCGGTTTAGGGAGGAAATTCCAGAGCTTCAGGCTTTGGTGGTAATGGAACTGCTAGTAAGGAAACTAGACAAGTACATGAGAGAAAAAGGAAAGATATGCTGAAAGGCTGAGATGAGGTAGAATGGGAAGAGACTCATGGAGTATAGACATCATTACGACTTAGTTGGGCTGGTTAATCTATTTTTGTGTTGTATATTCTATGTTTATGTGAATGACTTGGGTTTATACAGTGCCTATCCTATCATCTATGTCTCAGCGTTTCATATCCATTGATTTACTTTGGAAGCATGCAGGCAAACACAGCAGCCAGTTGCACATAGAAAGATTCCAGAAGCAGGAGATAGGACGAATGAGCACCTGATTAGTTATTGCTGGTGAAGGATATGGGGAGAACTCCCTGCTCTGGATTGGGTAGTGCCATTGGATCTTTTATGTCTACCAGCATAGGCAAATAGGGCCTCAGTTTCATATCTCACCTGAAAGACTGCTCCTCAGAATAAAGAAAGAAGTTGCATTTCTGTAGCGCCTTTCACAACATCAGACATCCCAAAGTGCTTTACAGCCATTTGTAATGTAGGAAATGCAACGGCTGATTTGTGCACAGCAAGCTCCCATAAACAGCAACGTGATAATGACCAGGTAATCTTTTTATAGTAATGTTGTTTAAAGGAAGAATATTGGCCAGGACACTGGGGAGAAACTCCCTGCCGTTTGTTGACGTGGGATCTTCTTTCTACACTTGAGAGGGTAGATGGGACCTCGGTTTAACGTCACTTCTGAAAGACGGCACTTCTAGAGGAGTGTCAGCCGAGAGTATGTGCTGAGGTTTCTAGAGTGGGACTTGAACCCACAACCTTCAGACACAGGTGAGAGTGCTATCCACTGAGCCATGGTTGACAAAACAGCATTGCATTAGACAGTCAGCCTGGATTGTGCGCCTAATTCCTGGAATTATTTTAATAATGAGAGTAACACCATTTGGATTTTCCCCTCACAGAATGGCTCACTGTGGGCAGAGCTGGAGAAGCTCAGGGACGCCAACAGCTTCATGTCTGAGGAACGGATACTCAACATCTTCCATGGACTCTGCAGGGGGCTGAAGGCCATCCACGACAAGGGCTACGCTCACAGGTAAATAGTCCTCTTAATGTTGGTGGTCTGTGTACGTCAGGGAGATGTGTGTGCGTGACAGCCATTCCACAGCAGGTAGCATTTTTGCTTCCGACTCGAGAGGCTGTGGATCCAGATCCCACTCCAGAGTATTGAACCCACAATCCAGGCTGAAACTTCCAGTGCAGTGATGAGCGAGTCCTGCACTTACAGAGCTGCCGTCTTCATACAAGATTTAAACTGAGACCCTGTCTGAACTCCCGTGGTGGATGTCAAAGATCCCATCGCACTATTTTGCAAAAGAGCAGGGGACTTCTCCCCAGCGTCCTGCTCAATATTTTTCCCTCAACCAACAGCACTAAAACCAGATTATCTGGTCATTACCACATGGCTGTTTGTGGGATCTTGCTTTGCGCAATTGCTGCATTTCTACATTATAACAGTGACTGCACATCAAAAGTGCTTCATTGGCTGTAAAGTGCTTTGGGACGTCCTGAGGTTGTGAAAGGCGCTATTTAAATGCAAGTTCTTTTCTTTTGCTCAATTATTTACGTTCTCTCAGGGACTTGAAGCCCACCAATGTTCTCCTAGATGACAATGAGCAACCTGTGTTGATGGACCTGGGGTCAATGAATAAGGCAAGGATTGAGGTCAAAGGGTCACGAGAAGCCATGACAATCCAGGTAAAAGTGACGGGTGAAGGAAATGGATTATTTTTGTTTGGCTTGTTTTTCTCCCCTTGCCAATTATTTTGTTTTGCATTTTATTGTATAGTCCAGCCCTTATAATTGCTAACTACTTGATTGCATAGAATCTTACAGCACAGAAGGAGGCCATTCAGCCGTCATGTCAATGCAGTCTGCTTGCAAGAGCTATTCAATTAGTCCCACTCTCCTGCTCTTTCCCCACCTCCCTGCAAATTGTGTGCAGTTTCTGAAAACTAGAGCCAAAGATGATCAAACTTTGAAGTGAAACAATTCAGAGCAAAAAAGAATGATACTTCTAAAGTACGCTGTGTAAAATCAGTATTGGTCCCTGAGCATGTTGACAGAAATCTTGTGCCCACCAAATGGTAGCATGAAGAGTCGCTGATCTCCTTTTCTATAGTTAGAAGCCTTGAGTGTCCAAAGCTTACACTGTGACAGTGTGGAAGCACTTGCACACAAGTCCCTACAGTCTCCTCACATCCTAAGACATGAAATAATTTCATTCACTTAGGATGGATGAATGATCAAATGAAAGCTGTCAGGATTCAAGCCCAGATGCCTCTGGTACCCAGAGCAGAACCAGATCAACTGAACTGTTGAGGATTTTAGAGTATCACAGCCATAAAGCTTTGTACTAACACAGCAACCACCTTGTCTTCTCAAAATTTGCGGACGACATCGAATTGGGGGACATAGTTGAAACTGAGGAAGACTGTCCCAAAATACAAGAAGACATTAATAAACTTTCAGAATGGGTGTGCAATTGGTAAATTAATTTCAATGTAGCTAAGTGTGCAGTGGATGTAGGTAAGTGTGGGGTGGTGCATTTTGGTAGGAAGTATAAGGAGGCCACATACCCCTTGGAAAATAAGCGTCTAAATTGGGGACAGGAGCAAAGGTATCTAGGGTTACAGATATACAAATCACTAAAAGTAGCGACGCAGGTTAATAAGACCGTAAAAAGCAAACAAAGCACTGGAATTCATTTCCAGAGGGATAGAATTGAAAAGCAGAGAAGTTAAGTTAAACTTGTAGGGAACCTTGGTTAGACCACATGAGAGAACTGTACATAGTTATGGCCTCCTTGTTATAAAAAGGATACAGAGGCACTGGGGCTGACCTGATAGAGGCTTTTAAGATTATGAAGGGGTTTAATAAGGTAGACATAGAGAAGATGGTTCCTAGGGACCATAAATATAAGGTAGTCACTAATAAATCCACTAGGGAATTTAGGAGAAACTGGATGGATATGGATCTGTTTAGCTGAATGGCATGTTTCCGTGCTGTATATTCCATATAACTCACTGCTGTGTTGATATTTAGTTGTTCTGTTCCAGGACTGGGCAGCTCAGCGTTGCACCATATCGTACCGAGCTCCTGAGCTCTTCAGCGTTGCGAGTCACTGCATCATAGATGAGCGCACTGACATATGGGTATGTCACAAAACTACTGTGCTTATGTTCAAACGCCGTTGATTTTAAACAGGCACCCCAGAACCCAATCACCACAGGAGTTAATTCTGAATGGATTTGAACCATAGGATTTACAGCACAGGAGGAGGCTGTTTGGCCTGTTCTGTCTGTGCTGGTTCTTTGCTAGACCAATTGAAAACTGATCGATAAGGGCACCAAAAAAGCCTGGCCTAGATATGATGCCTGCATGTAATGACACCACAAGCCCTCGCCAGAATGGAGAGGATTGGGTAATTTCCTCAACAATCACGACTTTTCAGGAGTGACATTAGGAAACACTTCTACATATACAGGGTAATGGTGTCAGAAAAGCACAGTAGGAGGCCATTCAGCCCATTGAGTCCATGCAGTTCTCTGTAGAGCAATCCAGTCAGTCCCATTCCCCGACTCTATCCCCGCAGCCCTGTAAGTTTATTTTCCTCAAGTGCCCATCCAATTCCTTTTGGTAGAAGTTTGGAACTCTTTTCCACCACTGAAAATTGATGTTAGATGAGTTGTAAATTTTAGATCTGAGATTGATAGATTTTTGTCATTCAAAGGTATTAAGGGATATGGGGCAATGACAGATGTGTGGAGTTAGTTTGCAGATCAGCCATGATCTCATTGAATGGCAGCACTGACTCGAGGGGCTAAATGGCCTTCCCCTATTCCTCTGCCTGGAGACCACCCTGCAGTAAGTGACTGGGATTAATTTTATGCACATAATTTGTGTTATGTAGCTATCCTCCGCTCATTGCATTTTTCTGGTGAAATGATCCTGCATTTTTTTAATATGGAAACTTTGCTGCAGTTTTGGTTATTGGTTCTTTTTGCTGTTGTTTTGTAGAGTCCCTGTCTGAATAGACTGCTGTAAAATAAACTGCTACAAGTCCGTCCATAAGTCCTGCCCCACTTCCAACTCATTAGCTGGCAGTTGTGTACTGTGCACACACAGTGGACACAGATATGGTCACATCAGAACTGAAGGGAATAGCAGACAAAGCCATTAGGGCACACAGTTCCAAATTGTTTACATAGTTACATGCAACTCAGACTGAAGTGTGGGTGGCCAGAGCTGATCAACAGTCCAAGCTAAAATTTGTTTGCATATCAGGAAGGTACTGGACTACTTTCAGTTCTGTCCTCTCCACACAGCAAGTACAAGATGCCAGATGATGTGAAGGATGGAAAGTATACGGCTCTCATCTCCAGGTGTTGTTTCCACACCCTCTCCCTGGAGAGTTATGCCTCTGTAAATGCATCGCCCACACTCCCACAGTTCTCCAAAAGCAGTAGCATCATGGAAGTGTGAGGTTTCTGAGTCATTTAGTCCATATTCTACAATGTATACTGGAATGGTTCCAGGGTTGAGGGATTACAGTTACATGGAAAGACTGGGAGAAGCTGGGGTTGTTCTCCTTAGAGCAGAGAAGGCTAAGAGGTGATTTGACAGAGGTGTTGAAAATCATGAAGGGTTTAGATAAAAATAAACTATTTCCAGTGGCTGAAGGGTCAATAACCCATGGACTCAGATTTAAGGTGATTGGCAAAAGAAGCAGAGGTAACATGAAGAAAAATCTTTTTAGGCAACGAGTGGTTAGGTTTTGGAATGCACTGCCTGGAAAGGGCGGTGGAAACGGATCCAATTGTTACCCTTCAAAAGGGAATTGGATAAATGCTTGAAGGAGGAAAAATTGCAGAGACGTCGGGTGTGGGACTAACTGGATTGCTCTTCAAAAGAGCCAGCACAGACTTGATAGGCCTAATGGCCTGTTGGTGCTATACTATTCTATGATTCTATATAGGTAGGATTCAGTTCCTACTGCTATTGACTGCTTTGTTTTCAGTCCATGATTTGTGCGACTGTGCCATGATGTATGTACAAAAACTCAAGAAATAGGAGCAGAAGTAGACCATATGGTCCATCGAGCCTGCTCCGCCATTCAATACGGTCTGATCTTTGGCTTCAATTCCACTTTCCTGCCCGCTCCCCATAACCCTTGAATCCCTGCGAGGCCAAAAATCTATCTATCTCAGCCTTAAATGTATTCAATGATGGAGCATCCACAATCCTCTGGGACAGAGAATTCCAAAGATTCACAAACCTTTGAGTGAAGTAATTTCTCCTCATCTCAGTCCTAAATGATTGACCCCTTATCCTGAGACTGTGTCCCCGTGTTCTAGATTCCCTGACCAGTGGGAACAATCTCTCAGCTTCTACCCTATCAAGCCCTTTCAGAATCTTGTATTTCTCAATTAGATCGCCTCTCATTCTTCTAAACTCCAGAGAATATAAACTCTGGTCTCTTGCACTGTGTTGCAGTGACTGATTTATTTATTTTCAGTCCTTAGGCTGTGTGCTGTATGCTATGATGTTCCTGGAAGGGCCGTATGATAGCATCTTTCACAGGGGAGATTGTGTTGCATTGGCCGTACAGAATGCAATAACCATTCCAGAAAACTGCAGGTAAGGATCAGTTGGTAAATTGCTGTTTGTTTTTTGCGAGCATTTGTTTTTGGTCGGGAGAATTACCTGTTGTAAAGATTTGGGAGGTACAGTTTAAAAGGCGTAAGTGAAAATACTTAACTGCTTTAAATTAACCTTCTCTCCAGCTTTCTCCACATCTCTGTTGAGTGCCATAGATTCATAGTAATTGTTTTGCACTGTCTTTGTTGCGGGGTGTGTTCTACCAGATGTTCCAGCTGAAGATTGATGCATCATAGACACAAACCTATTTTTTATCACTGTGTGGTGTGACACAATGTACAAGTGCACATTATCAAATATTGACTGCATTTTGTAGCTGCCATTTCCAGTGTGGTCACTCGGATTTCAGTAAAACTATAATGGGAGGCGTGTGGGATGTCCATACGCTAAAATCTTGAAGAGTGAACAACAATGATAGATTCTTTCCTTGCCAACATGGGTTGTCTCTGGAGAGAGCATTAACACCAGAGTCAAGCAACAAGAAAGCATCCGAGAAGAAAAGTGAGAACAGACAGTCACCGTATCCAACTGTGACTCACTGAGTCGCGCTCTTACCTCTGAGTCAGAAGTGTTCGGTTTAAGTCCCACTGCAGAGACTTCAATGCAAAATCTAGACTGACACCCCTGTGTAGTAATTGTGGGAGCACTGTACTGTCAGAGGGGGTATCATTAGATGAGATATTAAACCAAGGCACTGTCTGCCCTCTCAGATGGATGTAAAAGATCCCACACCCATTACTTCGAAGACATATTTAGCCTTCAACCAACATCATTTAAAAAAAAGAGATTATTTGATCATTATTTCATTGTTGTTTGTGGGAGCTTGCTGTGCCACGTTTCCTACATTATAACAGTCACTAAGCTTCAGAAAGTATTTCATTGGCTGTAAAGCACTTTGGAACATCATGAGGTCATGAAAGGTGCTATACAAATGCAAATTCTTTCTTTAGATTGTGCAAACTAGTGCATCGCACTCCCCGTCTGGCTGAAATGCTGCCTTCTAGAGTGGGAGATGGAAGTGGTGGAGAAAAAATTTCAGGCAAAGCTCTGAGAAACGACAGGGGGAATGTGAGGAAGAGCTTTTCTATGCTGTGTGATAATGATCTGAAATTCGCTGCCCACGAGGGTGGTGGAAGCAGTGACTGAGACAATCAATGATTTCAAAAGGAAATTGGATGGACACTTGAAGGAAATAAACTTGCAGGGGTATGGGGATCAAGTGGTGGAGTGGGACTGACTGGATTTCTCCATGGAGATCAGGCATGGACGCGATGGGCTGAATGGCCTCATTCTGTGCTTTAAATGACTCTCCCCAACTGCCAAAGGCAAGCATGCCAATTTCCGGTGACCATGATTACCCACAATGTAGTTACCTATACCACAGATGTACTTATGGGTACAGATCTGCCACTAGTGATGTATTCAGCAAAGAGCTTTTGGTGAAAGAAATGTTTTATTAATAATGTGGTACGTTTTTTGAATTTGAATCCAGGACAGATCATTGCAATGGAGTTGTCCTGTCCTGAAAATAGATCTGTTCATCTAAAAATATTTTTACATTTGGGGTGACCTAATAGAGGTCAATAAAAATATGAAAGGATGCGATAGGGTTGATGCAGAGAAGTTGTTTCCACTTGTGATCCAGAACTAGGGGCCATAAATATAAGATAGTCACTAATAAATCCAATCGTGAATTCAGGAGAAACGTCTTTACTCAGAGAGTGGTGGGAATGTGGAACTCGCTGCCCAAGGATTGGTTGAGGTGAAAAGCATAGATGTATTTAAGGGGACGCTAGATAAGTACATGAGGGAGAAAGGAATAGAAGAATATGGTGGTTGGGTTAGATAAAGTAGTGGGTGGGAGGGGGCTAGCATGGAGCATAAACACTAGCATAATGAGCTGAATGGCCTGTTTCTGTGCTGTAAATTCTATGCAAAATATATTTTTGTATGTAATTTCTGTTGTGAACTGAATTCACTGCTTCTTTATATCGTAGATACACACAGTCCTTGCAACATCTGCTGACCTCTACGATGGTTACTAACCCCCAAGAGCGACCAAATATTACCTGGGTGTTGAACCAGACCAAACAGCTGCTGCCGGTAGGAGCCGTCCAGGAGACTAATATGATCTGATTTTGGCACCGCAAACACGAGTGGCTTGATTTATCCTTGGGAGCGCCTTGAGTTTATCGGCTCTCAGACCTTTTGAAGCTGCTACACACAACATATAAAATCATACCATCAGCAGATCTGGCAACAGGACTGAACCTCATGTATTCATTGTATTCCCAAACCATATGGACTCGAGTTTTTTAAAATTTTCAGTTGAGAGGAGGGGGACAAAGAATTGCATATTTTTTCTTCTTTCCAAAGGCAATTGGCTGCTCGTTTTGCTCCATTACCTCTTCCTGTGCTTTTTCACGTTCTTGCATTTGAATCGATATTTACCCACCAAACCCAGAGGTACCTTTGAAGCTTTGAAGAACGGTGAAAAATCCTGGACAGTTTTACGTCTTTGAGGCAAAGAAGCCGGGTGGGGGTTGGTTGGTCATGCACTGTGTTTATTTTTAGAGAATAGCGATTGCTGGTGCCTGAAATAATCATTGTTCACCTGCTGCCTTCAATCTGATAGGAAATGTCAATCACCTTTCTCCATAAGGAAGCCCAATCCTAATCTCAGTAGCCAGGTGGCAGCAGGTAGCCATGATCCATCACTTGTATTGCTCTAGTTTACTCTGGACTTTCAGTATTGGTACTGACACTACAAGTCCCAGCCAGAGTGAAGATTATCGGGTAATTCCCCATCAGTCACTACTGTAAATGACTGGGATTGATTTTACGTAAATAATTCATATTCTGTAACTATCCCTGGCTCATGGCATCTTGCTGGAGTAATAATCCTGCTGTACCTGGGAGCTTCTGTCTGTTGTAAAGTTGGTGAAGAGTTTGGAGACTGAAGTCCTGCCCCTGCTTCCAATTCATAGGCTGACATATGGTATTAATATTCACTCTGCATGATCTTTTGCCCTGCACCAACTCCAGCTGTCCTATATGGGGCTGCCGGACTGTCAAGGTGCAGTTGAAGAGGTGGCCTTGCACTGCAGAAAGGGCACATTTTAAAACATTGCATTTATAAGGGAAAAGTCCGATACAGCTTGTTGAACTTCTATTTTCATGTATGCAACTGAGAGAGCTACCTTGATGATCATTAGAAGTTTTAACAGCACGTGTAAAAACCTTATTAACCTTTCCCATGCAGCACAGCCCTGCCACATCCCCAACCCCAGCTTGTGATGCTTTTAAAATGTGCAGTCAAAGTAGAACTTTGTATCTCACCTGTGCTTTATTTGGGATCATGAGAGAGCTGAGTCCACCCCGACCATCTTTTCCAGTGTTATTCCTGCAAAGTTGTGCGGCGACACTCGCAGTTGAACACTGGGCAGTTCCGAACAGGCTCTGCTTCTCTTCCCCTTTACCTCATCACTCCCCCCTCACCAAGATAGAGTACCGTGCTTCTATTGAGGACTAACGTAGAGCGAGTGACCAAGTTGAAATCAACCCAGTCCAAGCAAACTGGTAAGAACCCTAAAACCACACCCCCGCCCATGCCCACAGCCAAACAGGGAACGAAAACTGCAGGTCAGAGCTAAACCAAATAAATATTTTCTTGAGTGCCTGCCACCCTTTAAGTTCCTGCTCCATCTCTGACCATTTCTTTCTGCGCCAGCTTATTTAGACCTTTTCCCTGCTGTGTTCCAAGCACCTGACTGTGCCTCCTCAAAATGGACAATCCTTTTTGTAAAAAATATCAAACTGCCAATCTCCACCTTGTGTGAAGCTTCCTTTTCACTTCCGCAAGTAAAAACATGAAACCACGAGACCTCTTCAATCAAAATCTTTAGTCGTGGTAATGTTTCAGTTCCTTGTCAGAAGACTGGGCTTGCACACTTGTACGCACATGTTATTTATAACAAAAACAAAGTACTGCAACTGGAAACTTGAAATAAAAAAAGGTGCTGGAAGCAGAGTAGAAAGAGAAGCTGGAGTTGGCGTTTTAGGTTGATGACCTTTCGTCAGAACTCGAAGGTGTTAGAGATCAGTGGCGTTTAAGCAAGTACAGAGACTGATTGGAGGGGATGTGGTTGGCCAGGGAAGGAATGAAAACAAAATGTCTGTTATAGGGTGGATATTATTTTTAACCGACATTATCTTGGAATAGTACAGCACAGAAGGAAGCCATTCGACCCATCGAGTCCGTCAGTTCGAAGAGCAATCCAGTTAATTTACTCTAAAATAAAAGCTAAATACTGCAGATGCTGGAAATCTGAAAAATAAGCAAAAAATGCTGGAAATACTCAGCAAGTCTAGCAGCATCTGTGGAGGGAGAAGCAGAGTTAACGTTTCACGTCAGTGACCTTTCATCGGAACTAGCAAAGGTTAGAAAGGTTTTAAGCAAATAAAATGGAGGTGAGGCAAAAGATAACAAAAGGGAAGGTGTTGATAGGACAGAGGGTCGCAGAGAATAACTGACAAGAAGGTCATGGAGCAAAGGCAAAGGGTGTGGTGAAAGACAAAGCGTTAGTGCAGAGAGGGTGTTAAATGACAGAATAATGAACAGCCGCCTTGGCCAAAAACACAAACGTGAAAAAAAATAGTGGGCAGGCACATGGTAAAAAAATGAATGATGAAACCAGCTAAAATAAAATAAAAATAAAAAAGGGCGGCCAGTCATGCTCTGAAATTATTTAACTCAATGTTCAGTCCGGTAGGCTGTAGCATGCCTAATCAGTAAATGAGATGTTCCCCGAGCTTGCGTTGATGTTCACTGGAACATTGCAGCAAGCCCAGGACAGAGCTGTGGGCATGAGAGTTGAAATGGCAAGCGACAGGAAGCTCGGGGTCATGTTTTCAGACTGAGTGAAGGTGTTCTGCAAATCTGCGTTTTGTCTCCCCAATGTAGAGGAGACTGCATTGTGAGCAGCGAATACAGTATACTAAATTGAAAGTACAAGTAAGTCGCTGCTTTACCTGAAAGGAGTGTTTGGGACCTTGGATAGTGAGGAGAGAGGAGTAAAAGGGCAAGTATTACACCTCCTGTGATTGCAGGGGAAGGTGTCGAGGTAATGGAGGAGTGGATCATGGTGTCGCGGAGGGAACGATCTCTTCGGAATGCTGACAGGGAAATGGAGGAGAAGATGCGTTTGGTAGTGGCATCACGCTGGAGGTGGCGGAAATGGCAGAGGATGATCCATTAGATGTGGAGGCTGGTGGGGTGGAAAGTGAGGACAAGGGGAACTCTGTCGCGGTTCTGGGAGGGAGGGGAAGGGGTGAGGGTAGAGATGCGAGAAATGGGCCGGACACGATTGAAGGCCCTGTCAACCACAGTGGGGGGGAATCCTCAGTTGAGGAAAAAAGAAGACATATCAAAAGTGCTATTGTGGAAGTTTGCATCATCAGAGCAGATGCGTCGGAGAGTGAGAAACTGGGAGAATGGATGGAGTCCTTAGAGGAAGCAGGGTGTGAAGAAGTGTAGTCGAGGTAGCTGTGGGAGTTGGTGGGCTTCTAATGAATATTAGTAGACAGCCTATCCCCAGAGGTGAAGTCAAGGAAGGGAAGGGAAATGTCGGAGATGGACCATGTAAAGGTGAGGGAAGGGTGGAAATTGGAAACAAAGTTGATAAAGTTTTCTAGTTCGGGCCGGGAGCAGGAAACGACACCGATTCAGTCATCAATGTACCGGAAAAAGAGTTGGGGAGGGGGCCTGAGTAGGACTGGAACAAGGAATGTGCTCCAGAGAAAGAGAGGATATGTCCATTGTTAAATTTCTTTATATTTTCAGTTCGACTTTCCGTTTTTCCTTTGAAAGGCAAGAATCAAGCCATACCAAAAAAGCCCGTCCAGTACTGCATTGTGCAGTGCAGTTATTTATCAAGAACATATATTTTTTTAAACATGCTGTCATATGTCCAGCAAAGTACAGGCCAAAGTGCAGTCTTGTCGCATTTGTTTGCTGTTTGTTGATTTTGCTCTGCACAAAATAGCACACACTGCCCGATGGAACACTGCTTTTAATTCATTGTGAGAAACACTTGAGATATAATCAGATGCAGTAGTTTCAAGTATGTCCATTTGTTGGGAGCAGGTTTGATTATAAGTTACCCATATTAGTTTGCATCTAATTTCATTCCATAGTCACAGCCTTCACTTTCCTTAAACTAACTTGATGTGACATCGGTGAGCAGATGTATGGGTCTTTGGTCTCATTCTGTGGCTTATATGTTCCCCACCCACTCCACCGATGCCTTGTGCTTGTTTTTTCACTGTTTCATCTGTTATAACCTTGTGTATATAATTATTGTACTCTGTCTGCAATCCAGCTATTGGGTCATTTGCATGTTTTTAAGATACAATGAATAGTTGAAATTACCTGTTTTACTCTGTGTGCCCTTTGACCCCGCCCCCCCCCCCCCCCTTCCCCACTGTAGTTTGTCGATCTTACTGTTTGAAAACCTCTTCCTCCATTTCATATTTGAGATTTGGTTTATTCCCCTTCCCCCACCAATTATTTGCATGTTTTAAAGTGCAAACCGTGTTGTTAGGTAACTGCAGGTGAAGTGAGGTGAGATCCACAATGAAAAGCAGAAAAACAGACCAGGTTGGTCAGCGCCTAAAAAGGAGGAGAAACCTCAGGGTCAAGCGTTTGCCAGAAAATTCTGAGGCTGTCCCCCAAAACGTTAACCTGTCTTTTCTCCTTTTAACAGGCTTGTTAGATTTGCTGTGGGATTTCCTGAATGAAGGCACTAAAGCTCCGAGGCGTATTACTGGTGTATGTGTGCTTACTGCATTTGTCCAGGATTACTTTGTCCTCGGGCGTTAGCTCGTTTAAAACAAAAAAGCGGAGAGTCAACAAGTGCAATAAGCATTTGTGCACTGGCATCCCATAACTTCTGGCAGCCATTGGGTTTTATGTGGATTGCGAAGTGTGTGTGTTAAGTTTACCTCAACTTTAGAAACAAAAAACTGCGTGGTTAGAAAAACCCAGGGTTTAACATAGATCTTAAATTCATGAATCTCATCTGTTAAAAATTCTGTGTGTTTATTTTTAACCTATTGTATCAAAAGCTTAAATGGATCTATCGTGAATTTTTGCACAATCTTCTGGGTCTGTCTGGATCTGAGATTGTAAGTATCTCATTCGCGATAGATCGATACTACAAGGGGTCTTTGCTGAGAATTGCCCTGTATGTCTTGGTAGTTTGAAAGTGATTCAGTGGTCAGTTTTTCCTCCTAGATCTTAGGATAACGGCATGACTTGTGACACTGCTGACCCCCCACCCCCACTTCCTTTTATGACAATCTCACTATTACCTCCCTCTCTGCACAGTGGACTAATTACGTAATCTTTGCACTTGAGCAGGGTGGATTAGACTTTCATTTCCCCTTTGCAGTGTGTATGTTTACTGTAATAACCCGAGCAATTCTCTGCACCCTTGAAACCACTCTGCGTCCGGTAGTAGACAAAGTGGTTTTAGCATCGGTACCATTTAACTTTAACTCACAATACTGTTGGGGATTACATACCTGAGTGGAATGCGACCAGGTATTTTTCTCTCTCAAATCTGTTTTAAGTCCTTTTAAAGTTTATTTCAATCATAGTTTCTGTATTTCATTCTGGAAGTATGGAAAATTTAAAACAAAATGTTGCTTTTGCACTTTATTCAATATTGTTTGTCTTTTTTTATCCAGTGACAACCGTGTCATTACGAAGAAGAGAAAAAGTGTGTTTACATCTTTGTAGAATGACTTTTCCTGTTGCACAGTGGGAAACCATACAGTAAACCAAGTAAGCAGGGATAATAGAGGAGTTTAGGATTTTTTTTTTTATTCATTCATGGGATGTGGGCGATGCTGGCCAGGCCAGCATTTATTGCCCATCCCTAATTGCCCTTGAGAAGGTGGTGGTGAGCTGCATTCTTGAACCGCTGCAGTCCATTTGGGGTAGGTACATCCACAGTCCTGTTAGGAAGGGAGTTCCAGGATTTTGACCCAGCGACAGTGAAGGAATGGCGATATAGTTCCAAGTCAGGATGGTGTGTGACTTGGAGGGGAACTTGCAGGTGGTGGTGTTCCCATGTATTTGCTGCCCTTGTCCTTCTCGCTGCTAGAGGTCGTGGGTTTGGAAGGTGCTGTCGAAGGAGCCTTGGTGCATTGCTGCAGTGCATTTTGTAGATGGTACAGACTGCTGCCACTGTGCGTCGGTGGTGGAGGGAGTAAATGTTTGTAGATGGGGTGCCAATCAAGCGGGCTGCTTTGTCCTGGATGGTGTCGAGCTTCTTGAGTGTTGTTGGAGCTGCACCCATCCAGGCAAGTGGTGAGTATTCCATCACACTCCTGACTTGTGCCTTGGAGATGGTGGACAAGCTTTGGGGAGTCAGGAAGTGAGTTACTTGCCTCAGGATTCCTAGCCTCTGACCTGCTCTTGTAGCCACGGTATTTATATGGTTACTCCAGTTCAGTTTCTGGTCAATGGTAGCCACTAAGATGTTGATAGTGGGGGATTCAGCGATGGTAATGCTGGTGAATGTCAAGGGGAGATGGTTAGATTCTCTCTTGTTGGAGATGGTCATTGCCTAGCACTTGTGTGGTACGAATGTTACTTGCCACTTATCAGCCCAAGCCTGGATATTGTCCAGGTCTTGCTGCATTTCTACACGGACTGCTTCAGTACCTGAGGAGTCACGAATGGTGCTGAACATTGTGCACTCATCAGCGTACATCCCCACTTCTGACCTTATGATGGAAGGAAGGTCATTGATAAAGCAGCTGAAGATGGTTGGGCCCAGGACACTACCCTGAGGAACTCCTGCAGTGATGTCCTGGAGCTGAAATGATTGACCTCCAACAACCACAACCATCTTCCTTTGCGCTAGGTATGACTCCAGCCAGCGGAGGGTTTTCCCCCTGATTCCCATTGACCTTAGTTTTGCTGGGGCTCGTTGATGCCATACTTGGTCAAATGCTGCCTTGATGTCAAGGGCAGTCACTCTCACCTCACCTCTTGAGTTTAGCCCTTTTGTCCATTTTTAAACCAAGGCTGTAATGAGGTCAGGAGCTGAGTAGCCCTGACGGAACCCAAACTGAGCGTCACTGAGCAGGTTATTGCTAAGCAAGTGCCGCTTGATGGCACTGTTGATGACGCCTTCCATCACTTTACTGATGATTGAGAGTACACTGATGGGGCGGTAATTGGCCGGGTTGGACTTGTCCTGCTTTTTGTGTACAGGACATACCTGGGCAATTTTCCACATTGCAGGGTAGATGCCTGTGTTGTAGCTGTACTGGAACAGCTTGGCTAGGAGCGCGGCAGGTTCTGGAGCACAGGTCTTCAGTACTATTGCCGGAATATTGTCAGGGCCCGTAGCTTTTGCAGTATCCAGTGTCTTCAGTCATTTCTTGATATCACGCGAAGTGAATTGAATTGGCTGAAGTCTGGCATCTGTGATGCTGGGGACTTCAGGAGGAGGCCAAGATGGATCATCAACTCGGCACTTCTGGCTGAAGATTGTTGCAAATGCTTCAGCCTTATCTTTCGCACTGATGTGCTGGGCTCCCCCATCATTGAGGATGGGGATATTTGTGGAGCCACCTCCTCCAGTTAGTTTGTTAATTGTCCACCACCATTCACGGCTGGATGTGGCAGGACTGCAGAGCTTCGATCTAATCCGTTGGTTATGGGATCGCTTAGCTCTGTCTATCGCATGCTGCTTATGCAGTTTGGCATGCAGATAGTCCTGTGTTGTAGCGTCACCAGGTTGACACCTCATTTTGAGATATATCTGGTGCGGCTCCTGGCATGCCCTCCTGCACTCTTCATTGAACCAGGGTTGGTCTCCTGGCTTGATGGTAATGGTAGAGTGGGGGATATGCTGGGCCATGAGGTTACAGATTGTGGTTGAGTACAATTTTGCTGCTACTGATGGCCCACAGCACCTCATGGATGCCCAGTTTGGGATTGCCAGATCTGTTCAAAATCTATCCCATTTAGCATGGTGATAGTGCCACATAACACGACGGACGGTATCCTCAATGTGAAGGTGGGACTTCATCTCCACAAGGACTGTGCGGTGGTCACTCCTACCAATACAGTCATGGACAGAAGCATCTGCGGAAGGCAGATTGGTGAGGACGAGGTCAAGTATGTTTTTCCCTTGTGTTGGTTCCCCCACCACCTGCCGCAGACCCAGTCTAGCAGCTATGTCCTTTAGGACTCGGCCAGTTCGGTCAGTAGTGGTGCTACCGAGCCACTCTTGGTGATGGATATTGAAGTCCTCCACCCAGAGTACATTTTATGCCCTTGCCACCCTCAGTGCTTGCTCCAAGTGGTGTTCAACATGGAGGAGTATTGACTCATCAGCTGAAGGAGAGCGGTAGGTGGTAATCAGTAGGAGGTTACCTTGCCCGTGTTTGATCTGATGCCATGAGGCTTCATGGGGTCCAGAGTCGATGTTGAGGATTCCCAGAGCAACTCCCTCCCTACTGTATACCACTGTGCCGCCACCTAGGCATACCGATGGCAGTGTCTGGGACATTGTCAGGTATGATTCCGTGATCATGACTATGTCAGGCTGTTACTCGACTAGTCTGTGGGACAGCTCTCCCAACTTTAGCACAAGCCCCCAGATATTAGTAAGGAGGACTTTGCAGGGTCGACAGGGCTGGGTTTGCCATTGTCATTTCCGGTGCCTAGGTCGATGCCGGGTGGTCCGCCCGGTTTCATTGCTTTTTTTATTGACTTTGTAGCGGTTAGGTACAACTGAGTGGCTTGCTAGGCCATTTCAGAGGGCATGTAAGAGTTAACCACATTGCTGTGGGTCTGGAGTCACATGTCGGCCAGACCAGGTAAGGACAGCAGATTTCCTTCCCTAAAGTACATTAGTGAACCAGATAGGTTTTTACAACAATCGACAATGGTTTCATGGCCATCATTAGACTCGCTTTTAATTCCTGATTTATTAATTAAATTCAAATGCCACCTTCTGCTGTGGTGGGATTCGAACCCATGTCCCCAGAGGAATACCCTGGGTCTCTGGGTTACTAGTCCAGTGAAAGTACCACTACGCCACTGCCTACCCCAGGATGATGAGGGGAGTTGATCGGTATTTCTTGTGAGGAGGTGGTGTCCAGAATAAGGGGGCATAACCTTAAAATTAGGGCCAGGCCATTCAGGGGTGATGTTGGGAAGCAATTCTTCACACAAAGGTTAGTGGAAATCTGGAGCTCTCTTCCCCTAAAAAGCTGTTGAGGCTGGGTGGTGTTGTCGGATTGTGGCAAGGTGGGGGAGACAGTCAGTTGAAAATTTCAAAACTGAGATTGATAGATTTTTGTTCGGGAAGGGTTTTAAGGGATATGGAGTTGAGGTACAAAATGGCCATGATCTAATTGAATGGCAGAACAGTCTCAAAGGGCTGAATGGCCTCCACATGTTCCTAAGTCTTGTCCACATTTAAATCACAGGCTTTCATGTGACATGGATTTAAAAAAAAAGGTTGCATGTATACTGCCCCTTATATGTAGCTGTGAACTAGAAAATTGCATTAGTTCCAGTGCACCTCAGGAGAAATACTTATAAAACATCATTTACATAGTAAAATGCCCCAAGATGCTTCACAGGAGTGTTATCAGCTCGAAAATATATTTCTAATATAAATAAATAATATGAATTTTAAATAAGATAGATAAAGAAAAGCTGTTCCCATTAGCTGACGGTATAAGGACCAGGGGACACAGATTTATGGTTTTGGGCAAGAGATTGGGCAGGAATCTTTTTCACCAAGTGGTAATGACCTGGAAGTCACTACCTGCAAGGATGGTTGAAATGGAGACAATCAGTGATTTCAAAAGGAAATTGGATGGGCGTTTGAGAGAAATAGATTTGCAGGGCTAGAGTGGGGGAATGGGACTGACTGGATTGCTCTACGTGGACACATTGGGCCCAAAGGCCTCCGATGCCATTATGACTCTAAATTGACACCAAGCCACATTGGGAGATATTGAGATGGTCAATGAGAAAGGTTTTAAGGAGCATCTTAAAAGGAGAACAGAGAGGTTTAGGGAGGAAATTCCAGAGCTTGGGGCCTAGACCGCTTCATCCACTGTTGGCAATGATGGGGCAAAGGAAGTGCAGAAGGTGCACAAGAGGCCAGCAATCTGTTTCCTTGATACACTTGAGTTGCAAAGGTGAAGCAGGGAGCATCAAACCCAAATGCTGGGTTGCAGGCTGCAGCATAGCCTCAATTTCTTCAGCATTTGATTACAGAGTATTCAACAGATATCTTCCTCTGCAATGGTGATACATAGGAGCGTTAGAAGCAACACCCAGCAGGATGCACCTGTTGGCTTCCCCTCACATCATATCAGCACTATCCACACTTCCTTTGGCCTGGAACTACCTTTGGAATCTCAAAGCTATCGAAGGCACTTGGAGACTAAATTTCCCTCTGCACCTGAAGGAGGCTTAGTTCCCAGGCACAAAGCAGAAGGACTCAACAGCAGGGGCTTAATTTTCAGTCCAAGGTCGGGAACCCGACACCCGGATAAATTCCGTATCCTTCTCGCTCATCTTACTCTTCATCGCTCATGCAACACTACCTTCGTTTTTCAAATGCCCTAATTGGGCCAGAGGCCCAATTTCTGGCACTGAGCTCTGCCAGGAGGTGGGAGCTACCTGTTCAGCATGATCCTCAAAGGCAGACGGCCACCATCACAGGGCTTGCTGCAGCCTTGCTCAATAGAGGAGGCAAGATAATGGAGGGCCAGCAGCTGAAGGTGCAGAGAAGTGGCCAAAGAGCCAACTAAAAGGTGCTGAACCTGATCTGAGGTGAAAACCCTTCATGCCAAAAATGTTTTCTTCAGGAGAAACATTGCTTGATGGCTCCCTGCATTGCGCCCAACAGCTGGGTTTGGGATTGCCAATCTGCCCATCAACAAAATCCTCAAGGAGCTTCACAGGCCGTTAATTGGAGAGGAGCAAGTTCCTGGTTCTCCCCGCCCCCAACCTCTCTTTGAAAATTGCAACGTGTTCTAGTGGTGTCGGATCCAGAGATGCCTTCCGTAACGCAATCGTCAATTCGAGCCTGCATCCGTGTCCGCTCCCAAAAGGCATTGAAAATCCAGCCCCAGGTCTCTACCCCCTTTCAGTTGCTCACCTGAGCTATAATAGTTGTTTCCATTTAAAAATATTTCTCCACCCTACGCTGCCCATGTTTCTCCTTCCCTTTCTCTCATGTGAATCCCACACGTTCCTATGATTTCCTGCTGCAACTGTAGACCCAGTAAAAACATAAGAACTGAGTTGTTACAAAGGTCTAATCATGCAACAATACACAGTGTGTGTAACCATAGAGGGGCTGGGTAGAAAGGGGCCACAGCACACAGATGGCCAAGGAATTGTAGACAGTACAGAAATACAGGACGAAACAACAAAGATGCAACCAGTGTCCTTGCACGCACCAGATAAAGGTGTTGCTATTGACAGGAGATATGATTAGACTCACAGTAGACAATGGGAAATTGTAAAGAAACAAGAACTGCTGACCAGGTTCTCGCTGAACCAAATAAGGAATTATCATTATGTCATTATACCAGACCCCACTGACTAAGTAAGGGGGGAGGGTCTTGGAAACAAGATTTAACCCCTAACTGCAACTGGGGACAGCATGAGAACCCCAGGGAAGAACACTCGAGAAGGTACCCTGAGTCAAGGGCTCAGAGAACAGAAGAGCAGCCACAAGTTTGAGACTGATCACCTCGTGTCTTGAGGGGTAGTGTACTCATAGAGTTATACAGCAGAGAAACAGGCCCTTCAGCCCATCGTGTCTGTGCCGACCATCAAGCATCTAACTATTCTAATCCCATTTTCCAGCACTTGGCCCATAACCTTGTATGCTATGGCATTTCAAGTGCTCTTCTAAATACTTAAATGTTGTGAAGGTTCCTGCCTCTACCACCTCTTCAGGCAGTGCGTTCCAGATTCCAACCACCCTCTCAGTGAAAAAACATTTCCTCAAATCCCCCTAAACCTCCTGACCTTACCTTAAATCTGTGGCCCCTGGTTATTGACCCTTCTGCTAAGGGAAAAAGTTTCTTCCTATCTACCCTATCAATGCCCCTCATAATTTTGTATACCTCAATCAGGTCCCACCTCAGCCTTCTCTGCTCTGAGGAAAACAACCCTAGCCTTATCAGTCTCTCTTCATAGCTGAAATGCTCCAGCTCAGGTTAGAACTGAATCTCCAGTGCAATCACATCCTTCCTGTAGTGTGGTGCCCAGACCTGTACACAGTACTCCAGCTGTGACCTAACTAGCATTTCAGAGAGCTCCATCATAACCTTCCTGTTGTTGTATTTTATGCCTCGGCTAATAAAGGCAAGTATCCCATATGCCTTTCTAACTACATTATCTACCAATGCTGCTACCTTCAGTGATCGATGGACAAGTACACCAAGGTCCCTCTGACCCTCTGTACTTCCAAGGGTCCTACCATCCATTGTATATTCCCTTGCCTTGTTAGTCCTCCCAAAATGCATCACCTCACACTTCTCAGGATTAAATTCCATTTGCCACTGCCCCGCCCATCTTACCAGCCCATCTATATGGTCCTGTAATCTAAGGCTTTCCTCCTCCCTATTTAGGACACCACCAATTTTCACGTCATATGCGAACTTACTGATCATACCTCCTATATTCACGACTAAATAATTAATGTACACTACAAACAGCAAGGGTCCCAGCACCGATTCCTGTCATACACCACTGGTCACAGGCTTCCATTCGCAAAAACAACCCTTGACTATCACCCTCTGCCTCCTGCCACTAAGCCAATTTTGCATCCAATTTGCCAAATTGCCCTGGATCCCATGGGATCTTACCTTCTTAACTAATCTCCCACGCGGGACCTTATCAAAAGCCTTACTGAGGTGCGTGTAGACTACATCAACTGCTTTACCCTCATCTACACATCTAGTCACCGCCTCAAAAAATTCAGTCAAGTTAGTTAGACATGATCTCCCCCTGACAAAGTCATGCTGACTATCCCTGATTAATCCCTGCCTCTCCAAGTGGAGATTAATCCTGTCCCTCAGAATTTTTTCCAATAGTTTCCCAACCACTGATGTTAGATTCACCAGCCTGTAATCACCTGGTTTATCCCTGCTACCCTTCTTGAATAATGGTACCACATTCGCTGTCCTCCAATCCTCTGGTACCTCTCCTGTGGCCAGAGAGGATATGAAAATTTGTGTCAGAGCCCCTGCTAACTCCTCCCTTGCCTGGGATACATCTCATCTGGGCCTGGGGATTTATCCACTTTTAAGCTCGCTAAAACAGCTAATACTTCCTTTCAATGCTCGTGCAAGTTGTGAGAGCTTGTACTTAATGATTCAATGTGTGGCTAAAACATACCTTTCACCAGTCCGCTTTTGTGAATTCTTTAAGAGTAAGTGCAGATTAGGCACAACACCGCTCAAGCTCAGGCCATCTGCTGCTTTTGTGGTCTTGCTAATCTCCTTGGCCCTGCTGACTGTGTCTGTTTTTACCCGCCCCGCCCCTCCCCTCATTTTCCACAGTTGTTTCCGGGTCTCCTGCTACCCTCTACTTTCATTTGCTCCTGTGACCTGCCTGCAATCACTCCCAGGCCTTCTGTTGTGATGCTTTCGGCTACTCTTCTGTGTTGCGGCGACAGCCTTGGGCTTCTGCTGTGACTTGTTTGTTAGCATTCTTGCCTCTAGGTCAAAAGGTGTTGCATTTGAATATCGTTCTGGAGACGTGAGGCCATAATCTAGGCTCACGCTCCCAGTGTACTACTAAGGGAGCACTACACTGCCAGAGATATCATCTTTCCATTGGGACATTCAACTGAGGCCCCGTCTGCCCTCTCAGCTGGATGTAAAAGATCCCACACCCACTATTTTGGAGAAGAGCAGGGGAGTTGTACCCAGTGTCCTGGCTAATATTGATCCTTCAAACAACATCAGATTAATGAAAATGTATTATCTGGCCATTATTACCGCGCTGTTTGTGAAATCTTGCTGTGTGCAAATTGGCTGCCACGTTTCCCAATATTATATTGGGCGGCGCAGTGGTTAGCACTGCAGCCTCACAGCTCCAGCGACCCGGGTTCAGTTTTGGGTACTGCCTGTGCAGAGTTTGCAAGTTCTCCCTGTGACCGCGTGGGTTTCTGCCAGGTGCTCCGGTTTCCTCCCACAACCAAAGACTTGCAGGTTGATAGGTAAATTGGCCATTGTAAATTGCCCCTAGTGTAGGTAGGAGAATGGTGAGGATGTGGTAGGGAATATGGGATTAATGTAGGATTAGTATAAGTGGGTGGTTGTTGGTTGGCACAGACTCGGTGGGCCGAAGGGCCTGTTTCAGTGCTGTATCAAAAAATAAATATGTGACTGCATTTCAAAAGTACTTAATTGGCTGTAAAGCCCTTTGCAGTGTCTTATGATCAAAGGCGCTATTGAAATGCAAGTTCTTTATTTCTTTCTCCTGAGCCTCTGACCATCGCGGTTCGGCCACCTCCCTGACCCCTCCCACTGTATGGCCTTTCTCAAACCGTTCCCAGATCCTGGTGTGTGTACAGCCTCGGGAATGTAGAGATGAGAGAGAAGGATTGGAAAGAAAAAGAGAGGACAAAATATACGGAGTAATATCTCAGTGTAGACAGGTGTGCCAGAAAGTAGTTCGGGGCCAGGGCGGTGGTGAGAGAGAGAGACCTCGGGGCAAAGAAAGAGAGATCAATCTGGAAAAGAAACAACAATATCGAATTTGGCAAGACACCAGGGAGAGATGGAGAACAAGAACAGAGAAAGAAAGTTTACAGGAGAAACAGAACATGGCTTATTGGTTGAGAGGTGAACATTTGTTTGGCAGGCGCACAGAATGTATCCATTAGCAATATAAAGATACTGCAAACAGCAGAGAGAGAGATTGGGGAATCAGAGAGAAATGTAGGACAGAGACAGCAAGAAGCCAATGAACAGATGGAGGGAGCAGTGATCACGAGGGAAGAGAAAGCAGACTGCCCCCTGGGCAAGCAGCGATTCAGCAAGTGTGGACTGAGTAAAGACACTGTTCAAAATGGTCAGTAAGTCTTCAGGAGTGAAACAATGGGAATGACGAGATGCAGGGAACCAAAAGTTACCATGCATGCGAGGGAGGACAGTTCACGACACCCCAATATAATAAAAGCAAAATACTGTGGATGCTGGAAATCTGAAATAAAAACAAGAAATGCTGGAAATACTCAGCAGATCTGGCAGCATCTGTGGAGAGAGATTGGGGAATCGGAGAGAAATGTAGGACAGAGACAGCAGGAAGCCAATAAACAGATGGAGGGAGCAGTGATCATGAGGGAAGAGAAAGCAGACTGCCCCCTGGGCAAGCAGCGATTCAGCAAATGTGGACTGAGTAAAGACACTGTTCAAAATGGTCAGTAAGTGTCTGCGTGGGTTTCCTCCGGGTGCTCCGGTTTCCTCCCACATGCCAAAGACTTGCAGGGTGATAGGTTAATTGGCCATTATAAATTGCCCCTAGTATAGGTAGGTGGTAGGGAAATATAGGGACAGGTGGGGATGTGGTAGGAATATGGAATTAGGGTAGGATTAGTATAAATGGGTGGTTGATGGTCGGCACAGACTCGGTGGGCCGAAGGGCCTGTTTCAGTGCTGTATCTCTAAACTAAACTAAGCTAAACTAAGAAGCAGAGTTAACATTTCAGTTCAGTGACCCTTCTTCAGAACACGACACCCCAACCCCACTTAAAAAGAGAGAACAAAAAGACTCAAAGAAGCAGAAGAGGAGAGGCAGCGAAAATAGTTGACACAAGTGCAACACATAAATAGGTAAGAGCTGCATCTGTACTTGGACTTGCTGTGAGATCCAATAGTGTGTGCTTCTGTGATGTATTGTTTGTAAAATGCCCTGCTATTTCACTGCTGCCTTGTCTACAGGCTGCTATCGTAGTTGTCACTGACTGGGAGGAGCTGCATGGGCTTGTAAACGAAAACGGAAAATTAAATAAGTGCAGAACTCAACAAGCCAGTTTAGAAAGCAGTGGAAAATTTACCCGGGGCGAATCAGCAGCTTTCGGTGTAAGTATTGCAAAACTATTGAGCACATTTTACTGTTGTAAAATGGTTAAATTCAGAGGGACTAAAAAGGAAATGTTTCATCGACTAGGCTTGTAGTCCCTTAAATGTAGAAGCTTAAAGGGTGATCAAATTGAGATCTCTAATAAAGGTTTTGATTGTTTCTCTCCATCTACTCTATTTCCTCTGGGAGGGATAACCTTAAAATTAGAGCCAGGCCATTCAGGAGTGATGACAGGAAACAATTCTTCACACAAAGGATGGTGGAAATTTGGAACTCTTCCCCCAAAAAGTTGTTGAGGCTGGGGGTCAATTGAAAATGTCAGAACTGAGACTGAGATTTTTTGTTAGCCAATGTTATTAAGGGTTATGTACCCGTGATCTTTAAACAGCCTAGTTCTAATCTTAAAGTTATGCCCCTTTGTTCTGGACTCCCCCACCAAACAGTTTCTTCACTCTGTACCCTATCAAATCCTTTAATCATCTTAAACCCTTCATTCAGATCCCTCCCTAATTTTCTGTACACGAGCAAACGCAAGCATAGTCTGTGCAGCGTGTCCTCATAATTTAACCCTTTTAAGCACCAGTATCATTCTGGTCAAGATGCTGGACCTTGCTGAGTTACGATTCCACAGGTGCTGGTTTCCCTCTATGACCTCACCCAATTGAAAACAGTATTATATACCTTTGACGTTGTTCCTGTGCCGTTATCTCATCCGGTTCACAAACGTCCTTCAGGGAGGGACCCGCCACTCTTAGCTGGTCTGGCCAACGTAGGATTCCCCCCCCTCTGTGGTTGACAGGGCCCTCAACCGTGTCCGGCCCATTTCCCGCACCTCTACCCTCAACCCTTCCCCTTCCTCCCAGAATCACGACAGGGTTCCCCTTGTCCTCACTTACCACCCCATCAGCCTCCATATCCAAAAGGATCATCCTCCGCCAGTTCCGCCACCTTCAACGTGATGCCACTACCAAACGCATCTTCCCCTCCCTTCTCCTGTCAGCATTCCGAAGGGATCATTCCCTCCGCGACACCCTGGTCCACTCCTCCATTACCCCCACCACCTCATCCCCTTCCCACAGCACCTTCCCCTACAATCGCAGGAGGTGTAATACCTGCCCATTTACCTCCTCTCTCCTCACTATCCAAGGCCCCAAACACTCCTTTCAGGTGAAGCAGTGATTTACTTGTACTTTTTTCAATGTAGTATATTGTATTCACTGCTCACAATGTGATCTCCTCTACATTGGGGAGACCAAACGCAGATTGGGTGACCGCTTTGTGGAACACCTCCGCTCAGTCCGAAAGAATGACCCCGAGCTTCCGGTTGCTTGCCATTTCAACATTCCCCCCTGCTCTCATGCTCACATCTCTGTCCTGGGATTGCTGCAGTGTTCCAGTGAGCATCAACGCAAGCTCGAGGAACAGCATCTCATTTACCGATTAGGCACGCTACAGCCTGCCAGACTGAACATTGAGTTCAATCATTTCAGAGCATGATGGGCCCCCATTTTACTTTTAGTTCTTTTTTTATATTTGTGTTTCTTTTATTTTAATCTTAGTTTGTTCAGTTTGTTTTCATGTTTGTGCTTGTGGCTGTTCAGTTTTCAGTTCGTTAACACCCTATCTACTAATGCTTTGTCTTTCAACACACCATTAACATATTGATTGCCTTTGCTCCATGACCTTCTGGTCAGTTATTCTCTGTGACCTTGTCCTGTCAGCACCTTCTCTTATGTTATCTCTTGCCCCACCCCTGCAAATTTCTAATATTTGCCAGTTCTGAAGAAGGGTCACTGACCTGAAATGTTAACTCGGCTTCTCCTCCAGAGATGCTGCCAGACCTGCTGAGTATTTCCAGCATTTCTTGATTTATTTTCAGATTTCCAGCATCCGCAGTATTTTGCTTTTATTAACCCACAATTCAGTCTGAGTTGCATGTAACTATGTAAACAATTTGGGACTGTGTGCCTTAATGGCTTTGCCTGCTATTCCCTTCAGCTCTGACACGACCATATCTTATACCACTGTGTGCATGAACACAACTGCCAGCCAATGAGCTGCAGGTGGAGCAGGACTTGTGGCCAAACTTGCAGCAAACAGTCTATTCAGACAGAGACTCTACAAAACAATAGCAAAAAGAACCCATGACCAAAACTGCAGCAAAGTTTCCACGGAAAAAACGGTAGGATCATTTCACCAGAAAAATGCAATGAGCGGAGGATAGCTACATAACACAAATTATGTGCATAAAATTAATCCCAGTCACTTACTGCAGGGTGGTCTCCAGGCATAGGAATAGGGGGAGGCCATTTAGCCCCTCGAGTCAGTGCTGCCATTCAATGAGATCATGGCTGATCTGCAAACTAACTCCACACATCTGTCATTGCCCCATATCACTTAATACCTTTGAATGACATAAATCTAGCAATCTCAGATCTAAAATTTACAATTGATCTAATATCAATTTCATTGATAGGAAGAACGCAAGAGACAATATAAAATAAAGTTCTAAAGGAGGTGCAGGAGCAGAGGGATCTAGGTGTATATGCTCATAAATCATTGAAGGTGGCAGGACAGGTTAAGAGAGCGGTTAATAGAGGATACAGTATCCTTTACTTTATTAATAGAGGCATCGAGTAGAAAAGCGAGGAAGTTATGTTAAACTTGTATAGAACACTGGTTTGGCCTGAACTGGAATATTGTGTCCGGTTCTGGGCACGACACTTTAGGCATTAGAGTGAGTACAGAAAAGATTCACGAGAATGGTTCCAGGGTTGAAGTCTTCAGTTACAGGAATAGATTAGAGAAGCTGGGGCTCCTTAAAGAAGAGACGGTTGAGAGGATATTTGATAGAGGTGTTCAAAATCATGAGGGGTCTGGACAGGGTAGGTAAGGAAAAACTGTTCCCATTGGTGGAAGGATCGAGAACAAGAGGGCACAGATTTAAGGTGATTGGCAAAAGAAGCAATGGCAACACGAGGAAAAACTTTTTCATGCAGCGTGTGGTTAAGACTGGAATGCACTGTCTGAGTGTGTGTTGGAGGCAGGTTCAGTTGAGGAATGCAAGAGGGAATTGGTCTGTTATCTGAAAGGGAAGAATTTGCAGGGCTATGGGGAGAAGGCGGGGGAGTGGTACTAGATAAATAGCTCTTTTGGATAGGCAGTGCAGACACGATGGGCCGAATGGCCACCTTCTGTGCTGTAACAGTTCTGTGAACTGAATTTAAATTCTCCAGCTCCCTTGATTGAATTTGATCACCTGGCTCTGGATTACTAGTGCAGTAACATAACCACTAAGCTACTGTGCTTAACAGTATGAGAATGGTGAGAATGTGGAAGGTGCCATGTATTTAAGGGGAAGCTAGATAAGCACATGATGGAGAAAGGTATAGAAGAATATCCTGTTAGGGTGAGATGAAGGCAGCTGGGAGGAGGCTCGTGTGGAGCACAGACATCAGCAAGGATTAACAGCCAAATGGCCTCTCTCTGTGCTGTAAATACTTTAATACTTTGTAAAAGGCAACAGGGAAACTGGCTGTATTGCAGCCTGTGCAATACGGTCACTGCTGTGTTACTGGGGAAATAGTGTTTACTTACATTCTCGACTTTACACAAATTGATCACATTGCCCTTGCTAGGGATCGTTCCTCTTTGAATTAAAATAACTCCCACTCTGCTGGTTTTACACTTTTCAGTGTGTGCACTAACAGTTATAAAACTACTTAACTGTAAAGAGAGCTTTACTACAGTATTAGCTAAAACAAGCACTTAAATAAAGCAGCTGAACCTCTTAACGAGTCTGTAACTCACTCCCGCGGCATCCATTATTTATCCGAATCCCTTGTTTAGATTCCAGCCTGTAACTCACACCCAGGTATCCATCAATGTTCCCTTTCCCCTGGCATATCGCAGACCATTGCACAGTTGAGGCACGAGCATACCCATTCTACCTGCCTCTGGAACATGTTTTTTTGGGCTATATATCTACTTTGAGTTTTTTTTTTCTAACATGTTAACTGTAATTTTTTTTTAAAAGACTTGCAGATAGTTAGCATTTGTTGCTAGAGCACACCTTTTAAAGCTGTCTGGCAATGCCTTAATTTAAAAATTCCCATGCTTCTGTTCAAATCCCTTCCTGGTCTCATCACCTCCCCATCTCTATAACCTCCTCCAACCTTATCCTCCTCTGCACTCTTAAAATTCTGCCCTCTCGCATCCTGGATTTCCTCCAACCCATCATTGGCAGCTGTGTCTTCAGCAGCCCAGACCCTAAGCTCTGCAGTTCACTCCCTAAACCTATCTGCCTCTCCACCTTTCTACCCTCCTTTTAAAACACTCTGCAAAAACCCACGGCTTTCAGTCACCTGTCCTGATGTAACATTTTGTGGCTCAGTGTCGTTTTGTTTGTTAACACTCCTGTAAAACACCATGGGGTGTTTTTCTATTTAAAGGTGCTATATAAATGCAAGTTGTTGTTCATATTGAAACTCTTTACCCAACACACCCAGATGGAGGAGACAAGTCCAAAGAGATTGAATAAAGATTCCAAAGGTTTGTTTGTTGTACAGTTTTGAGTGGGAGATTAAAGTCCACATGCAGTTGGGCGAATCAGAGAGGAACAGGACACAATAACCACTGCCCCTCCACCACCGTCATTTGAGTCGTCTATGCTTTGGGGAGATGCTTAGAAAATATTCACATGGATCCGCTGTCCTGAATAACTCACGTCAGTCCCAGAGCTGATTTGTTCTACATTTTATTAAACACAGTAGAACCATAAACAAATGTGAAAACAGCACACGCAAATGCAGCTTTACATAGCCTAGAGTAAGTTACAATCTGAAATCTAACTGAGGGGTTTAGGTAGTTTATATATAGAATAATGAATATCTGGGATTGAGTTACAGACTGGAATCTAGTCAAAGAGCTTGGGTGGTCAGTGACGAGGGGTCATAGATTTAAAGTGATTGGTAGAAACATTAGAGGGGAGATGAGGCAAAACCTTTTCACCCAGAGGGTGGTGATGTTCTGGAACTCACTGCCTGAAAGGGTAGTTGAGGCAGAGATCCTCAACTCATTCAAAAGGAGTCTGGATATGCACCTCAAGTGTCGTAAGCTGCAGGGCTACGGACCAAATGCTGGAAGTTGGGGTTAGAATAGGTGGATCGTTTTTCAGCCTTCACAGGCATGATGGGCCAAGTGGCCTCTTTCTGTGCCTTAAACTTCCTATGATTTATATTTAGAACAATGGATACCTGGGAGAGAGTTAGGAGCAGATCAAGTACTTGTTTTAAAGCTATAGTACATTAAGGATACAGTGGCATAGTGGTTATGCTAGTGGACTATTAATCCAGAGGCCTGGACTAATGATCGAGAGACATGAGTTCAAATCCCACCGAGGCAGCTGGGAAATTGAAATTCAGTTTAATTAAATAAATCTGGAATAAAAAGTTAGTGTCAGTAATGGTAACCATGAAATTACTGGATTGTTAAGAAAACCCATCTGGTTCAGTAATGTTCTTTTGAGAAGGAAATCTGCTGTCCTTACCTGGTGCTCAATATGTGACTCCAGACCCACAGCAATTTGGTTGACTCTTAAGTACCCTTGAAATGACCAAGTAAACCAGTTAGTTGTATTCACCATCTCCTTCTCAAGGGCAATCAGGCATGGGCAATAAACACCAGTGATGCCCACATCATGAATGAATAAAAAATGACTACAGTAAAGCCCACTTCACAGTTGAGTAGGTTTATTACTGTAAAGTTAGGTTCTGTGTTTTAAAATGGCAATGAATGTGCTGAAAACACATAAAACCAGCAGAGCAGAAGGAGTTGTTTCTGTGATAATTTAAAGGTTGAAGTGTCAGCCTTGGGAAAGTAAATAATTACTGCAAGTTTCAATGACTTCACTTCCAATTTCATCTTCCAAGGTGCAGCTTCTTATACTTGTACAAAAGCAGACACTCCGACAGAACTATTGGAGATACTGGGACAAGGAGTTAGTATTCATATCCATCTTCCTCCTGTAGATAGGGCCAGACCATGTGGTGTACATCAATTAGTTAATGTAGGTGACTAGAGATCACACATGGCACATTCCTAATGGCTCAGTCCCCTACCCTACAAAAAACATTAAAAAAAAAAATCTAAACTGACATGGATGGTGAGGGAGTGCTGCCCTGTCAGAGATGCCGTCTTTCAAGTGAAACGTTAAACCAAGGCCCCTGTCTGCCCTCTCAGGCAGACGTAATAGGTCCCAAGGCATTATTGCAAAGAGGAGTTCACCCCAATGTATTTAGCCCTCAAACAATATCACTAAAAAGAGATTTACTTGGTTATTATGACGTTGCCGTTTGTCGGAGCTTGCTGTGTGCAAATAGGCTGCCACATTTCCCATGTTACAAAGAATGCTTACACTTCAAACTTCACTGGCTGTCAAGCCCCCTCGGGGATGCCCTGAAAACAGCACTGGAATCCCACGAATGGGCCGAAGGGCCTGTTTCTGTGCTGTATAACTATGAATCTATGTCGATCTGGATTCTGCGCTCAAACCTCTGAAGTGACACTTCTTCCCCCAAGGTGAGTGCAATATTACTGAGCCGAAGCTAGCAAACCATATTTTAAGGCAGACCACACCACTTAGAGGCCACAGATTGGGGTTCCAATGCACTGTACCAACATGCTACACACAAAATTACAGGTTTATTTTAAGGGAAAGCTCATTTGCTACTGCAGCTGAAAATGCTGAACAGTTGGAAATTCTGTACTGATTGTAATTGGAGGTCAGGCTACAAACACAACATATGGTATAGTGAATCACTAAGTGTCCCTTTCAGTTCAATTGATATAGGAAGCAGTGTTTTTTTTTTAAATTAGTTGTTTGGGATGTGGGAAGTCCCTCTAGCCTATTTGATCTCATCCTTCCAGAATTCCAATCCTACTGTCTCCCAGTTAACACTTTCAAAAACAAAAGAACAGACAGGACCTCAGTTTAATGCCTCATCTTTCTGCAGCGGTTGAAAGTTGTCCAGGACACGAAGGGAACCTTTACTCTTCGTGGAATAGTACCACGGGATTTTTAAAACACATAACTGAACCAGGGGAACAGGCAGATAGTCTTATCCAGAAGTTCTGTACACCAAACAATACAACGCTCCCTCTGTACTGCAGTGTCGTCTGGATTATGTGCTCATGTCTTCATGTAGAACTCAAACCCACAATCTTCTGACTCCGTGCCACCAAATGAACTAGACTGACACACCCACTGAGGGAACACAGAGTAAATATAAACATGTACATAGCTTCCAAAGGGTAATTTCCACTTTGTTTTGAATGACATTTCCCCTCCTCTTTATAGAAAGGACTATGTATACAGCACAACAGCATTCATAACCTCATGGCACCCCACTATGATTCACAGCCAATGAAGATCTTTTGAAATATAGTTATTGTAGTAAAATAGGAAATCAGGCATCCAATTTGCACACAGCAAGGTCCCACAAACAGTAATGCCATAAGTAACCAGATAATCAGTTTCTGGTGGTATTGGTTGATGGATAAATTTTAGGATACTAGGAAAATTCATCTTGTTCAAGTGCCATGTGATCTTTTCATCCACCTGAACAGGGCAAGCAGGGCCTCATCTCTGAATGGCATCAGCTCCAACAGCCCAGCACTACTCCTGTACTGCACGGCTTGTGGACCTAGATTATGTCCTCAATTCTGTAGAGTGAGGCTTAGATCCACAAACCTCTGACTCAGATGCAAGCCTGCTACTATCTAAGCCAGGAGTTGGGGAATTGAATCAAGTTTCCAGGTGTGACACCACACATGTTAAATACAGAGTGAACCTCCCTCAACGATGTGTTTCAACTCCAGGCTCTTAAGAGGAGCCCTTACATTTTCTTTTAAAAAATGTCACTCCACTCCAATTTCCTTCAGATCAGTAGGACTGCAATAATTCAAAATGAGACAATGAAAGTTTGCGACAAGTGTTGGCTCAAGACATGTTTTACTAAGTAACAGATCAGAAGTCAATAATTACATCAGTCCAGTATGGTTACACAATATTGATAGCTTTTACAAAGTTATAAAACTGAGACTCATTCTAAAAAGATTATACATCGTTGGTTAAGGATGACGTGTTGACTAATACTCCTCCTCTCCCTCTTCATCACCCTCAAAGGAGTCAATGCCAACCTCTTCATAATCTTTCTCCAAGGCTGCCATGTCTTCACGGGCCTCCGAGAACTCCCCTTCCTCCATCCCCTCACCCACATACCAATGCACAAAGGCACGCTTGGCGTACATCAGATCAAACTTGTGATCGAGGCGAGCCCAGGCTTCAGCGATGGCCGTGGTGTTGCTCAGCATACACACAGCACGCTTCACCTTGGCCAAGTCCCCACCTGGTACTGCAGTGGGAGGCTGGTAGTTGATGCCAACCTTGAAACCAGTTGGGCACCAGTCAACAAACTGAATGCTGCGTTTGGTCTTGATGGCACCAATGGCAACATTGACATCTTTTGGCACCACATCACCCCGGTAGAGCAGACAGCAAGCCATGTATTTGCCATGGCGAGGGTCACACTTGACCATCTGATTGGCTGGCTCAAAGCAGGCATTGGTGATCTCGGCCACAGACAGTTGTTCATGGTAAGCTTTCTCAGCTGAGATCACAGGGGCATAGGTAGCTAGAGGGAAGTGGATACGGGGGTACGGAACCAAATTGGTCTGGAACTCCGTTAGATCAACATTCAAAGCACCGTCAAAGCGAAGGGAGGCAGTAATGGAGGATACAATCTGACTAATGAGTCGGTTAAGGTTGGTGTAGGTTGGGCGCTCAATGTCCAGGTTTCTGCGGCAGATATCATAGATGGCTTCATTGTCTACCATGAAGGCACAGTCTGAGTGCTCGAGGGTGGTGTGGGTTGTTAGAATTGAGTTGTAGGGTTCGACTACAGCTGTGGAGACCTGTGGAGCTGGGTAGATGGAAAACTCAAGCTTGGACTTCTTGCCAAAGTCAACAGAGAGACGTTCCATCAGCAGGGAAGTGAATCCAGAGCCAGTGCCTCCACCAAAGCTGTGAAACACAAGGAAACCCTGGAGTCCTGTGCACTGGTCAGCCTGTGGAAGAGATCATAAGTAGCAGTACCATCAGTCATAGCAAGGAATAGTAATTAACGATTATTGATGTACTTGTAGCTACTGCAGGAAGTGCTCACTAACCAGTTTACGGATCCTGTCTAAGACTGAATCAATCAGCTCCTTGCCGATGGTGTAGTGCCCACGGGCGTAGTTGTTGGCAGCATCTTCCTTCCCAGTGATGAGCTGCTCAGGGTGGTATAGCTGGCGATAGGTACCACTACGGATCTCATCTGGAATTCAGAACAGTAGGTGGAGGTCAGCTTACAATCCAATAACCTTGAACAGCTAACTGTACTCTCACCGGTGAGAAGACTGAAGGGAGACAATAAAAAGGTCTTCAAAAAAAAGGTCACAAAAAGGAAAAAAAGGTTGAAGTAAACTATTTAATTTGGACAATGAGCATTAGACTAGATAACACACGTTAAAGTGGCATAGTTAGCGATTGTGCTACTGAGCTAGTTACCCAGAGATCTTGACTGAAAAGGATTCAAACTCACTTGCTCTAGACTATCTTGGCAGTTTGAGGATTTGAGTAGTTTTATTTTTAAATGTGCAAATAAAAAGTGCCATAGGTACAACTGACCATCAAATTAATGGATTGTTGTAAAACCACAAAAATGATTCTATAGTGTCCCTTTAGGGAGGACGAGAGTCATCCTTACCCAGTCTGGCCCATATGATGTCAATCTCACACCAACATAGTTGCCCTTCTAGCCTAGCAATCCACCCCAGTTGTACCAAACCACAAGCAGTGGTTTAAAAATGTGTATCCCTACCTTCTCAAGGCAACTTTGGACGGGCAATAAATGCTCACATTCTGAGGATGAATAAAAAGCACACATAAAAAATGGCCTTGAGCAAATTTAGGGATTTAAAAAAAAAAAAAAATTCCACACACATAGCATAATGCGAATGAGGAACAGAGTCCCAGAGTAAATAGTTGACATGGGGTTAGTTAACACCTTGAAGATTATGCTTGGTCAAGGTCAGTTGAGGAGGATAATTGAGAGTTAGAGAGATATTAATGACACTGCTGGATTTATTTTCTTCTATGGGGAGGGGGAGGTAGTGGAAGGAACTTAGTGTTACTTAAAGTAGTGAATCAACATAGAATTACATATAGTCTACTGCACTAAGCAGCCTTTCAGCCCAATGGGTCTATGCGGGTGTTTGTGCTCCAGGTGAGCTTCTTCCCACCCTCCTTCATTCAACTTATCCTTCTCTTCCTTTATCCCTTGTGTTTATCTAGCTTCCCCTTAAAGGCATCTATGCTATTCACCTCAATCACTCCATGTACAGCGAGTTCTACATTCTCACCACTCTGGAAAGAAGTTTCTCCTGAATTCTCTACTGGATTTTTTAATGACAATCTTTTATTTATGGTTACTACTTCATAAAATTTTAAAGAGCTCTATCCCGGCCACTGCTCAGATTTTCTCTTTTCTAATAGAAACAAACAAACAAACAGTCTTAGCTTGTTCATTTCAGACCTAGGCTAAATCTGAGCTAGGCCACTCCTAGTGACTGCTTCAAGCACTGTAATTGCAGAGGTCCAGAGCCATTTACACATCTGGGAAGAGAACACAAGGATTAGCCAAGCTCAATCAGCAGAATACAAACCGATCACAGTGGGCTCCAGATCCACAAACACAGCTCTGGGTACGTGTTTGCCAGCTCCCGTCTGGCTGAAGAACGTGGTGTAGGAGTCATCCCCGCCTCCAAGGGACTTGTCGCCCATCATCTGTCCATCAGGCTGGATGCCATGCTCCAGACAGTACAGCTCCCAACAGGCATTGCCCATCTGGACACCAGCCTGGCCAACATGGATGGAGATACACTCACGCTGGGAATAAGCAGGAAACATCACAACTCAATTAGACATGAAAAAGGGACAAGAAGAAATGAACAGAACAACCTTGCCCCTGAAATTACATCAGCCATTTCTTTTACACAAAATGGTAGTTTACTATTTACTCACTGCCATTACATTCCTCACCTTTCTTTAGAAATTATAGCAGCCCTACACTCTGTTCTCCCTGTTCAGTCCAAGTTCTGGTCTCCCACGGCAACAGGTGCTGCCAGTGGAGGGGCTGATCAGAGGGAAAGAGCACAGCCCGATCCCACCAAGATGAATCAATAAATGCATCCCCTTATGGGGAAAAATGTCAAATACTTCATGAATGGAGGTGTCCACCCAGACTCCGATTGTAAGATGCTTAAAACTGTGAAATGAACAATGTACTACTGGAAACTAAACATAGCCCAAGAGAGAAGAAAAAAACAGCTCAAAGGACTGGAAACATGACACTACTTTGCTAAGTTATAAATACACAGCTTGATAGCTAGTTATTACGCAGTTCATTTACATTGAGGAAAACCACTGTCCTTTCAACTTTTGCTGTCTATACACAGAGAGCTTGTTAGAAGGTTATAGGTTTATTACCACATTACACAATTTAATCTTGCAGTCCACCTGTCCCTTGATTTAAAAAGTCTCTTGCTCATGGCCATATCCCTCCACGGTCTCGCCCCTATCAGTATCTAACGTCCTCCAGACCTACAACCCCGAGATCCCTGCATTTCTCCAATTCTGGCCTCTTGCACATCCCCCACCTCCTCCGGTCCACTATTGATGGCTGTGCTTTCAGCCGTCAGTATCCCAAGCTCTGGAATTCCAATCCCAAGCCTCTCCACCCCTTCAAGACTTTGCTTAAATGCCACATTTGGTCAACTGTTACAACATCTCCTTTAACTCTGTTAATTTTTTATTTGATTACACAACCATGAAGCACATTGGGGCATTTTACTACATTAAAAAAAGAGGTTATATAAATACAAGTTATGTAATCTATGCTATCACTTCAGCGCATTACGAAGGGAGTGCTGCATTGTTGAAGCTATTGTCCTCTAGTCAAATACATGAAACGGAATCAGTCGGTTCAGGTTGATGTAAAAAACCCCATAACGCCATTTGAAGAGGACGGGAGTTCTCCTTATATCCTGGCCAACACTTACCCTTCACTACCATCACCAGAAATTAAGTGACCATTTATTTGGTTTTGTAGGACCTTACGGTTCACAAATTGGGAGGTGTTGTCAACAGTGCTATCAAGTGGCACTTACTCAAACACCTGCTCACTGATGCTCAGTTTGGGTTCCGCCAGAGCCACTCAGCTCCTGACCTCATTACAGCCTTGGTCCAAACATGCTGAACTCCAGAGGTGAGGGGAGAGTGATTGCCTTTGGCATCAAGGCAGCATTTGACCAAGTAAGGCATCAAAGAGTCCTAGCAAAACTGGAGTCAATGGGAATTGGGGAAGACGCTCCACTGGTTGGAGTCATACCTAGCACAAAGGAAGATGGTTGTGGTTGTTGGAGACCAATGTTACAGAATTGCCATTTTTTTTTGTGTAAAACTTGGGAATCTATATTTCTAAAAACTAAAAAAGGATTTCATGGATATTGAAACATCTGGAGATAGCTGAACTTTATGGATTTTTTTTTTTAAAAAAAGGAAAGTCAACAAGAGGTTCCTGGCTTCAACCAGTAAACAAATACTAGAAACCAGATGATTTCAAGTAAACACCACAGGTGGGTTGACTTATGAGCAGACCTTTGATGTGACAAGCGAGAATATATGATTAGCATGAGACTTGCTTGGAAAAGTGGTTTCATTTTGAACTGACTAAAGCAGGTAGGCAATTGGAATTTGAGATGGACCTGCCAGGAGTTCAGAAGAAAACTATTGCCTCTCTTTGAAGAATACCTGCTTTGAAAGGCAAAAGCTTGTATGAAGTGGTACTCTTGCCTCCTGTATTTTAAGAAACACTGAATATTCACAGAAACCTTGCATCTTTAAAAAAAAATTGTATCAAATGTGTGAGAACTGACTTGTTGCTGCACACTTGATGGAAGACCTATCTGAAGCCTTCTGCAGTTGAATTTCTTCGAACGCCTACCCAAAACAGACTATTCATCAACCTCGCCTGGAAAGACTCCTAATGGCCGTCAACTATTCGACTTTGGGACACCTTGTGAATCCAAAGGACTTCCTTCCATTTCTTTTCAGTAAAAAAAAAATTATTTTTTTATTCCTTCTATTTCTTCATAACAGCTGTGAACAAAAATCCCTTTTTCCCCCCCCCCAAGTTAATCGTTTTTTGTATGCATGTGTGTGTGTGTGTGTGTGTGTGTGTGAGAGAGAGAGAGAGAGGGCTAGGATAATAATAAAGGGCTTTAATATTTCAATTCGCGTTCATATTTACTTCATTATTGGTAAAGATGTGGTTTTAGAATAAATGGATAATGTTCTTGTTTATTAAAGAAACCTGGTTAGTGTACTTTATTCTGGGGACAAAGTATGTAATCGGCTGTTTTGGTAAGTGGGAAATTTTATTGAGATGTGACTTATGGAGAAGTGGGACTGAATTAACAGTGTACTCCTCGCACCTCGGTCGTAACACCAATCATCTCAGCCCCAGAACATTGCTGCAGGAGTTCCTCAGGGTGTTATCCTCGGCCCAACCATCTTCAGCTACTTCAATGACCTTCTCTCCATCATAACAAAAATTGTGAACTGAGAGGAGGACAGTATAGAACTTCAAGAGGACATAGACAAGCTGATGGAATGGGCGGACAAGTGGCAGATGAAGTTCAGTGCAGAGAAATGCGAAGTCATTCATTTTGGTAGCAAGGGGTGCAAGAACAGAGGGACCTGGGTGTATATGTGCCTAAGTCACTGAAAGTGGCAGGACAGGTTGGAAAGTGCAGTTAGTAAAGCATACAGTATCCTGGGCTTTATTAATAGAGAGTACAAGAGAAAGTTATGTTGAACTTGTGTAAGACTTTAGTTCAGCCTCAACTGGAGTATTGCATCCAGTTCTGGGCACCACACTTTAGGAAAGACGTGAAGGCGTTGGAGAGTGTACAGAAAAGATTCACGAGAATGGTTCCAAGTATGAGGAACTTCAGGTAGGAGGACAGATCAGAGAGTTGGAACAGTTTTCCTTGGAGAAGAGGATATTTGATAGAGGTATTGAAAATCATGGGGGTTCTGGACAGAGGAAAGCTGTTCCCACTCATGAAAGGATTGAAAACGAGAGGGCACAGATTAAAAATGATTGGCAAAAAACGCAAAAGCAACATGAAGAAAAACTTCACACATCGAGTGGTTGGATCTGCACTGTGTTATGACCAAGGGGGGAGAACTGCAGTGTTAGTTCAGTCTCACTTCTCCACGGGTCACCGCACAATGAATTTTCCCACCTACCGAAGAATAGCCAATTAGAAACTCTATTTGTGTCCTACAATAAAGCACACCAAACCAGCTTTCTTTAAATAACATTAAATATTTATTAGAAAAAATAATAAGTCTTAGCTACTGATGAGATAAATCTATATATATGAAAAGCTCCTTATTTCCCGAGCCCTCATTCACACATTCAAAAAAAAAGTTAACTGGGGGAAAAAAGGATTCTCGTTTACAGCTGTTTCATATGAATAAAAGGAATAAAATAATTCACTTTGTCACATTCCAGTAGGAAATTCTTTGGTTGGGTGAAATATCCCAGAGTCAAATGGTCAGATGTCACTCTGTCTCTCCAGGCAAGGTTGATGAACAGTCTGTGATGGGTAGGTGTTCAAGGCAATTCGGCTACAGAAGGCATCATAGGTCTTTCAGCAGGGGTGCAGCAACAGGTCTGCTTAGGACTGACAGTAGCAATACAGCAGCAGAAGCTTTCTTCAAGTTCCAGGATTTCCCAAACACAGGAGAAAACAGGAACCACACTGGATGCAGGAATTCTTCAGAGACAGGAGGCAACAGGAATCAAATACAGGATTTCTTTTCAAGAGATGCAGGTTTCCTTTACAGAGTCTTCAAGCATGTCATGTCTAGGTTTCAAATACCTGCTCTTTGTGTCCAACTCACTAGTTTTTAAAAAAAGGGTCCAAGGTGAAAGTCAACCTTCCTGAGCCAGTCACATGACCAGACACAGTGTCTCCTCTGTCATTCAAAGTGTTGCTCTGAGGAGGTTAAAAACCCTCTGGCTGGCTTCCTTGGAACCTCTTGCTTTTCCTATTCTTGTACAAAAAGTCATAGAACAATTAGGGCACAGAAGGAGGAGGCCGTCAGCCCATCGTATCCATGCAGGCTGAAAAAACTGGCCACCCAGTCTAATCCCACCTACCAGCACCTGGTCCATAGCCCTGCAGGTTACAGCACTTCAGGTGCATGTCCAGGTACCTTTTAAAAGAGTTGAGGGTTTCTGCCTCCACCACCATTCCTGGCAGTGAATTCCAGATACCCACCACCCTCTGGGTGAAAAAGTTTTCCTCATGTCCCCTCTAATCCTTCTACCAATCACCTTAAATCTGACCCCCCCCCCCTCCCCCACCCCCAGGGGAAACAGGTCCATACTGTCCACTCTATCTAGGCCCCTGATAATTTTGTGCACCTCAATTAAGTCACCCCTCAACCTCCTCAATTCCAGCGAAAACAACCCTAGCCTATCCAATCTTTCCTCATAGCTGCAACTTTCAAGCCCTGGCAACATTCTTGTAAATCTCCTCTGTACTCTCTCCAGAGCAATTATGTCCTTTCTCAAATGTGGTGACCAGAACTGTAGGCATTACTCAGCTATGGCCCAACCCGCATTTTATACAGTTCCAGCATCACATCCCCTGCTTTTGTATTCGATACCTCGGTCAATAAAGGAAAGCATTCCATATGCCTTCTTCACCGCTCTATCTATCTGTCCTGCCACCTTCAGGGACCTGTGGACATTAACTCCAAGGTCTCTCACTTCTACCCCTCTCAATATCCTCCCATTTATCAAAATTAACGTCCAAAAATTTCAGCTATTTACAGGTGTCCATGTCCACTGAAAATCCCTTTTTCAGTTTTTTTACAATACACAGAATTCTAAGATTTTAGGACAAAAATAAATCTCTTGTAACAACTTTAATGATTCTGTGATAAAGGTCAGAAGAGGGGATGTTCACTGATGATTGCACAATATTGCACCATTCGCGACGTCTCAGATACTGAAACAGTCTGTATCCATATGCAACAAGACCTGGACAATGTTCAGGCTTGGGCTGATGTGTGGCGTGAATGTAACTTGCTACTTAAGTGCCAGGCAATGACCATCTCCAACAAAAGAGAATCCAACCAATCTGCATTACCAGTGTTGAATCCCCCACTATCAAAATCTTGGGGGTTTCCACTGACCAGAAACTGAACTGGAGCGGTCACATAAATGCTTTGGCTACAAGAGCAGGTCAGAGGCTAGGAATCCTGCGGTGAGTAACTCACCTCCCGACTCCCCAAAGCCTGTCCACCATCTACAAAGGCACAAGTCAGGAGTGTGATGGAATACTCTCCACTTGTCTGGACGGGTGCAGCTCCAGCAATATTTGAGAAGCTCAACACCATCCAGGACAAAACAGCCCACTTGATAGGCATCCCATCCACAACCTTCAATATTCAGTCCCTCCTGACTTGCACACAGTGGCAGCAGTGTGTGCCATCTACAAAGATGCACTGCAGTAACTCACCAAGGCTGCTTTGACAACACCTTCCAAACCTGTGACTTCTACTACCTAGAAGAACAAGGGCAGCAGCTGCATGGAACACCACCACCTGCAAATTCCCCTCCGCGTCACACACCATCCTGACTTGGAACTATATCGCCGTTCCTTCACTGTCGCTGGGTCAAAATCCTGGAACTCCCTTCCTAACAGCACTGTGGATGCACCTGCACCACATGCACTGCAGCGGTTCAATAAGGCAGCTCACCACCACCTTCTCAAGGGCAATTAGGGATGGGCAATAAATGCAGACCTAGCCCACATCCTAGAAATTAGTTTTTTTTTTAAAAGGGGAATTTGCAGGTGGTGTTTGCATGCAGCTGCTGCCCTTGTCCTGTCAGGTCATGGCTGCTGCTTTAACTTAGCAATCATCCCTGCGTCTCATAACTCCTTTGCATGTTAGGCAAAGAGAGGCAGTGGTGTGCTCCAAACCTGCTGTGCAAGAGTCCAATGGGGAGTGAAGTACAAGGAGTTTTGGTGGAAGAGCATGTGGGTTGAAGTACGTCAGCACAAACCAGTGGTTTTACTTCAGGATTGCTAGCAGCTGAGCCCAGAAAATGTATTTTCCATCCTGGGAGACTCCTGTACAATTCTGAAACTCTCACAGCTATTGGTCAATTGAAAATTTCGTTATGGTGGTCAATAGATTTTTGATGGGTAAGGAACATGGAACTAAGGCAGATAAAAGGTGTAGATATACAGATCAGGCGTAATCTAATTGAACGATGAGGCAGGCTCAAATTATTAAAGGGTGGCCTTCTGTTCCTAATCTGGTGAGGGCGGTGGGGAGGGGTTGGCAACCTTAGACTGGGAATGATTCATTACAGGGCCCTGTAATGAAACAACAAAAAAAGGAAACATATGGGAATGTGAAAGTGAAGGATATTCTGTGCAATTCTGGTCGCCACACTACCAGAAGGACGTGGAGGCTTTGGAGAGGGTACAGAAGAAGTTTACCAGGATGTTGCCTGGTCTGGAGAGCATTAGCTATGAGGAGAGGTTGGATAAACTCGGATTGTTTTCACCGGAATGGTGGAGGGGCGACATGATGGAGGTTTACAAAGTTATGAGCGGCATGGACAGAGTGGATAGTCAGAAGCTTTTTCCCAGGGTGGAAGAGTCACTTACTAGGGGGCATAGGTTTAAGGTGAGAGGGGCAAAGTTTAGAGGGGATGTGCGAGGCAAGTTTTTTTACACAGAGGGTGGTGAGTGCCTTGAACTTGCTGCTGGGGGAGGTGGTGGAAGCAGGTACGATAGCGACGTTTAAGAGGCATCTTGACAAATACATGAATAGGATGGGAATAGAGGGATACGGTCCCTGGAAGTGCAGAAGGTTTTAGTTTAGGCAGGCATCAAGATCGGCGCAGGCTTGGAGGGCCGAATGGCCTGTTCCTGTGCTGTACTGTTCTTTGTTCCTTGATATCATAGCAGTGTAGAAAGGATTTGTAGATGACTGATTCTGAAATTGTGACCAGACCCTTCTGCCATATAGATACTAGCTATACTATTGGAGAGTGGTGGTCAGGAGAGGGAGGACAAAAAAGGTAAAGTCCACCTGCCCTAATTATCTGCTCAGCTACCCACTGAAGACTTTACGGTCATGGAGGCGCCAACCCTCCAGAATTGTCCTGATGTCTCCAGATAATCTCCAGGCCACTGCTGCAAAAACAAAACCCAGGAGAAAAATCATAAGGCCATCAGAAAAAGCTTTATTTCCTCTATTTTCTTTTGTGAAAAAAAAATTGATGGGGAAAAAATTGATTGCATAATTCTTGACTGTCAATCAGATAAAGAAACCTCTGTTCACTTTGCAATTGGCATGGGAAGGCGGAGCACGTGATGATGGACAGGTCAATTGACCAATGATGAGAGTGCGGGGATGGGACAGTTGGTCATGTGATCAATCCTGGACTCGGTCCAAGCAGAGTTGGCAGCTCTAGCACAGAACTACACAGAGGAGCTACATACCAGCTCCCCAAGGCCCAAAACTTTGTTCACCTTTTTGTTAGCACAAATTGTTTAATGATTAACAGCTATAGTAATTCATGGCTAGTCAGCTCCACTGGGCATGCAATGCCCTTGCTGCTAACCTGCTTTAATGACCTGGAAAATGTGGGAGAAAATATGTAAATAAAACATTAAATAAAAAGGTCAAAAGGATTCTGTGTAACATGGGTAAGAAACGTGCATTCAACTGCTTACATCCAAGTGGATGAAAGACAGACTTGCATTTATATAGCACCTTTCATGACCGCAGGACATCCCAAAGTGCTTCACAGCCAACAAATTACTTTTGAAATATAGTCACTTTGTATGGAAGGAAAAGTGGCAACCAGTTTGCACACAGCAAGATCCCACAAACAGCCATGTGTTAACGATCACATATTCTGTTTTTCACAACGTTGGTTGAGGGATAAACAAACATTGGCCAGGATACAGGTGAGAACTCCACTACTCCTCTTCAAAATAGTACCATGGATCTTTTCCATCCACCCGAGAGGGCCTCACTTTAATGTCACATCTGATAAATGGCACCTCCAACAGGTGCAGCATTCCCCCAGCACTGGCAGCATTGGCCTAGCCGTGCTCGAGCATCTGGAGTAGGATTTAAACCCATGACCTTCTAACTCAAGAGGCAAGTGCGCTATCCGCTGAGCCACAGCTCACACCCTCACCTGCCCTTGACATTCAACATCAAGGCAAAAGTCAGGAGTGTGATGGAATACTCTCCACTTGCCTGGATGGGTGCAGCTCCAACACACAAGAAGCTCGACACCATCCAGGACAAAGCAGCCCGCTTGATTGGCACCCCATCCACAAACATTCACTCCCTCCACCACCGACGCACAGTGGCAGCAGTGTGTACCATCTACAAGATGCACTGCAGCAATGCACCAAGGCTCCTTCAACAGCACTTTCCAAACCTACAACCTCTACCACCTAAAAGAACAAGGGCAGCAGATGCATGGGAACACCATCACCTGCAAGTTCCCCTTCAAGTCACACACCATCCTGACTTGGAACTATATCGCCGTTCCTTCACTGTCGTGGGTCAAAATCCTGAAAGTCTCTACCTTACAGCACTCTGGGTATACCTAGACCACATCACTACAGCCGATCAAGAAGACAGCTCACCACCACCTTCTCGAAAGCAATTAATTAGGGATGGGCAATGAATATTGTCCTAGCCAGCGATGCCCACATCCCATGAATTAATAAAAAAATGGCTGCAGCTCAGAATTTTGCAACCTTCAGGAACATGCTGTGTAAGGAGCCTTCATGGTGCCATTTAGTGAAAAAGTTAAAGATCACAGGAACAACCTTAGGGAGTGAAAATACAGGCTTGGAAACACCTGCTTTTGGAAGCCTGCTGTAGCAGTTTGACTCATTGCTCATGAGAGTTTGCAGTCACCCTACCATGTGGCAACACTTCAGCCCTGCCCAAGCCCCTCAATCACTTTGATGACTCCTTTCTCCACCCACCTCCCCTAATCCAGAAAGAAAATTCAATCACAGGATAATCGGAGGGAATGTACAGTGTTGGGTGTAACTAGACCCAGAGCAGCTGCACCAACAGGCTGAGGACACTCCTTTGGAAAACTTGTTCATCAGCTGCTGCTCACGAGGCAATAAACAAAAATTCTGCTGACAGAAATATCACATGAACTTGCTGCCGCCCCTCCCCCTCTGCTGGTTCCCAATCGTTATTCTGGGACTGCAAGACTCACTTTCTCCTCCAACATGAGGTCTTCAACGACCTTGTTCTGGCTCAGCAAGGAACCCAAAAAAAAAGAAACTAAAGTCTTACTTTTTAAATTAAGTAATGAAGTCCAGTTTCTTTTTTTAAAAAAAAAACCCTCATACCTACAGCCGTGGCTCCATTAAGTTAGTCGTAGCTCAGCGGGTAGCACTCTTACCCAAGTCAGAATGCTGTAGGTTCAAGATCCTCCCTCCAGAAACTGGAGCACAAAATCCAGGCCAACACTTCCAGTGCCAGTACTGAGGGAGAGCTGCAGTGTTGGAAATGCCATCCTTCAGATGTTAAGTGGCAAGTTACATTCGCGCCACACAAGTACCAGGCAATGACCATCTCCAACAAGAGAAAATCCAACCATCTTCCCTTCACATTCAATGGCATTACCATCGCTGAATCCCCCACCAACATCCTAGGAGCTACCATTGATCAGAAACTGAACTGGAGTAGCCATATAAATACTGTGGCTATAAGAGCAGGTCAGAGGCCGGGTATCCTGCAGTGAATAACTCACCTCCCGACTCCCCAAAGCCTGTCCACCATCTACAAGGCCCAAGTCAGGAGTGTGATGGAAAACTCTCCACTTGCCTGGATGGGTGCAGCACCAACAACACTCAAGAAGCTCGACACCATCCAGGCCAAAGCAGCCCACTTCGTTGGCACCCCATCCACACCTTCAACATTCACTCCCTCCACCACCGACGCACGGCAGCAGCAGTGTGTACCATCTACAAGATGCACTGCAGCAACTCACCAATGCTCCTTCGACAGCACCTTCCAAACCCACAACCTCTCCCACCTAGAAAGAGAAGGGCAGCAGATGCATGGGAACACCACCGCCTGCAAGTTCCCCCTCTAAGCCACACACCATCCTGACTTAGAACTATATCACTGTCACTGGGTCAAGATCCTGGAACTCCCTTTGTATACTGCACTGTGGGTGTACCTAAAACACATGGACTGCAGCGGTTCAAGAAGGCAACTCACCACCACCTTCAAGGGCAATTGGGGATGGGCAATAAATGCTGGCTGAGCCAGCGACACCCACATCCCGCGAAAGAATACAAAAAAAAAATCCCATCTACCCCCTTAGGTGGATGTAAAAGATCCCATGGCACAATTTCAAAGAGCAGGTCTGCACCCCCTGGTCATGACCAATATTTATCCCTGAACCAAGATCATTAAAAACAGATGATCTGGTCATTTATCACATTGCTGGTTGAAACTTGCTGTGCAAAAATTAGCTGTAATGTAGGAAACGCAGCAGCGATGACACTTAAAAAAATAATAATTTATCGGCTGTAAAGTGCTTTGCAATGTCCAAGGTCATGAAAGCTGCTATATAAATGCAGGACCTTCCTTTTGTCTTCCTTACAAGGACTGACCTCTATTTCCCGAGCTGTGGTGTACAACTACACATGGCTCCAGCCAAACAAGCCATCAGTGAAGCCTTCACATTTACACCCACCCCCCCCCTCCCCACCCACATCTCAGGTGCTATTTGACATTCTCAGTGCAAGAAGCTAGGGAGACAACCTGTTCCCAGGCCATTGTCAACAGAGCTCGCTTCTGGAGGTGTCCGAGAGCCAGTCCTCATGACCAGCACAATGAGGAAAGACTTTCCTTCCTCTTAACATGCTCTTCAAACTAAATGTAAAGCTGACAGGAGGATAAAGAAAGAACTTGCATAAAAATATATAGCTCCTTCCACAACCTCAGGATGTCTCAAAGCGCTTTACAGCCAATAAAGTACTTTTGAAGTGTCACTGTTGTAATGTAGGAAATGCAACAGCCAATTTGCACACAGCAAGCTCCCACAAAACAGCAATGTGATAATGGCCAGATAATCTGCTTTAGTGACATTGATTGAGAAGTAAACACTGGGAAGGTCACAGGTGAGATGCTCCCTGCTCTTCTGAGATAGTACCATGGGATCTTGTACATCCAGCTGAGAGGGCGGATGGGGCCTTGTTCTAGCATTTCATTTGAAAGACAGCACCTATGACAGTGCCACACTCCCTCCGTACTGCACTGGGAATGTCGGCCTAGATTTTATGCTCATTTCTTCGGAGTGAGACATGAACAGAAGGACAGGCAAGTGTACTGGGGTTCGCACTGAATCTTCAATCGGTAGCTCTCCCACTGGGTCAGAGCTTCAATTGCTGATGACTCACTTACTAAATTAATACACGATATTCTGTGTTCACAACAGATTGACTAAGATCATGAAATCATTCTCACCAACAGACTTGGTAACCAGGTCAAGCGCTGCTTACCAATGATGCTTCAATAGGTAGTTGCGCCCCTCGGGTATCCAAAACAAGGAGGCATAATCTTCAAAATTAGAATAAGTTCAGTTAAACATGAAATCAGAAGCACTTTCTGCACCTAAAAGCTGGGAGAAATCTGCAACTCTTTCTCTGCTGAAAAACAGCTGAGAGTCGACTGACATTTTAAGAATATGACAGATTTTTTTTTGGGCAAAGGGTATCAAGGAATGGGGAGCAAAAGAGGATAGGTGGAGTTAAGATACAGATCAGCCATGACCTAACTGAATGGCATTTGAAGGGCTGAACAGTCTCCTCCTGTTCCCAAGTACTAACAGAAGACAAAAGGATGATTTCATAAGAAACAGGCAAAGTGCTTTTAAGGAAGGACTGTAGAGTTACCTCCAAACAAAACTCCCTTGTGTTCACTGTTGACATAATAAATTCTCACTCTTTAATAGGATGGTGAGCTCGGAGGTGGCCAGTTCGGAGGCACCGTCTCAAGTTTGCTGAGACAATCTCGCTGCCTGCGTGTGGACTCGGGACCCCCATTTGATCCCGACGTAGGGGTCCCAAAGGCCGTGGAGAAGTCCAGCCCTTCTTTTGCAGAGCTGGGTGGCAGTCTACAGTATTCCATTCAACAGAAAGTATATTAAACCATGTTTTTTTTTTTTAAAAAAGCACTCATTCCATGTAAGCCTTGATACTGGATGAAAAGTGGATTTAGATGGACAGCAGGAAGAATTTGTCCAGACAAGCAGGAATCAAGCCTTTGCAATAGTCTTCCATATTGGATAGTGGAGGGCGAAAAATCTTCCAATTGATCACGATTCAGCTGGATACTGTGATGGGAGGGAGGACTGTCACTCTGAAAGAATGAGCCACATCCTCATCTGTATTTATCTCATCTTCCTGTTTATACTCTTTAAAAATCAGAAAGCACGGGGTTTTTAATGTTTAGGAATGTCCTTTCCAAATAACAAGTCTCCAAACATCTGGTGAAGCAAGTTTGAGCAAAACTCTATAGAATTAGTGTTGGGTGGAACTGGGCCAAATCCAATTTAAGCCACCCACACCCCAAGGCACTGTCGACAAGGTGTATGCTATTTCACAGAATCTTACAGCACAGGAGGCCATTCAGCCCATCATGTCTGTGCCAGCTGTTTGAAAGAACTATCCAATTAGTCCCACTCCCCTGCAAATCTCACCTTTTCAAATATTTATCCAATTCCCTTTTGAAAGTTATTAATGAATCTGCTTCTACCACCCTTTCAGGCAGCGCATTCCAGATAGAGTCAGAGAGAGATACAGCACCGAAACAGGCCCTTCAGCCCAGAGTCTGCACTGACCATCAACCACCCATTTATACTAATCCTACATTAATCCCATGTTTCCCTCTCACATCCCCACAATTCTCCTACCACCTACCTACACTAGGAGCAATTTTTAAAAAAAAAACAATGGCCAATTTACCTATCAACCCACAAGTCTTTGGCATGTGGGAGGAAACCCACAGTCACAGGGAGAACTTTCAAACGCCACACAGGCAGTACCCAGAACCAAACCTGGGTCACTAGAGCTGTGAGGCTGTGGTGCTAACCACTGTGCCACAACAAGATCACAATATTTAGTGTATGTTTTTCTCATGTACCATTCCATTTACAAATCAAAGCCTGCTTTCTGCTCTCATTTCTGCACAGAGTCCTTTCCAAATCTGCCTCAATCATACCTTTATAGGCTAAAATTTAGTTCTTTCTCACAGCTCCTTCTTTTAATGAGACCAGTTTTGGCTGCCTCAGATTCAAAAACTCTTCATACCATTATTGACCTTTAAGCACTCACTATAAAAAAAAACTACAGCAAGTTTACAGTTGCCACTTTTAGCTTCAGGTTTTTCATCTGTATGGTGTGCAGTTTCATTGTTTCAGCTGTTTCATTATCCCTGAAGTACCCTGTACTCACTGGATATTGGCTCCCATCCGGTCTAGTAATGCCTCTGCTTTAATCATCTCATTATGGTGTTCAAATTCCTCCATGGCCTCACACCTCCCTATCTCTAATCTCCTCCAATCCTCTGGTAACTCTCCAGCTCCATCAATTCTGGCCTCTTGAGCATCCCCCACTTTCTCCACTCCACCCTCAGCAGACACACCTTCAGTTACCTCGCCCTCAAGCTCAAATTCCCTCCTGGAACCTCTCCAGTGCTCTCCGCTTCTTAAAATCTGCCTTTCACCCAAACTTTTGGTCACCTGTCCTAATGTTTCCTTCTTTGGGTCGGTGTCAAGAAGGCACCGGTGAAGCACCTTGTGACATCATACTATTGAAAAAAGGTGCTATATAAATGCAAAAATAAAAGCAAAATACTGTGGCTGCTGGAAATCTGAAATAAAAATAGAAAGTGCTGGAAATACGCAGCAGATCTGGCAGCATCTGTGGAGAGAGAAATTCTTTAGAGTAATATCCGACTCGAAACGTTAACTCTGTTGATATATTAATGAAAGATGTTGTTGATGGTAAAACCATTGGAAAATGAAGCTGCCCAAAGTCTCCACTTTCTGACTGACTCCTATTGTTGTCAACAGCTGATCGAAGTCCTGACTATTAGTAAAGGACTGAACTGCGTGACATAGCTGGCGCATTTAGTACGGTTTAATTGCCTCCTTTGTAATTGATAACGAAAAATGGTCAGTGCTGTTTGCCCAATTCAGGGCTCTGTACACTAAAAGGTAGCAGACAGGTACAAAAAAAAAATTTAAAGAGGTTAATGGAATATTGACCTCTGTCAAGGGCATTGGAATATAAAAAGGGAAGAATTGATGATACAGTTGTGCAAAGCTCTAATTAGATCACGTGGAGTAACTGTGTTCAGTTCCAGACATTGCACTTCAGGAAGAATATATTGGCATTCGAGAGTGCGCAGTGCAGATTCACCAGAATGATACTGGTGCTAAGAGGGTTAAATTAGGAGGGTAGGTTGTATAGACTAAATTTGTATTCCCTCGCGTATAGACGATTAAAGGATGATGAAATGGAGGTGTTTAAGATGATTAAAAAAGTTGATAGGCGTCGAGAAAGAAAGAAATAATTTCCTCTGGTTTCCTTTTATTCCACCCATCCCCCCCCCCCCCCCAACCCCCACTCCCTTGCATAATGTCAACACATTCTGCAAAACAAGATTCTGCACAGATAAATTTAGGCCGCCTGCCCTGCCCACACTGGTTTCCATGTCAACCAGTCAGTCCTCAAGGTTTCCTGTGAGTCAGGCTGCTAAAACAAAAGCGCATGACATCACAGCTCGAGAGCCAGAGTTGAGAACCCTGGAATCATTTAGGAATCGATTAGATGCAATGATGGAGGGTCCTTTCCCTGGATGGGTGAATTAAGAAAGGCTGAATGGCCTTCATCTGGAAGGCACAGTCTAAAAAAGCTGGTGGAATCAGATTCAAGAGTAACTTTCAAAAGGGAGTTGGATAAACATTTGAAAAAAAGGGAAAGAAATTGCAGGCTATTGGTTGGGGGGGGGGGTGGGGTAAGAAACAAAAGGGCAAAGTTCTTTCATGGAACCTGCACAATGGACTGAATCATTCTAATGATCCTAAATATTTTCCGAATGAAGTCACTCCCAGAACTTCTTGAGGTTGATTATCTCCTGCCGTCAGCCCTTGTTCTTGGCAACAACATGGGTGAACAGTGGCATGAAAAATCAGTGCGACTTGCACCCCACCCAGAATGTGGTGGTGGGGGGTATGGAGGTGGGGGGCAGGGTGGTGCTCCCAGTGTGATCCTGGAGAGGATCTCAGAATTAGACAGTCAGTGCTTCCCACCCGAAACAGCCTTATTTAACTAATCAGGTCCAAGTCCAACGCAAGACACCAACGCAATTCTAATGTGGCAACAGGTGATAGGGGGGCATACAACACCTGCCCGTTGGTCGCTGGCATGGAGTGGACTACCCAGCTGTACTGCTAGCCCCACAAAAATAGATGCTCTTGTCATAAAATATTGACACCTCCCACACTCCCCTGATAACACTGAACCCGCCACCCCCTTCCCCCCACCCAACAGGAAATGCCAACTCGCTCCCTGGGACCCAAGCTCCACAAACACTGACCCACTCCCGGGAATACCACCCACATCCCTGCAAATACCATAGTCCTGGGGACCCCCAGCTGTTATTGCCTAGCCTCCCAGTCCCAGGTCCATCCTGTCGTTGCTCAATTTCGTGTGCACATTGTGCACTCACCCAGCCCCAGATGGGCATGGTGCCCATTGTATAGAGGAACGTCCTGAGGTCGCAAAAAGTGCTATATAAATGCAAGTTCAATTTTTTTTTAGGTTAAAAAAAAAGTTGCTTGTGAGATTCAACTGATGAGAAAGGATTATTGACCCAGGATATACAATGAATAATCTCATTAGAATAAAGCAATTTGCAAACACAGGAAGATTACGCTTTTTAAAAACAAACAACCATAAATCGAACTGTAGCGTTTCATTCTAAGCAATGGTGAAGGGACAGAGCAGATGGTAATATAAAAGAGGAACGACCTTGCAGTAATGAGGAAGTAGTGAGTGACACAAACAACTGTAATACTAGGAGATTATTTCTGCAGAGCCCAATATGGATCAAGTCTACAGCGCCAAGCTTATGGACTAGTTGTTTTCAAAGCTATGTTTACACCCCTTGTAATTATTGACACACTCCTGGAGCTGCTCTGCAAATACAGACAAATACCCCAGGGCAGAGGCCCCTGTGAATGCTGATGCAATTCTGTCTGGACTTCTAAAAGGACATGTAACTGCTGGGAAAGGAACATACGAAAATGGTGGCAGCAAGTACAGGAGTAATGTGCTGATGAAGTAACAACTTGTATCTACATAGCAGGTTTAATATAGAAAATGACCCAGTGCTCTTCATTACCAATGGATACCCAACCACAGAGAGATGGTAGGCAAGATTTGAACGTTTAGTCAAAAAGATGAGTTTTAGACAGACAGACAGACAAGATGGGCCTGGGAGTGAGTTGGAGACTGAGAGCTGAGGCAGGTGAAGGCTGTACCATCACTGATGAGGCACAAAGGTAAGGGCGAAATACACACCAGGCCAGAGCTAAAGATGTCAAAGGATGTTGCAGGGTGTGGAAGGCTACCAAGATATGGTGGGGAAAGACCATGGCAGCATTTGAAGAAGGGTGTTGTGGATTTAGAATTTGAGGAGTTAGGGGACAGGGACTTGGGGTGTAGATCAACAGGCAGCACTCAGTGCAGGCCAGGATACTGGCAAGTCAAAAAAAAAAGAGAGAAATACAGACAAAATTCTAGAGATACTGAAAGACAGACTTGCATTTATATAGCACCTGTCACAACCTCAGCGTGTCTTTAAGTGCTTTATAGCTAATGAAGTACTTTATTAGAGTTGAGTTGCCAAGCACAGAAAGCTGGCAAGGAGTCTGGTCCACCAGCCAATTATATCAGGATTGTAGGGAGCACATCCACAAAATGTGCACCTAGTGGGGTGAAGCTCCCCACTGGCACTTAATTCGTAACAAATTAACCCCAAATGTCTTAGCTGACCAACCCCGCCCCCCCCTCTCCCCCCACCCCGCACACAACCTTAGCAAGGTCCTCAGATGCCAGTCTCAAAGCCTACACAGTATCACAGTGTCAAGAAGCACACAAAGCTATCAGATATAGTGGAGTAGATCAGGGTGTGTTTTATTATACAGACATTCCAAGGCACATTAAACTCAATCTTGCAGAATGGAAGTTCTTACCTCAGAATTCTAATGGCCAGCAAACGGAACACATTAATCTGAGCAATCTCACAGTGGAAGGCAAGTACAGGGAACTCAAATAGCAGTGATACCGGAGCTTAGAATGTTAAATTAGGAGAACAGATTGCATAAACGTGACTTGTATTCCTTAGAGTTTAGAAGGTTGAGGCGTTATCTCAAATCAAAAAGTGTTTAAGTTGTTAAAGTATTCAGTAGGGTAGTTACAGAGGAACTGGTTCCTCTATTTCCTGGTGGGACGAGTCCAGAACAAGAAGGCATAATCTTAAAATTAGAGCTAAGATGCTCAGGAGTGAAATCAGGAAGTACTTTTTCCACACAAAGTGTGGTGGAAATGTGGAGCTCCTGCCTCCAAAAACAATGCGGAAGCTTGGGGTCAATTGGAAATGTTAAAAGACCGAGATTGATAGATTTGTTAGGTAAGGGTATCAAGGGATATGGAACAATGGGCAAATAAACGAAGTTGAGGTACAGATCAGCCAATTGAATGGCAGAACAGGCTAGAGGGACTGAATGGCCTCCTCCTGTTCCTATAGTCTGAAAGATGTGTACCAAAAAAAAATACAATTTTATGTTGTCATCAATGCAAGAAATGTTGCTTCTCTTCCCCCAAGGACAGTGGAGGCTGGGTCATTGAATATGTTCAAGGCGAAGTTAGACAGGTTTTTGATCCACAAGGGAGTCAAGGCTTGCAGGGGCTGTTATAGTGGAGTTAAGGCCACAGTCAGATCAGCCACGATCTTATTGAATGGACAGCAGGCTCGTGGGGCTGAATGGCCTACTCCTGCTCCTATTTCTTATGATTCTTATGTTTTATGTATACGGTTCTGATTTTCCTCAGTTTGTTACATCACAGTATTATAGGGCAATTTTTTCAAGATACCACTTCATTACTAAAAAGAGAGAAATGTTTGGAACAATCGACCAAGCAAGGAAAGGGGGTAAAACAACTGATGAAAAACCACAGTGGGAGAGTTAGTGTACTAGATGGGTGGGCTTTGATGAACAAAATGGTCTTTCCTCCATGATCACAGGTTAAAATGCAAAGCTTAATAGCATCATAATGTATAGTGTGTCACTGCAATAATATTCACAGTTGTAGAACAGATGCAGAAACACTAACAGAACAGGTCTATAATATCTCAAGCAGTATAATAACTCAGTGGGAATGCCCTGTACTCAGTCAAGACGCCAGCAGCATCTCCCAGCCCTGCATCCTCCAACACAGAAGGACAAGAGCAGCAATGACATGGGAAGACCATCACCTCCATGTTCCCCTCCAAAAAGTACACCCCATCGTGACTTAGAAATATACAATCACCGTTACTTCACTGTCACTGGGTCAATACCCTGGAATTCCCTTCCTAGCACCGATATAGGAGCACTAGCACCATGCAGACTACAACGATTTCAAGAATGCAGCCCACCATCACCACAACTTAGGATAGGCAATAAATGCCAGAACGTTTAACATCCCAAGTACAAATTTAAAAAAAAGTTTACATATATTAAAGCTCAGTCCTTAAAATTTTATAATTGGTATCAACTCAATTAGTGCTTATTTTGGATCATTCATTTTGCTAGCTTCTAGTGATTTGTGCAAGATCCCATTTTTCTCTGCAAATATTAATAGCCAAAAACTGTTGGTACTACAGGGCGTGACAGATAGAAGGCAGGAAGTGCTCAAAGGAAAAATTGGAATTGTGAAAATAGAGTGAAAAAAATTAAAGTTGCACCATGTTGGAATGACAATGTTCTTGTATCGGAGTGCTGAAGCAAACTCAACTATGCACGTTTACACAAGCCCTTCACTTGGATAGAGATACAAACAGTCACTGGGTACATCCAAACTGACTGGTGCTCGTGTTTACAACACTGCAATGGAATGTATCTTGTCGCTTAAGTATTTCCCAATTATTTACAAATTAGATTGAGGTGATAGTCCCTATAGTATGCACTATCAGAGCAAAATACAAATTCTCAGGTATTACATTATAAAAAAAAACAGGGTAAGTATGCTGCGGTGAATTTGCATTTATATAGCCCCTTTCACAACCTCAGGACATCTCAAAGCGCTTCACAGTCAGTTATATACTTTTGGCGTCACTGTTGTAATGTAGGAAACAGGGCAGCCAATTTGTCCACAAATGCTCCCACAACAGCAACGGGATAATGACTAGATAATCTTTTTTTTTTAAATATATAAAAGTTATTTTGATTGATGGATAAATATTGCCCACCACACTAGGGATAACTCTCCTGCTTTTCTTTTGAAATAGTGCCACACAATCTTTTATGTCCACCTGAGAGGGCAGACGGGGCCTCGGTTTAACGTCTCATCCGAAAGATGGCATGTGCAACATTGCAACACTCTCCCAGTACCACACCAGGAGTGCCAGCCTAGATTACATACATAACAGCCACTGCAGTTCAAAGTCATTCAATGTATACAGGCCTGGAATTTCCACTGGACACAAACAAACTGACATGAATTAAAAGGTCGCTTGTTACACATATAACTAAAATAAGCCCAAACCTCTTCAACTTTTGTCTGTTTATCAAACCCTACGTCAGAACAACTCTACACCCACAAGACTGACCACACTCCCAGACTCTCAAATGCGAGAGTTGTCTAATTGCACATGTTGGGAGCAACACTGTGATCAGGTGTAGAAGCAAACAGTAATTTTCCTAGTCTTTTCATTGTAATTTTGAGCCTTGTTTTGTTTCTTTTAATACATTTTTATGGCCTACGTGCAAGTAAGATTGAAATGCATCCCCAAATTGTAGATTCGTAAACATGGTGTGCCTAAATGATGGATAAATGAATTGAAAAATTTAAATTTTAACAAAGAAGAAATAGATGGGTTCAGGTTTCTTGGGCTCTTGTGTTGTCAACCCTCCAGGATTCTCTAAGAATTAGAGATTAATCTCCAGGATACTGCTGAGAGAAGACTCCTAAATTCAATTCTTTGAACAATTTTACATAGAAACATAGAAAATAGGAGCAGGAGCCATTCGGGCCTGCTCCACCATTCAACAGAAGATCATGGCTGATCGTCTAATTCTGTACCCTGTTCCTGCTTTCTCCCCATATTCCTAGATCACTTTGGAATTAATATATCCATCTCCTTCTTGAATATATTTAATGACTTGGCCTCCACTGCCTTTTGCAGTCGAGAATTCACTCAGAGGGTGGTGAACCTGTGAAAGAAATTTCTCCTCATCTTGGTTCTAAATGGCATACCCTGTAACCGGAGACTGTGACCCCCTGGTACTGGATTCCACAGCCATCGGGAACATCCTTCCTACATCTAGCCTGTTTACGAATTATGAAAATACTGGGGGGGTGGGGGTGTGGGGGGCGGTGTGAGGTGCATGGTCTAACTGTTTGAGTTAACAATCATGCAATCAGTTTGGAGAGTCTGTTTGCTTTCCAATGGGCTGTGGGTAGGCGAGCACTGCAAGGATGGATATGTTGGGAAACTGATGGCAAGAGTGCGGGGATGGGCAGTCAGAGACAGGAGATCACGTGATGACATCTCCAGGATAATATACAACCAGAGTAGGCAACCTGATTGTTCGTTGATTTATAGCGATTTTAAGTTTTGGAGTATTCAATGAGATTCGGAGAATATTTGCCATCGGTAAACTGGGTGCACTGCGCATATTTTTGGGTCTAACTTCCGAGTTGCACCCAAGAGGAAACTGCAGCCATCGAGTGCTTAGTGTTTGAGTGATGTGATAAGCTTCCATATAAATATAACCTTTCATTTATTTCATTATATAAAATATATATTTTTGTACTTGGATTGAAATGAGGGGATGTCAGTTAAGTAAGGAACTTTAACAGGGAAGGAGGGAAAGGAAAAACCTTGCATTTATATAGCTCCTTTCACAACCTCAGGACTTCCCAAAGTGCTTTATAGCCAATGAAATACTTTGGAAGTGTCATTACTGTTGTAATGTATGAGTAGCAGCAACCAATGTGATAGTGGCTTGATTTTATTTAAAATCTATATAATTATTAGTTGAGAGATAAATATTGGCCCAGCCCATGAGAACTCCCTTGCTCTTCTTCCATATAGTGGCTGTGGGATCTTTTATACCTGCCTGAAGAGGAAGATGGGGCCACACTTTATCAGAAAGGAAGATTCTTCAACAAGTTGTGAACTTCAGCTTGGATTCTCTACTCAGGTACCTGGAGTGGGATTTAAACCCACAATCTTCTGACAGAGGAGAGAGTGCTACTCACTGAGCCACAGCTGACACGGTTACCAACATTAAGCAAATACAAGACTGAAGCTCACTGCACCAACCCTAACCTTACAGCAACTCTTCCAATGGCTTGTGGTTTACCTGACTGATACCAGCGATTTAGCACCATTTGAGGGCAGTTGAAAACTAGCCCGAGTGGTAACTGTAGAGAGAAGAGACCACACTCATTCTCCATTGGACCCTACAGAATGGAGGAGGATTTCATCCTGGCAGTCTCAACTCGTTTTATTCCAAGCCAAAAAAAAACAAAATGATAATGCAACAAACAGAGGAACAAGAGGAGGCCATTCAGCCCTTCAAACTTGTCCTGAACTGGAACATAGCCAATCTAGATCTTTTAATTCCGGCTACCCACCTTGGTACCTTACCCAACAAAAACCCAGCAATCTCAGTATTAACATTTTCAATGGACCTCCAGCCTCAACAGTTTTTGGGGGAGGGAGTTCCAGGTTTCCGCTACCCTTTGTGTGAAGAAGTGCTTCCTGACATCACCCCTGAATGGCCTGGCTCGAATTTTAGAGGTTATTTCGCCCTTGTTCTGGACTCCCACCCATCAGAGGAAATAGTTTCTCTCCAATGCATAAACTCCTTTAAAACCATCTTAAATATCACCATTAGATCACTCCTTAATCTTCTGGCAGCCAGATCAGTTGCCGGAGGACACAGATATAAAGTGTTTGGCAAAAGAACTAGAGGTGACCGTGAGGATTTTATTTTAAATGCAGTGAGTTGTTGTGATCTGGAATGCGCTGCCTGAAAGGGCGGTGGAAGCAGATTCAATGGGAACTCTTAAAAGAGAATTGAATAAATAATATGAAGGGAAAAAATGTACAGGGCTATGGAGAAAGAGCAGGGGGTGGGTCTACTCTTTCAAAGGGAATTGGATACAAAGTAGGGAGGTTATGCTTCAGTTATACAGGGCATTGGCGAGACCACATCTGGAGTACTGTGTACAGTATTGGTCTTATTTAAGGAGAGATATAAATGCACTGGAAGCAGTTCAGAGAAGGTTTACTAGACTAATGTCTGGAATGGGCGGGTTGTCTGATGAGGAAAGGTCGGACAGGTTAGGCTTGTATCTGCTGGAGTTTAGAAGAGGGAGAGGTGACTTGATTGAAACATATAAGATCCTAAGGGGTCTTGACAGGGTGGATGTGGAAAGGATGTTTCCCCTTGTAAGAGAATCTAGAACTAGGGGTCACTGTTTAAAAATAAGAGGTCACCCATTCAAGACAGAGACATTATTTCTCTGAGAGTTGTGAGTCTTTGGAATTCTCTTCCTCAAAAGGCAGTGGAAGCAGAGTCTTTCAATATTTTTAAGGCAGAGGTAGATAGATTCTTGATAAGCCAGGGGGTGGAAGGTTAATCGAGGTAGGCAGGAACATGGTGTTGAGGTTACAATCAAGATTGTAATGAATGACGAGCAGGCTTGGGGGCGGTGCAAGTGGCCTACTCCTTATACGCAAGTTCATAGCCAGCACAGGCCCTCATGGGCCAAATGGCCTCCCTCAGTGCTGTGTCATTCCATACATAAAACGAGCTCTCCAGATCCCTCCTGGTGTGATGTTGAGCTACTGTAAGCACAGCTGTACTGAGGGGGGTAAAGCCTCCAGGAAGAGAACAGCAGTTGGGCCTTTCAGTTTGCCCTCTGGGTCTCCCTATAGAGGACACAGGGCAGATCCTGAAGAAGTTCAAATAAACAGAGGCTGTCAATGTCGCAGTTACCACGAACATTTGGTTCCTCCCCTGTTATACTGTACATTGCAGTTAACCGCCCCCTGTACCCAATTTTACACAAATTCTACATTTAACATTAAAAACGCCACATTCCCGCCTACATTTAACATCAATATTGCATGGAACCGTGATTAAAACATATAAATAAATTTAGATGCAATAACGGACACTTTAATCACTAGGTCGAGAATGAAAAAGGAGGGAAGGGAGTCCCGTCGGCGTCGTTGCAGCGTAAATGGGGTTGTGACGATTTCCTCTGTTCGTTCGTTACTTCTGGAAAGGATGTCACAGCTTTTCAAAGAGAAACCATTTACCATTCCCGCCTTTGGGTAAAAAAAAAAGGACGGCGTATGATTCCGCCGCTACTAGAGGCTGGAATAGAGGAAATTTCCACCAGAAAATAGACTGCGCCGCAACTTGCGCCCAGAGGAATCCTTGCACCATTGGCAGGGAATCTTGCAACCGATGGAATTACAGCAGAAATGCATCTACGATGAAATGGAGCCTGGTCTGACGGTCTTTCAGTCATCCGGCGCGTTGTCATCTCGGCTGTCATGAAGTGAAACCCAGCCCATAAGAGTTCAGGCTCAAGGTCTTTGCAGTGGCTGTATCTATTTAAAGAGAGTGAGTGTGTGTGTGTTGGTTGCAGGGAGAGTCCGTCTCTGATGATATCTCTCTGGCTTGTGAATCTCCGATGCAAACGATTACCTATTTTGGTAGCTGGCTACTTTTGCGGGGGGACGGGACGCAGAGGGATCAGGTGCGGAGTTGAGAGACCAGCTCCTGTTACAGGGCTGAGATCCCCCCCCATAGTGACCAATACAAATTATTACTGTATCTCCTGGGATAAAGCCCATGATCGGCCCTCCGCGTCTCCTCCGGCCCCAACAGCTGTGCAGGTGTCCCAGGCGAGATGGTGTCAATGTTAATATATAAACAAGCCCGTCTACAAGTCAATTCTATATGTCTACGTGTCAATTTCACTCAGTTCCCCAGCTTGTCAATTCCTTCCCCAGTGTAACACTCTCTCTCTCACACACACTAACATATGCATTCATAAACACGCTGCATTCATTTCCCCTCCACTCGCTACATTCAATATTATTTTTTAAAATTAAAACAAATGGAATTAAGTGAAATCGAAGTCACATTTTTGTACAAATCCGCCAACTTGTCGAAAAGTACGAAGTTCGATTTCCCGCCGCTTCTAACCACAAACTCAGCTCGATTTCTGAACGGAAATATCGACATGGATATTCAGAAGTCAGTATCTGTGCCACATTTTCAACCCTTACCCAAAATTATTTGCAGGAGGTTTTTTTTTTAAATTATCGTCCATTTCAGATTTTTACGAAGTTATTGGTCTGTTCAGGCTGACTTACCATGATCCCGGCGATCTGCTTTTCTCAGTTTCCTCGCGTGTATTTTATTTTTGGGGTTAATTCTCCACGCTGGTCTCACACTTTGAACCGATAAAGGGTCTCTGTGAGCGCTGGGTTATGGACACTGTTCCTCTGTCTGCCTATTTAACCTTCAGAGCCACTCTGGGGGAAAAGGAGGAGCTTGGATTTGTCTCCTGCCGCCCACACGCCCACAGGTATGGATCACTCAATCAGATGTAATCGTGCCCAGCCTTTGACGTGGTGTAGGAGTCATGTGGATTAGGCTCGTGTTTAAATAAGGTATCATAACCAACCAAGATCTCTTCACCAGGTGTGTCCAAATCAATGGGATCCACTCAACAGGTATAAATAAATACAAAATAAGAATACAACAGCATGAAAGCCGAACAAATAGCCAGGATCTGATGCTTTCCACACAAGAGAGGAAATTGCAGACGCTTTAGCGACAATCTCCCAACGCTCACTGGATTCAGAAATAGTCCCTTTTGATTGGATAATTGAAACTGTAACTTTAAAGAAAGGTGATAGAGACACCATGAAATTATAGACATGCTGTCCAATATCTGTTCATAGAGTTATACAGCACAGAAACAGGCCCTTCGGCCCACCATGTCCATGCCAGCCATCAAGCACAATCTATTCTAATCCCATTTTCCAGCACCTGGCCCGTAGCCTTGTATGCTATGGCATTTCAAGTGCTCATCTGAATATTTCTGAAACGGTGTGAGGGTTCCTGCCTCTAACAACCTCTTCAGGCAGTGCGTTCCAGATTCCAACCACCCTCTGGGTGAAAAAGATTTTCCTCAAATCTCCTCTAAACCTCCTGTCCCTTACCTTAAATCTATGCCCCCTGGTTATTGACACCTCCATTAAGGGAAAATGTTTCTTCCTATCTAACCTATCTATGCCCCTCATAATTTTGTATACCTCAATCAGGTCCCCCCTCAACCTTCTCTGCTCAAAGGAAAACAACTGTAGCCTATCCAATCTCTCTTCATAGCTGAAATGCTCCAGCCCAGGCAACATCCTGGTGAATCTCCTCTGCACCCTCTCCAGTGCAATCACATCCTTCCTATAGTGTGGTGCCCAGAACTGTACACAGTACTCCAGCTGTGGCCTAACTAGCATTTTATACAGCTCCATCATAACCTCCCTGCTCTTATATTCTATGCCTCAGCTAATAAAAGCAAGTATCCCATGTGCCTTCCTAACCACCTTATCTACCTGTGCTGCCGCCTTCAGTGATCTATGGACAAGTACACCAAGGTCTCTCTGACCCGCTGTACTTCTGAGGGTCCTACCATCCATTGTATATTCCCTTGCCTTGTTAGTCCTCCCAAAATGCAACACCTCACACTTCTCAGGATTAAATTCCATTTGCCACTGCTCCACCCATCTTCCCAGCCCATCTATATCGTCCTGTAATCTAAGGCTTTCCTCCTTCCTATTGACAACACCACCAATTTTCATGTCATCTGCAAACTTACTGATCATACCTCCTATATTCACGTCTAAATCATTAATGTACAATACAAACAGCAAGGGCCCCAGCACCGATCCCTGTGGTACAACACCAGTCACAGGCTTCCACTCGCAAAAACAACCCTCAACCATCACCCTCTGCCTTCTGCCACTAAGCCAATTTTGCATCCAATTTGCCAAATTGCCCTAGATCTCTTGGGCACTTACCTTCTTAACCAATCTCCCATGTGGGACTTTATCAAAAGCCTTACTGAAGTCCATGTAGACTACATCAACTGCTTTACCCTCATCTACACTCAAGGGTGACCGTGGTGACTGCAACAACTACCGTGGAATCTCCCAGCTCAGCATAGTGAGGAAGGTCTTCACTTGAGTCGTTTTAAACAGACTCCAGAAGCTGGCTGAGCGTGTCTACCCTGAGGCACAGTGTGGCTTTCGAGCAGAGAGATCGACCATTGACATGCTGTTCTCCCTTCACCTGCTACAGGAGAAATGCCGCGAACAACAGATGCCCCTCTACGTTGCTTTCATAGATCTTACCAAAGCCTTTGAACTTGTCAGCAGGCGTGGTCTCTTCAGACTACTAGCAAAGATCAGATGTTCACCAAAGCTACTAAGTATCATCACCTCATTCCATGACAATATGAAAGGCACAATTCAGCATAGCGGCACCTCATCAGACCCCTTTCCTATCCTGATGGCGTGAAACAGGGCTGTGTTCTCGCACCCACACTGTTTGGGATTTTCTTCTCCCTGCTGCTCTCACATGTGTTCAAGTCTTCAGAAGAAGGAATTTTCCTCCACACAAGATCAGATGGCAGGTTATTCAACCTTGCCCATCTTAGAGCGAAGACCAAAGTACGGAAGGTCCTCATCAGGGAACTCCTCTTTGCTGACGATGCTGCATTAACAACCCACACAGAAGAGTATCTGCAAAGACTCATCGACAGGATTGCAGCTGCCTGCAACGAATTTAGCCTAACCATCAGCCTCAAGAAAACGAACATCATGGGACAGGACGTCAGAAATGCTCCATCCATCAATATCGGCAATCACACTCTGGAAGTGGTTCAAGAGTTCATCTACCTCGGCTCGACTATCACCAGTAACCTGTCTCTAGATGCAGAAATCAAAAAGCACATGGGAAGGGCGTCCACTGCTATGTCTAGACTGGCCAAGAGGGTGTGGGAAAATGGCGTACTGACACGGAACACAAAGGTCCGAGTGTTTCAAGCCTGTGTCCTCAGTACCTTGCTCTACGGCAGCGAGGCCTGAACAACATATGTCAGCCAAGAGCGACGTCTCAATTCATTCCATCTTTGTTGCCTCCGGAGAATCCTTGGCATCAGGTGGCAGGACCGTATCTCCAACACAGAAGTCCTCGAGGTGGCCAACATCCCCAGCATATACACCCTACTGAGCCAGCGGCGCTTGAGATGACTTGGCCATGTGAGCCGCATGGAAGATGGCAGGATCCCCAAGGATGCATTGTACAGCAAGCTCGTCACTAGTATCAGACCCACCGGCCGTCCATGTCTCCGCTTTAAAGACATCTGCAAACACAACATGAAGTCCTGTGACATTGACCACAAGTTGTGGGAGTCAGTTGCCAGCGTTCTCCAGAGCTGGCGGACAACCATAAAGGCGGGGCTAAAGAGTGGCGAGTCGAAGAAACTTAGCAGTTGGCAGGAAAAAAGATAGAAGCGCAAGGGGAGAGCCAACTGTGTAACAGCCCCGACAATCAAATTTTATCTGCAGCACCTGTGGAAGAGTCTGTCACTCTAGAATTGGCCTTTATAGCCACTCCAGGCACTGCTTCACAAACCATTGACCACCTCTAGGCAAGGAGGCCAAAGAAGAAGAAGAAGACACACCTAGTCACCTCCTCAAAAAAATCAATCAAATTTGTTAGACATGATCTTCCCCTGACAAAGCCATGCTGACTATTCTTGATTAATCCCTGCCTCTGCAAGTGTAAATTACTCCTGACCCTCAGATGTTTTTCCAATAGTTTCCCTACCACTGATGTTAGACTCTAATTACCTGGTTTATCCCTACTACCCTTCTTGAATAATGGTACCACATTCACTGTCCTCCAGTCCTCTCGTACCTCTCCTGTGGCCAGAGAGGATTTGAAAATTTGTGTCAGAGCTCCTGCAATCTCCTCCCTTGCTTCAAATAGCAGCCTGGGATACATCTCATCTGGGTCTGGGGATTTATCCGCTTTTAAGCCTGCTAAAACCGCCTCCCTTTCAATGCTAATTTGTTCAAGTACTCTGATCTCTACACCTACATCGTCCTTCTCCATAGTGAACACAGATGAAAAGTAATCATTTAAAGCCTCACCTACATCCTCTGACTCCACATTGCCACTTTGGTCCTTAATGGGCCCTATTCTTTCCCTGGTTATCCTCTTGCCATTAATATACTTATAAACTGCCTTGGGATTTTCCTTTGTCTTGCCCACCAGTGTTTTTCATGCCCCCTCTTCGCTCTCCTAATTATGTTTTTAAGTACCTCCCCGCCTACACTTTCTATACTCCTCTAGGGCTACCGCTGTTTTCAGCCCTCTGAATCTGCCATAAGCCTCCTTTTTTTCCCTTAGCCAATCCTCTATATCCCTTGACATCCAGGGTTCCCTGGACTTGTTGGTCCTACCCTTCACCTTTATGGGAACATGTTGGCCCTGAACTCTCATTATTTCCTTTTTGAATGAATCCCACTAGTCTGATGTAGACTTTCCTACAAGTAACTGCTCCGAGTCCACTTTGGCCAGATCCTGTTTTATCGCATTAGAGTCATAAAGCATTTTTCAGGCAATGAAGTACTTTCTTTTTAATTGAAGTCAAGATAATACAGAGTATTTACAGCAGAGACCATTCGACCCAACAGGTCTGTTCTGGTGCTTATACACACATAGAGTCATAGAGTTACACAGCACAGAAACAGGCCCTTCGGCCCATCGTGTCTGTGCCGGCCATCAAGCACCTAACTATTCTAATCCCATTTTCCAGCACTTGGCCCGTAGCCTTGTATGCTATGGTATTTCAAATGCTCATCTAAATACTTCTTTACTTAAATAACTCTATACTTATTGAAATCAACCTTCCCCCATTTCAGTACCTTTATTTCTGGTCCATCTTTATCCTTTTCCATAACCACCTTAAATCTTACAGAGTTTTGGTCACTATTCCCAAAATGCTCCCCCACTGACACTTCTACCACTTGTCCGGCTTCATTCCCTAAGATTAGGTCCAGTACCGCCCCTTCTCTTGTAGGACTTTCTACATGCTGGCTCAAAAAGCTCTCCTGGATGCCCTTTAAGAATTCCGCCCCCTTTAAGCCTTCTGCACGAAGACTATCCCAGTTAATATTGGGGAAGTTGAAATCCCCTACTATTATTTTTACATCTGTCTGAGATTTGCCTGCATATCTGCTCCTCTATCTCTGCCTGACTATTTGGAGGCCTGTAGTACACTCCCAGCAAAGTGATTGCCCCCTTTTTGCTTTAAGTTCTACCCATATGGCTTCATTTGAGGGGAAGTTGATGGCAAGTTATTGGAATCTATAATTCAGAGTGGCTGAACATCTTGAGAAATTTAAGCTGATTAGAGAGAACCAACATGGTTTTGTAAAGAGTAGGTTATGTGTAACAAAACTAATTGAACTTTTTGAGAAAATATCTAAAGTAGTAGATAGGGGCATATCTATAGATGTAGGTTATAAGGACTTCCAGGAGGCATTCGATAAGTTTCCACAGAAGAGACTGTTAGCTAAAATTAAAGCTCTTTTTTAAAAATTCATTCATGGGATGTGGGCGACGCTGGCCAGGCCAGCATTTATTGCCCATCCCTAATTGCCCTTGAGAAGGTGGTGGTGAGCTGCCTTCTTGAACCGCTGCAGTCCATGTGGGGTAGGTATACCCACAGTGCTGTCAGGAAGGGAGTTCCAGGATTTTGACCCAGCGACAGTGAAGGAACGGCGATATAGTTCCAAGTCAGGATGGTGTGTGACTTGGAGGGGAACTTGCAGGTGGTGGTGTTCCCATGCATTTGCTGGCCTTGTCCTACTAGTTGGTAGAGGTCGCGGGTTTGGATGTTTAAGGAGCCTTGGTGCATTACTGCAGTGCATCTTGTAGATGGTACACACTTCTGCCAGTGTGCGTCAGTGGTGGAGGGAGTGAATGTTTGTAGATGGGGTGCTAATCAAGCGGGCTGCTTTGTCCTGGATGGTGTCGAGCTTCTTGAGTGTTGTTGGAGCTGCACCCATCCAGGCAAGTGGAGAGTATTCCATCACACTCCTGACTTGTGCCTTGGAGATGGTGGACAAGCTTTGGGGAGTCAGGAGGTGAGTTACTCGCCTCAGGATTCCTAGCCTCTGACCTGCTCTTGTAGCCACGGTATTTATATGACTACTCCAGTTCAGTTTCTGGTCAATGGTAACCCCTAGGATGTTGATATTGGGGCATTCAGCGATGGTAATGCTGTTGAATGTCAAGGGGAGATGATTAGATTCTCTCTTGTTGGAGATGGTCATTGCCTGGCATTTGTGTGGCGCGAATGTTACTTATCAGCCCAAGCCTGGATATTATCCAAGTCTTGCTGCATTTCTACACGGACTGCTTCAGTATCTGAGGAGTCATGAACGGTGCTGAATATTGTGCTATCATCCGTGAACATCCCCACTTCTGACCTTATGATTGAAGGAAGGTCATTGATGAAGCAGCTGAAGATGGTTGGGCCTAGGACACTACCCTAAGGAACTCCTGCAGTGATGTCCTGGGGTTCAGATGATTGACCTCCAACAGCCACAACCATCTTCCTTTGTGCTGGGTATGACTCCAGCCAGCGGAGAGTTTTCCCCCTGATTCCCATTGACCTCAGTTTTGCTAGGGCTCCTTGATGCCATACACGGTCAAATGCTGCCTTGATGTCAAGGGCAGTCACTCTCACCTCACCTCTTGAGTTTAGCCCTTTTGTCCATGTTTGAACCAAGGCTGTAATGAGGTCAGGAACTGAGTGGCCCTGGCGGAACCCAAACTGAGCGTCACTGAGCAGGTTATTGCTAAGCAAGTGCTGCTTGATGGCACTGTTGATGACGCCTTCCATCACTTTACTGATGATTGAGAGTAGGCTGATGGGCCAGTAATTGGCCGGGTTGGACTTGTCCTGCTTTTTGTGTACAGGACATACTTGGGCAATTTTCCACATTGCAGGGTAGATGCCTGTGTTGTAGCTGTACTGGAACAGCTAGGCTAGGGGCACGGCAAGTTCTGGAGCACAGGTCTTCAGTACTATTGCCGGAATATTGTATGGGCCCATAGCTTTTGCAGTATCCAGTGCCTTCAGTCGTTTCTTGATATCACGTGGAGTGAATCGAATTGGCTGAAGTCTGGCATCTGTGATGCTGGGGACTTCAGGAGGAGGCCAAGATGGATCATCAACTCGGCACTTCTGGCTAAAGATTGTTGCAAAGGCTTCAGCCTTATCTTTCGCACTGATGTGCTGGGCTCCTCCATCATTGAGGATGGGGATATTTGTGGAGCCACCTCCTCCAGTTAGTTGTTTAATTTTCCACCAGCATTCATGACTGGATGTGGCAGGATTGCAGAGCTTAGATATGATCCGTTGGTTATGGGATCGCTTAGCTCTGTCTATCGCATGCTGCTTATGCAGTTTGGCATGCAGATAGTCCTGTGTTGTAGCTTCACCAGGTTGACACCTCATTTTGAGGTATGCCTGGTGCTGCTCCTGGCATGCCCTCCTGCACTCTTCATTGAACCAGGGTTGGTCTCCTGGCTTGATGGTAATGGTAGAGTGGGGGATATGCCGGGCCATGAGGTTACAGATTGTGGTTGAGTACAATTCTGCTGCTGATGATGGTCCACAGCGCCTCATGGAGGCCCAGTTTTGCATTGCTAGATCTGTTTGAAATCTATCCCATTTAGCACGGTGATAGTGCCACACAACACGATGGAGGGTATCCTCAATGTGAAGGCGGCACTTCATCTCCACAAGGACTGTGCGGTGGTCACTCCTACCAATACAGTCATGGACAGAAGCATCTGCAGCAGGCAGATTGGTGAGGACGAGGTCAAGTATGTTTTTCCCTCGTGTTGGTTCCCCCACCACCTGCCGCAGACCCAGTCTAGCAGCTATGTTCTTTAGTACTCGGCCAGCTCGGTCAGTAGTGGTGCTACCGAGCCACTCTTGGTGATGGACATTGAAGTCCCCCACCCAGAGTACATTTTTTGCCCTTGCCAAGGGTAGTAGTAGAGAGTAGGGACAATAAGAATCTTATTGAGTTGCAAGAAAGTGACTAGTCATGTCCCACAAGGATCTGTGTTGAGGGTCTCAACTATTCACCATACTTATTAATGTCTCAGATAACACAATGGAGAGCCAGATTTTCTGATGACACTTCAGTTTGCTGGTATAGTAAGTAGTGTAAATAGGAGCAACAATTTACAAAGAAACAGTGATAGAATCATATGATATAGTGCAGAAGAAGGCCATTCAGCTCATCAAATCTGTGCTAGCTGTTTGGAGCTATCCAATTAATCCATCTCTTCTGCTCTTTCCCTAGCCCTGTACTTTTTTTTCCTTCAAGTATTTATCCAATCCCCTTTTGAAAGTTACTATTGAATCTGCTTCCACCGCCCTTTCAGGCAGCGCATTCCAGATCACAACAACTCACTGTATTAAAAAAAAAATCCTTATCTCCCCCTCTGGTTCTTTCAGCTGCTGTGTGATTGTCTTTAAGAGTAATGTTCCTTTAAGATCTTGGTATGGTCACGAGCTGAGTACCAGGATGCACTCATGATTTAAAGATCACTTTAAATCTGTGTCCTCCGGTGACCAACTCTCCTGCTACTGGAAACCGTTTCTTCTTCATTTCTGCATCAAAACCATTCATGATTATGAACACCTGTATCAAATCTTCTCTGCTCTAAGGAGAACAATCCCAGCTTCTCCAGTCTCTCCACATTAACTGAACTCCCTCATCCCTGGTACCATTCTAGTAAATCTCCTCTGCATCCTCTCCAAGGCCTTGACATCCTTCTTAAAGTGTGATATCCAGAATTGGAGACAATACTCAGCTGGGGCCTAACAAGGCCAATGATTTATAAAGGTTCAGCACAACATCCTTGATTTGTACTCTATTCCTCTATTAATAAAGCCAAGGATCTCGTGTTTTTTTTTAACAGCCTTCTCGACTTGTCCTGCCATCTTCAAAGATTTGTGTACATTCATCCCCGCTCTCACTGTTCCTGATCGAGGTGTACAAGATTATGAGGGGCATGGACAGGGTGGATCGGGAGCAGCTGTTCCCCTTAGTTGAAGGGTCAGTTACGAGGGGTCACAAGTTTAAGGTGAGGGGCGGGAGGTTTAAGGGGGATTTGAGGAAGAACCTTTTTACCCAGAGGGTGTTGACGGTCTGGAATGCCCTGCCTGGGAGGGTGGTAGAGGCGGGTTGCCTCACACCCTTTAAAAAGTACCTGGATGAGCACTTGGCACGTCATAACATTCAAGGCTATGGGCCAAGTGCTGGCTAATGGGATTAGGTAGACAGGTCGGGTGTATTTAATGCATTGGTGCAGACTCGATGGGCCGAAGGGCCTCTTCTGCACTGTATTATTCTGTGATTCTGTTCCTGCACCCTCTTTAAAATTGGACCATTTAGTTTATATTGCCTCTCCTCAATCTTCCTACCAAAATATATCACTTCACTCCTCTCTGCTCTAAATTTCATCTGCCATGTGTCTGCCAATTTTACCAGTCTATCAACACCCTCCTGAAGTCTGTTACTAACTGTCTCATTGTTACTACATTTCCAAATTTTGGTATCATCTGCAAACTTTGAAATCATTCTCTGTAAACTCAAGTCCAGGTCATTAATATAGATTTTAAAAAGCAGTAATTCGAATACCAACATGTGGGGATCACCACTGTACACCTTCCCCCCAGCATGATAAACAACCATTCACCACTACTCTGCCTCCTTGTTAGTTTTGTATCCATACTGCCACTGCCCTTTAATCTCCTCTGCTTTAATTTTGTTAACAAGTCTATTATGTGGTACTTTGTCAAATGCCTTTTTGAAAGTGCCTTTACACATTAACTACAGTACCCTCATTAACCCTCTCCATTACTTCTTCAAATAACTTGATCAAGTTAGTCAAACACTATTTGCCTTTAACAAATCATGCTGACTTTCATTTATTAGCCTTTACTTTATTAAGATAGATTAAGTAAGTGGGCATAAGTTTTCAACACAGGTAAGCATTTTATATTTATTGGTTGACATCCTTCCATCTACGAAAGATGAACTTACAGCTCCCAGGAAAAGAAGCTCAATAATTTCCATCTTCGCTGCTTGCGGTGCATTATGGGTATATCCTGGCAGGACAAAATCACAAATGTGGCAGTCCTCTCTAAGGCAGAGCTCCCAAGTGTGTTGGTACTAATCAAACAGAGGCGGCTTTAGTGGATCGGAGACGTCTGCAGGATGGAGGATGGTCGCAAACCCAAAGACCTTCTGTATGGTGAGGCGGCCAGGGCCAGACGACCAGTGGGGTGCCCAAAGCTCCGCTTCAAGGATGTTTGCAAGCAGGACATGAAGGCCCTGGTCTTCCAGCGCAAAGAGTTGTCCACCACCGAATGTTGCAGACTGGCACATTCCAAGGTCCAGGACTACGTGCTGAGGGACGCACTAAAGCTTGGGGCAGCCGCAGCAAAGGCTCAATGGGGAAAGACCACAGTGTAAGGTCCCCCCACCAAGCTGAACTGAGGGACTGGATCCATGGGAAACCCCTCGAACTGTATCGGGAAAATTTTCATTTGCTGTACATGTAAAAATGTAATTGGCATGACAAATGTGAAATGGAAGGCTTGTGAAGCAATTCATGATTGTATTGAAGGAAACTGATCTCCCTTGCAATGTTTGTATTTTTTTGGTGCTGTGTGAAACTGTTTGGCAATGTATTTTTTACAGATTTTATGATGGAAATTTTTTTTTAAATCAACTATTGCACCAGGGAGTCACGAGCTGGTGAAAGAGGGAAATGGTGATGCATTCGGTGGACTGCTGTGAACTACCACGATGACCAGTTGCTACAGCAGCTTGGCAACAGGCACCAACGTCAAAAACAACAACTCACAGCGTCACTTTGCAGCTTCACGTGTGGCACTTGTGGCAGAACCTGCCTCTCAAGGAATGGCCTTCACAGCCATCATCAAAGGCGCACCAAGAGAAGAAACATAATGTATATATTTTCCTCCACACAAGATCAGGGGGCAGGTTGTTCAACCTTGCCCGTCTAAGAGCGAAGTCCAAAGTACGGAAAGTCCTCATCAGGGAACTCCTCTTTGCTGACGATGCTGCTTTAACATCTCACACTGAAGAGTGCCTGCAGAGTCTCATCGACAGGTTTGCGGCTGCCTGCAATGAATTTGGCCTAACCATCAGCCTCAAGAAAATGAACATCATGGGGCAGGACGTCAGAAATGCTCCATCCATCAATATTGGCGACCACGCTCTGGAAGTGGTTCAAGAGTTCACCTACCTAGGCTCAACTATCACCAGTAACCTGTCTCTAGATGCAGAAATCAACAAGCGCATGGGAAAGGCTTCCACTGCTATGTCCAGACTGGCCAAGAGAGTGTGGGAAAATGGCGCACTGACACGGAACACAAAAGTCCAAGTGTATCAAGCCTGTGTCCTCAGTACCTTGCTCTACGGCAGCGAGGCCTGGACAATGTATGTCAGCCAAGAGCGACATCTCAATTCATTCCATCTTCGCTGCCTCCGGAGAATCCTTGGCACCAGGTGGCAGGACCGTATGTCCAACACAGAAGTCCTCGAGGCGGTCAACATCCCCAGCTTATACACACTACTGAGTCAGCGGCGCTTGAGATGGCTTGGCCATGTGAGCCGCATGGAAGAAGGCAGGATCCCCAAAGACACATTGTACAGCGAGCTCGCCACTGGTATCAGACCCACCGCCCGTCCATGTCTCCGCTTTCAAGACGTCTGAAAACACGACATGAAATCCTGTGACATTGATCAGAAGTCGTGGGAGTCAGTTGCCAGCGTTCGCCAGAGCTGGCGGGCAGCCATAAAGACGGGGTTAAAGTGTAGCGAGTCGAAGAGACTTAGTAGTTGGCAGGAAAAAAGACAGAGGCGCAAGGGGAGAGCCAACTGTGTAACAGCCCCAACAAACAAATTTCTCTGCAGCACCTGTGGAAGAGTCTGTCACTCTAGAATTGGCCTTTATAGCCACTCCAGGCGCTGCTTCACACACCACTGACCACCTCCAGGCGCTTACCCATTGTCTCTCGAGATAAGGAGGCCAAAGAAGAAGAAGAATTTAAAACATATATATATTTGGGTCATGTATCTTTTAAATATGAAAAACTAGGGAAATTGGAGGTCCAAAGAGATTTAGGGGTCCATGTACACCTATCACTAAAATGCAGAGGTCAGGTGAGAATAGTGATCAAAAAGGCCAATGGAATGCTAGACTTTACAACTGCAAGGCTAGAATACAAAGGGGCAGAGGTTTCTACAGATATACAAAGCCCTAGTTAGACCACACCTGGGGTAATGTGAGCAGTTCTGGGCACCGCACCTTAGAAAGGATATATTGGTGTTGAAAGGAGTGCAGATTCATCAGAATGTTCCAGGGCTCCAAGGGTTAAATTATTTGGAATATAGAAGGCTAAGGTGTGAATGGACTGAGGTTTTTTAGGATTTTGAAAGGAACTTTATCCGCTGGCTGGGGAGTCTAGGACAACAGGACTGTTACGACCGGGTGAGAAAGAGGTCTAGGGTTCCCTTTCAGCCTTCACCTGGTCTTTTTGTAACAGGATTTAATTTTAAACACAAAATGTTTTGAGCTCTCCCTTGGTGAATCCTTGTTCACCGCTTTCCAATTATAAGGTAAAGAAACAGGTTTTCTTAGGTTTAAAGAAGAAATGTGAAATTTTATTAAATTTTAAACTTAAACTCTAATTTGGTTAACGCCTACGGATACATGACATGCCCACGCTAGCATGCATACGCGATACACACATGCAAATAGAGACAGAAAAGAGCAGAAGAAAAATTAAAGTGGAAAGGATTGAGGCAATATCTGAAGAGTTGTGGTTACGGTTCTTCAAGCTCACTGTAGAGTCCTTGATTGTAGGTAGATCTTGCATTTCATTGGGGCCCAGTATTCTTCTTAAACCTTGTTCACTGTAGGAGACTTTTCTCTCTTGGGGTTCATGTGTCTTCAGTGGGTTTTTGGAGTTCCGTGAGAAAGAGATGGGAGCAGGCAGGAGAGGCTGTGGCGGGCCAGCCAGGAGAGATCTTTTCAATCCATGAGCAAAAAGCTTTTTGCCAGTTCAAACACTGTCTCTACAATTTAAAACTCCCCAAGTTGGCAAGCAGGGGAGTCACGTGACCGACTGGTATAACCACTTCTGGCTTTGTGTATTGTGTAGGTCAGGGAATGGTCCTTGTCTACAAACACTGTCTGTTAATATGCAAAAATGTCTTTCCAGCCAGGGGCCTGGCAACCCCTTGTAACAGGCCTTCTCTTCTTCCCAGCAACAATTTGAAATTTAATGTTTATGTTGAGAAATTAATGTGCCTCATTCTTGGCCAGTGATGGCCTGCGTAACAGGAACATAACCTTAAAATCAGAGTCATTTAGGAGACAAATTAGGAAACACTTCTTCACACACAGGGTGCTAGAATTGTGGAACTGTCTCCCACAAAAGGCGGTTAACATTACCTTGGATAATAATTTTATATCTAAGATCAATAGATTTTTGCTAGCCAAGGGTATTAAGGATATGGAGCCAAGGTACATGGAGCTCGATCACAGATCAACAATGAACTCATTGAACGCAGAACAGGCTCAAGGGGCTGAAGGGCCTCCGCCTGTTCCTGTGTTCCTATATATGCCTAATTCCTTCTTGAAACCCAATAAGGTTTCCTTCTCCACTACCCGTGCTGGTAATGTTTCACATACTTAACACCCTAATAGCAAAAAATGCTACTCCTGCATTTCCAATTATCTTTTGTTTCACTTAACTTGTAAAAATGATCCCATTGTCCTTTTGGTTATTAGAAATACACCATGGGAATACTATGGATAGGTGGGGCTCAATGGGCTGAATGTCTTATCCTGTCTGAAATTGTTACTATACCATTATTTGGTCCTTTGTAAAATTACAAAGGGATTTGTTTATTTTTTTTGTACACTTTTATGGGATGTAAGTGGCAAAGCCAGCATTTGTTGCCCTTGACTTGAGGGCAGTTAAGAGTCAACCACATTGCTGTGGGTCTGGAGTCACGTGTCGGCCAGACCAGGTAAGGATGGCAGATTTCCTTCCCAAAAGGACATTAGTGAACCAGATGGATTTTTACAACAATCAATGATAGTTTCATGGTACCATTACCGAGACAAGCTTTCACGTCCAGAGTTTTTTTAAAATCATGAATTATTTGAATTAATTGAATTTAAATTCCATCAGCTGCCATGGAGGGATTTTAACCCCTGCCCCCAGGGGCTTAGCCTGGGCCTCTGGATTATTATCTCAGTGACATTACCACTACGCCACCATCTCCCCAGTATGGGGATGATATGTGACCAGCAACGTAGAAACACACGGGTCATCTTAACGCCCAAATTTTTAAAGGAGAATGAAGAGACGTTATCAGGGAGACTAAATCCGTGGCTCATGATTCTTTTTTACTGAGCACAGGCAGAAGCTGAGAAGCTCATGCTACATTCAGAATTATTTTTATTTATTCATTTTCGGGATGTGGGTGTCACCGGCAAAGCTGACATTTGTTGCCCATCCTTGATTACCCTGAACTGAGTGACTTGCTAGGCCACTTCAGAGGGCAATTAAGAGTCAACTACATTGGTGTAGGACTAGTCACATATAGACTGGTGGGTTTCCTTCCCTAAAGGGACATTAGTGAACCATTTGGGTTTTTAAACAACAATGGTTTCATAGTCACTTATACCAATACTGGCCTATTAATTTCCATTCAAATTCTCAAACTGCCATGGTGGGAACTGAACTCACCTTTTCTGGATTATTAATGGAGGTTTCTGGATTGCTTGTCCTGGACATAATCACTACACTACCGTACCCCTACTTCCAAAAAGGGGAGGCTTGCATTTACATGGCACCTTTCACAACCACAGGACATCCCAAAGCGCTTTCCAGACAACGAAGCATTTTGGAAGTGTATTCACTGTTGTAATGCCGAAAACACAGCAACCAATTTGCACACAGTAAGCTCCCACAAACAACAATGTGATATTGACCAGATAATTTGCTGATGTTGATTCAGCAATAAATATTGGAAATAGCACTGTGGGATCTTTTACATCTATCTGAAAGGGCAGATAGGTCCTCAATTTAAGGTCACATTGGAAAGAGGGTACCTCCAACAGTGCAGCACTCCCTCAGTACTGCATGGGAGTGTCAGCCTCGTCTTTTTCACTCAGGTCTTTGGCGTGGGACTTGAACCCACAAGCTCAGAGGTAGAAGTACTAGCCATTGAGCCACAGACTGGGCACTTGCAGCAATGTCTTGACAAGTCTGGACTGATTAGAGCAGCAGAGTTGCCAGCAAAATGGTCAGCTGGTGCTTGACTCTTGGATATACTCCTTTAGGCTTGGCTATGAAGCAAGCAGCTCTATGAGAGGAAGGGTAAGAGTGTGAGACGGCTAATCAACAGCGATGTCGCGAGGCTGGTGGTCAATGCTGGAACTAATTCCAGATGCCTTCCGAGGCTGGCTACAGCTACACCATCTCTTAAAGGGCCAGGCCACGTCAGCTGATGGACCACCTTGTCCCATGTTTTCATATTTTCTTCTTAAAAAAGAAAGACTTGCATTTCCAAAGCGCCTTTCATGACCCCAGGACTTTCCAAAGCGCTTTACAGCCAATGAAGTACTTTTGAAGTCTAGTCACTGTTGTAATGTAGGAAAATACCATCTATTGCCATCCGATGCTGGGCTGCTACTCAGTTGGAGTACATTCCTCTAAGGCACAAAAACCCAACAAGAAAGACGAATCAACCGTGGCTAACAAAAGAAATTAAAGGTTGTATTAGATCAAAAGAAGTGGCTTATAAGGTTACCAGAAAAAGTGGTAAACCCAAAGATTGGGAGCAATTTAAAATCCAGTAAAGGATAACCAAGAAACTGATAAAGGGAAAAGAGAATATGAATGCAAGCTAGCGAGAAACATAAAAGTGTACTCTAAAAGCTTCTTTAGGTATGTGAAAAGGAAAAGATTAGCAAAGACAAATGTGGGTCCATTACAGGCAGAGACAGGAGAATTTATAATGGTAATAAGGAAATGGCTGAGAAACTTTGTGTCTGTCTTAACGGAGGAAGAGACAGAAAATCTCCCATAAATACTCGGGAACCAAGGGACTTGTGAAACTGAGGAACTGAGAGAAATTAGTGTTGATAAGGAGGTAGTAGTCTAAAATTAACTGGATTGAAAGTTGATAAATCCCCTGGGCCAGATGAGCTACATCCCAAGTGTTGAAGGAGGTGGCTGTAGAGATAGTGGATGCATTGGTTGTTATCTTTCAAAATTCTATAGATTCTGGAAGGGTTCCTGCAGAATGGAAAGTAGCAAATGCAACCCCACTATTTAAGAAAGGAGGGACAGAAAAAATAGGGAACGACAGACCTGTTAGTTTGACGTCAGTAGTAGGGAAAATGTTCAAATCTATTATAAAGGATTTGATAACAAGACACTTAGAAAATAATGATATAATAATAATGATTAGGCAGAGTCAACATGGATTTATGAAAAGGAAATCATGTTTGATAAACCTGTTGGAGTTTTTTGAGGATGTTACTTGTAGCATAGATAAAGGAGAACCAGTGGTTGTGGTGTATTTGGATTTTCAGAAGGCTTTTGATAAGGTCCCACACAGGAGGTTAGTAAACAAAATTAGAGCACAAGGGATTGGGAGTAATTTTTTTTACATTCGTTCATGGAACCAAGGCTGTAATGAGGTCAGGAGCTGAGTGGCCTTGGCGGAACCCAAACTGAATGTTACTGAGCAGGTTATTGCTAAGCAAGTACTGCTTGATGGCACTGTCGACGACACCTTCCATCACTTTACTGATAATTGAGAGTAGACTGATGGGGCGGTAAATGCTTTTTGTGTACAGGACATACCTGGGCAATTTTCTACATTGCCAGGTAGATGCCAATGTTGTAGCTATACTGGAAAAGCTTGGCTAGGGGAGGGGCAATTTCTGGAGCACAGGTCTTCATACTTTTGCTGGAATGTTGTCAGGGCCCATAGCCTTTGCAGTATCCAGTACCTTCAGTCATTTCTTCATATCACGCAAAGTGAATCGAATTGGCTGAAGTCTGGCATCTGTGATGCTGGAGACTTCAGGAGGCCGAGATGGATCATCAACTTGGCACTTCTGGCTGAAGATTGTTGCAAATGCTTCAGCCTTATCTTTTCCACTGATGTGCTGGGCTCCCCCATCATTGAGGATGGGGATATTTGTGGAGCCATCTACTCCAGTTAGTTGCTTAATTGTCCACCACCATTCACGACTGCATATGGCAGGACTGCAGAGCTAAGATCTGATCCGTTGGCTATGGGATCGCTTAGCTCTGCCTATCGCATGCTGCTAACATTGTTTGGCATGCAAGTAGTCCTAGGTTGTAGCTTCATCAGGTTGACACCTCATTTTGAGGTATGCCTGGTGCTGCTCCTGACATGCCCTTCTCCAGTCTTCAATGAACCAGGATTGGTCCCCCGGCTTGATGGTAATGGTAGAGTGGGGGATATGCCGGGCCATGAGGTTATAGATTGTGGTTGAGTACAATTCTGCTGTTGATGATGACCCACAGCGCCTCATGAATGCCCAGTTTTGCATTGCTAGATCTGTTTGAAATCTATCCTATTTAGCACAGTGGTAGTGCCACACAACACAATGGTAATATGTTGGTATGGATTGAGAATTGGTTAACAGACAGAAACAGAGGGTAGGAATAAATGGGTCATTCTCAGGATGGCAGGCTGTTACTAGTGCGGTAGGATCAGTGCATGGGCCACAGCTGTTCACAATCTATGTAAATGATTTTTATTTTCCACTTTGTTAGAAAAAACAGAAAGACAGAGTATTTCTTATATGGTGAGAGGTTGGGAAGTGTTAATGTCCAAAGGGACCTGGGTGTCCTTGTTCATGAGTCATTAAAAGCTAACATGCAGGTACAACAGCAATTACAAAGGCAAATAGTATGTTGGGCTTCATCGTAAGGGGTTTTGAGTACAGGAGTAAAGAGGTCTTGTTGCAATTGTACAGAGTGTTGGTGAGACTGCACCTGGAGTATTGTGTACAGTTTTGGTCTCCTCATCTAAGGAAGGATATCCTTGCCATAGAGGGAGTGCAGTGGAGGTTCACCAGACTAATCCCTGGGATGGCAAGATTGTCTTGTGAGGAGAGATTGAGAAAATTGGGCCTGTATTCTCTAGAGTTTTGAAAAATGAGAGGTGATATTTTAGGGCACGACAGGGTGGACGTTTCCCCGGGCTGCTGAGTCTAGAACTGGGGACATAGTCTCAGAATAAGGGGCAGGCCATTTAAGACTGAGATGAGGAGGAATTTCTTCACTCAGAGGGTGGTGAATCTTTGGAATTCTCTACCTCAGTGGGCTGTGGAAGCTCAATCATTGAGCATGTTCAGGATAGAAATCAATAGATATCTAGATACTAATGACATCAAGGGATATGGGGATAGCACAGGAAAGTGGTGTTGATATGGATGATCAGCCATGATCTAATTGAATAGCTCAATGGGCTGAATAGCCTCCTCCAGCTCCTATGTTCCTCTGGAGCCCCAATGACATATAAACACTCAGCACAATGCGTTCAAACCCCATGGTAGGCCACTTATATCCTCAGGTTGTGAATGTGAATGTTGTGGGTTTGAGTTGGAACGTCACTGCTGCCTGGTGTTTGTTTCACTGCCTTGAGGAAGCTGTAAATGTGATGATACACCTCTTAGGATTCTGATAACTCTAGACCTCGCTGAGAATGAGGACTGCATGTGAACAGATCACATGGGTGGCAGTGTTGGGAATAGTTTCCTGCATTACAACAGTGACTAGACTTCAAAAAATAGTTAATTGGTCGTGGGATGCCCTGGGACATCCCAAAGCCATGAAAGGCACGTATAAAATGCAAGGTCTTTCGTTTTATGGGTGTATTCTGCTGCTTCCTCCCATGACAAGTGCAATTAGAGTGTAATGAGAAGGGTCTATTTACCCATTGAAGAATGTACCCTCTCTGCTCGGGTAGGACTTCTGGAAAATCAGAGTGGCTTTTCTCAATCAGCAGTGCTCGAATTTGCAGCAACTTCCCACGGCTTAAACTGCTCCAAATTGCACTGATCTGCTAATTTACAGCAGCTGCGGTAGGAGCTTGAGGGGCTGAAAGGCCTCCTTCTGTTCCTTTGATCCTATAAACTGCCCTTCTCACTAATTGCTCTCTGTGCAGGCAGACAATGCACAGTTTTTGCTTGCAAGCAGCAAAAGTCACAGAAGGAAATGCTCTCAGAAACTTTGTTTAAGCCACTGGCTCAGTACTGGCACCGAATGCCAGCCTGGATTAGGTGCTCTCGTCTCTGCAGTGGAACTTCAGAGTCAAGAGTGCTAGGCACTGAGCCTCCCTCGATGTGTATACCTGTGCATCCTCACCCAATGACGCATTCGTGGCTTCAGGAAGAAAGTGGGGAATTAAGTTGGGGGAGGTGCGGGGTTGGCAGAGAAAGGGTGACAAAATATAGACACCACCATCAACCCCAGTGATGAATGATTGACTTTGACTTTGATCTTGCAGTTGGAGACCACCTGTCTGTTAAGCCTGCCTAGCAACAGTGCTAAACTGGGCTGGCGTGTGACAGTAATTGAGTGAGGGTTAGTTTGCAGACTGGCTGTCAGGCAGCTGTTTACAAGCCGTCCTTCACCACATACCAAGATGTCAAACTTTCAGCTCTTTGGGGAAATCACAAATCCACGGAGCCTTGCATCGAAATACAAGAGGAGTCCGGAATCTTCCTTTTGGTCTGGGAGAATGTGCTGCACACAGATTCCTGCCCCCCACTACCCCCCTGAGCTTATGCAGGTTGCGAGAGCATTCACTGAACATGAAGGGTCTGCAATGGACGGTAAATAATTCTGCAACAGCTAGCTTTCACTCTCTTCATTTATATTTGAAAAATACATTAGAACAGGAGGAAGCCATTCAGCCCCTCTAGCCTGTCTAACCAGTCAATTATGGCCGATTTACACACCGTGGTTCTGTAACCTTTAATCCCCTTACACCATTACCGATTTATCAATCTCTGTTTTGAAATTTTCGATGCCCCTCCCCCACCCCCAACTTCAACAGTGTTTTGGGGGAGAGAGTTCCAGATTTCCACTACCCTTTGTGTGACATCACCCCTGAATGTCCTGGCTCTAATTTTAAGGTTATACCCCCTTGTTCTGGACTCCCCCACCAAAGGAAATTGTTTCTATCATATCAACTCCTTTAATCATCTTTAACACCTCAATTAGATCACCCCTTAATCTTCTGGCAGAAGGGTCCGGAATCAAGATTTAAGGTGATTGGCAAAAGAACCAGAGGGGACATGAGGGGATTCCACCACCCCCCCCCACCCCGCCCACCCCCAACTTAATCTCCGAAACTCGAGGGAATACGAGCCTAACCTATGCAACCTCTCCTCATACTTTAACCCTTTCAGTCCTGGTATCATTCTGATGAATCTTCATTACACCACCTCCAGGGACTATATATCCTTCCTGAGTTACAGTGCCCAGACTGAACACAGTGCTCCAGATAGCGTCTGACTAGTGCTTTATAAAGATGAAGAAATGCTTGCAGACATCACCCCTGAATGGCTGGAAAGGGACACGGAAAGACCACGAGGCTCGTTTGCATGTTTCTCCCCTTACTCCCCACCCGCTCTGTGCTTCTCTATAGCTCTTGCTGTGTTGCCTTTCTATAATGATGGCTACCCTCTGGTACCTTACCCAAGAGGTCATGGACAGGGTCAGTAGGGTTATTTCATCATATGGGGGAGGGAGGGGCTTATCATATCTAATCCCCCATCGCACTCAAAATCAACTTGTGCACTTTTTCCAACTTGTCCTTATTGGTTAAAGGGAAAAAAAACCCATAAAGGTGAGCAAAGACTACTTAACCATGAAGGCTCTCTTCTTGTACTGTAACTTATCCATTGCAACAGCCACCCTTTCTATCTCCACCTGACAGATTATTCAAAACATTTATCACTCTTTAAGATGTCCTTCCTGCTCGTGGTTTGGCCAGCTGTGGCACCATGGTCACCATGGTTTGGCCAGCTCTGGTACCATGGGTCACACTCTTGCCTCTGAGTCAGAAGATTGTGGGTTTGGGTTCCACTAGAGTCTTGGCTGAGACTCCAATGCAGTACTGAGGGAGTGCTGCACTGTTGGAGAGGCTGTCTTTCAGCTGAGATGTTAAATCGAATCCCTGTCTGCCCTGTCAGGCAGACGTAAATGATCTCACGATCACTGTTAGGAAGAACGGGGAGAGTTAGCAGCAGCTTCAGGGTCGTGCAGAGTTGCTCTGTGTAACCAGTTCACCGATTAGGAGACAGAGAGTCAGTAACCCAGTCCTGGCCCAGCTCCCCAAGCAAATCATAGAATGGTTACAACACAGAAGGAGGCCATTCGGCCCATCGTTTCGGTGCTGGCTCTCTGAGAGAGCAATTCAGCTCGCCCCACTTCCCCGCCTTTTCTCCGTAGCCCGGCAAATCTTTTCAGATAATTATCCAGTTCAAATGTCAGCAGCAGAAAAATCCTGAGATTTCTGAGCCCTCTCATGAGATCACGAATGAGGCTGAATTTGACTGAGAAATCACGTTAGCATGTGTGTGTTCCTATGCGAGCAGGGGTGTTCTCCCCGGTGTCCTGGCCAATGAGGTGCGGGTACACCCACAGTGCTGTTAGCAAGGGAGTTCCAGGATTTTGATCCAGTGACAGTGAAGGAACGGCGATATAGTTCCAAGTCAGGATGGTGTGTGACTTGGAAGGGAACTTGCAGGTGGTGGTGTTATCATGTAACTGCTGCCCTTGTCCTTCCAGGTGGTAGAAGTTACGGGTTTGGAAGGTGCTGTCTAAGGAGCCTTGGTGAGCATTCCATCTTGTAGATGGTACACACTGATGTCACTGTACGACGGTGGTAGAGGGAGTGAATGTTGAAGGTGCCAATCAAGCGGGCTTTTTCCTGGATGGTGTCGAGCTTCTTGAGTGTTGTTGGAGCTCCCCCCATCCAGGCAAGTGGAGAGTATTCCATCACACTCCTGACTTGTGCCTTGTAGATGGTGGACAGGCTTTGGGGAGTCAGGAGGTGAGTTACTCGCTGCAGGATTCCTTGCCTCTTGTAGCCACAGTATTTATATGGATGGTCCATTACAGGTTCCTTGCTACATTAACTCACTATTGAGAGATTACACAAACTGGGTTGTATTCCCCGGAATTTACAAGGTTCAGGGTTGGTTTGATTAAAGTTTAAAGATAGTGACACTACAGCACAGCGCCATCAAGTGGCTGAAACCAGGTCCTACAACATGCTGTTAGAGCGCCACATGGTGGCAATTATAAGACATTACAACAGTTGCAGAGGTTTCAATTTCGAAATCCAAATAATTTTTCACTCCAGTTGAATCCCTCTATTTTTCTTCCTCCTCAGGCCTGACACTGACTTTTTACGAGACATATTGAATGCTCACTGTCTCAGCTGTGGATTTTTTTTTTTACCACTGGCCTGGTGCAGATTTCACCTTACTATTAAGCCTAGGGAGAACAGGCTGAAATTCCCCAAGTAAATGGTGCCACATCTGCCTACTCCAGTGGTTCAGGCCAATGTGAATGATCCCACGGAACTATGGAAGAAGAATCACAGAATTGTTACAGCATGGAGATGGTCATTCGGCCTATCGTGTCTGCTGGTTGCCCGCAAGAGCAATTTACCTTGTGCCGTTCTCTCCTGCCTTCTCCCCGTAGCCCTGCACATTCTTCCTTTCAGATAACAATCCAATTCCCTCTTGAAAGCCTCAATTGAATCTGCCTCCACCACAGTCTCAGGCAGTGCATTCCAGATCCTAACCACTCGCTGAGTGAAAAAGCTTTTTCGCTTGTCCCCATTGCTTCTCTTATCAAATACTTTAAATCTGTGCCCTCTCATTCTCGATCCTTTCATGAGTGGGAACAGTTTCTCTCTATCTACTCTGTCCAGACCCCTCATGATTTTGAATACCTCTATCAAATCACCTCTCAGCCTTCTCTTCTCCTTAAAAACAGTCCCAACTTCTCCAATCTATCTTCATAACTGAAATTCCTCATCCCTGGAATCATTCTCGTGAACCTTTGGAGTATGGAGCCCCACGGACATACGAATTAGGAACGTAGGAGCAGGAGTAGGCCATTCAGCCCATCGAGCCTGCCCCGCCACTCAATACAATCATGGCTGATCTTCCACTTCAATGCCTTTTTCCCACACTGTCCTCATGTCCCCTTAGGTTATTTGTATTTAGAAATCTGTCAATCTCTGCTTTAAACATAACGACTGAACTTCCACAGCCCTCTGGGGTAGAGAATTCCAAAGATTCACAACCCTCTGAGTAAAGAAATTTCTCCTCATCTCGGTTCTAAGTGGCTTCCCCCTTATTTTGAAATTGTGTCCCCTGGTTCTAGATTCCCCAACCAGAGGAAACATCTTACTTGCATCTACCCTGTCTATCCCTTTAAGTATTTTGTAGGTTTCGATGAGATCACCTCTCATTCTTCGAAACTCTAGACAATACAAGCCCAGTTTCCCCAATTTCTCTTCATAGGACAATCCCACCATCCCGGGAACAAGTCTGGTGAACCTTTGTTGCACTCCCTGTATGGCAATAATATCCTTCCTAAGGTAAGGGGACCAAAACTGCACACAGTATTCCAGGTGTGGTCTAACCAAGGTTCTATATAATTGAAGCAAGACTTCACTACTCCTGTACTCAAATCGTCTTGCAATAAAGGCTAACATACCATTAGCCTTCTTAACTGCTTGCTGCACCTGCATGTTAGCTTTCAGTGACTTATTGACAAGGACACCCAGGTCCCTTTGTACATCTACACTTTCTAATCTCTTACCATTTAAGAAATACTCTGCACATCTATTCCTCCTACCAAAATGGATAACCTCACATTTTTCCACATTATATTCCATCTGCCATGTTGTTGCCCACTCACTAAGTCTGTCCAAATCCCCTTGAAGCTGCTTTGCATCTTCCTCACAACACACATTCCCATCTAGTTTTGTGTTATCCCCACATCCAAATCACTGATATATATTGTGAACAGCTGGGGCCCAAGCACTGATCCCTATGGTACCCCACTAGTCGCAGCCTGCCAATGCGAGAATGACCCATTTATTCCTACTCTCCATTTTCTGCCTGTTAACCAATCCTTAATCCATTGCCTCCTATCCCATGTGCTTTAATTTTGCTAACCAACCTCCAGTGGGGGACTTTATCAAAAGCCTTCTGAAAATCCAAGTATACCACGTCCACCGATTCCCCTTTATCAATTCTGTTAGTAACATCCTCAAAAAACCACAACAGGTTCGCTAAACATGATTTCCCATTCATAAATCCGTGTTGACTATGCCCAATCAGATCATTATTATCCAAGTGTCCATTTATCAAATCCACAGAACAGATTCTAGCATTTTCCCAACAATTGATGTAAGAATCTTTTTTTTAAATTAAGGGAGTAACTAATTAACCTAAGGGTAAGTCATGGCAGGAGAGCTCGTACCCGTGATAAGCTCCTCCTACGCTATGTGGGAAATCAGGGACGCTTCCAGTGTCCCTAACGACCATGTGTGCAGGAAGTGTATCCATCTGCAGCTACTGGCTACCCGCATTATGGAGCTGGAGCTACGGGTGGATTCACTGTGGAGCATCCGCAATGCTGAGGACGTCGTGCATAGCATGTTTAGTGAGGTGGTCACACCGCAGGTAATGGCTGCACAGGCAGAAAAGACCACCAGACAGAGTAGTAGGCACAGGCAGGTAGTTCAGGAGTCCCCTGTGGTCATCCCCCTCTCAAACAGATACACCGCTTTGGATACTGTTGGGGGGGATGACCTCCCAGGGGAAGGCAGCAACAGCCAAGTGCGTGGCACCACGGAGGGCTCTGCTGCACAGCAGGGGAGGAAAAGGGTTGGAAGAGCTATAGTGATAGGGGATTCTATCGTGAGGGGTGCAGATAGGTGTTTCTGGGGCCACAAACAAGACTCCAGGATGGTATGTTGCCTCCCTGGTGCTAGGGTCAAGGATGTCTCGGAGCGGCTGCAGGACATTCTGAAAGGGGAGGGTGAGCAGCCAGAGATCGTGGTCCATATTGGTACTAATGACATAGGCAGGGAGAGAGATGAGATCCTGCAAAGTGAATATAGGGAGTAAGGTAGAAGGTTATAAAGCAGGACCTCGGGTTGTAATCTCAGGATTACTCCCTGTGCCACGTGCTAGTGAGGGTAGGAATAGGAGGATTAGGCAAATGAATGCGTGACTGAAGAGCTGGTGTAGGCAGGAGGGCTTCTGCTACTTGGATTATTGGGATCTCTTCTGGTTCAGGGGTGACCTGTACAAGAGGGATGGGTTGCATCTAAACTGGAGGGGGACGAATATCTTTGCCGGGAGGTTTGCTAGCACTACTCAGGAGGTTTAAACAAGTCTTGCGGGGGGGTGGGACCCAAAGTAGTAGTCTCTCCGATGTGATAGTTGTGGCAAATGTAGAGGTTAAAGCAAGCACGTCTAGTAGGCAGGCCGGGCAGGGGCAGGACAGGGAATGTGGAAGGTCTGGTAGGCTAAACTGCAATTACTTTAATGTAAGAAGCCTTACAGGTAAGGCAGATGAACTCAGAGCATGGATCGGTACATGGGATTGTGATATTACAGCTATTACAGAAACGTAGTTGAGGAATGGGCAGGATTGGCAGCTCAATGTTCCGGGGTACCGATCTTTCTGGCATGACAGAGGTGGAGGTAAGAGAGGAGGAGGAGTTGCACTATTGATTAGGGAGGACATCATGGCAGTACTTATTGGGGATATCTCGGGGGGAACGTCCAGCGAGGCCATATGGGTAGAACTTAGAAATAAGAAAGGGGTGATCACTTTGATAGGATTATACTATAGGCCCCTCAATAGTCAGAGGGAAGTGGAGGAGCGAATATGTAGGGAAATCACAGATAGGTGTAGGAATTATAGGGTTGTAATAGTAGGTGATTTTAACTTCCCTAATATTGACTGGGACTGCCTTAGTGCTAAGGGATCAGATGGGGAAGAATTTGTTAAGTGTGTCTGGGATAGTTTTCTGAAGCAGTATGTGGATGACCCTACTAGAGAAGGGGCTACACTCGACCTCCTCTTAGGAAATGAGGCTGGGCAGGTGGTTGATGTGTCAGTGGGGGAGCACTTTGGGACCAGTGACCATAACTCTATTAGCTTCAAGATAGTTATGGAAAAGGATAGGACTGGTCCTCAGGTTGAAGTCTTAAATTTCGATAGCATCAGACAGGAACTCTCAAAAGTTGAATGGGAGAGGCTGTTTACAGGTAAAGGGACGTCTGGCAAGTGGGAGGTTTTTAAAAGTGAGATAGGATGAGTTCAGGGCCGGCATGTTCCTGTTAGATGGAAGGGCAAGGCTGCCAAGTTTAGGGAACCTTGGTTGACCAGGGATATTGAGGGTCTGGTCAGGACAAAGAAGGAGGCATATGTCAGGTATAGGCAGCTGGGATTGAGCGAGTCCCTCGAGGAGTACAGGGGATGTAGAGTACACTTAAGAAGGAAATTAGGAGGGCGAAAAGGGGCCATGAGATTTCCCTGGCAGATAAGATAAAGGAGAATCCTAAAAGATTCTATAAGTATATTAAGAGTAAAAGGGTAGCAAGGGTGAGAGTAGGTCCCCTTAAGGATCAGTGTGGCAACCTATGTGTGGAGCCACGGGAAATGGGCGAGGTCTTAAATGAATATTTCTCATCCGTATTTACTGTGGAGAAGGTCGTGGAAGCTAGTGAGTTCAAGGGAAGGAACAGCGATATCCTGGAGCATATCAACATTACAAAGGAGGAGGTGTTGGAGGTTTTGAAGCGTATTAAGGTGGATAAATCCCCAGGGCCTGACCAGGTGTATCCTAGGATGCTATGGGAAGCAAGGGAGGAGATTGCTGGGGCCCTGGCAGAGACTTTTGTATCATCATTAGCCATGGGTGAGGTACTGGAAAACTGGAGGATAGCTAATGTTGTGCCTTTATTTAAGAAGGGCAGCTGGGATAAGCTAGGAAACTACAGGCCGGTGAACCTTACATCAGTGGTGGGAAAGTTATTGGAAGGGATTCTGAGAGACAGGATTTATATGCATCTGGAAAGGCATAGTCTGATTAGGGATAGTCAGCATGGCTTTGTGCATGGGAAATCATGTCTCACGAATTTGATTGAGTTTTTTGAGGAGGTGACCAAGAGGATTGACGAGGGCAGGGCGATGGACGTTGTCTACATGGACTTTACAAGGTCTTTGACAAGGTCCTGCATGGTAGGTTGGTCTAGAAGTTTGAACACATGGGATCCAGGGTGAGCTAGCCAATTGGATACAAAATTGGCTTGATGATAGGAGGCAGACGGTGCTAGTGGAGGGTTGTTTTTCAGATTGGAGGCTGGTGACAAGTGGTGTGCCGCAGGGATCGGTGCTGGGCTCTCTGTTGTTTGTCATATATATTAATGACTTGGATGTGAATGTAGGGGGCATGATTAGTAAATTTGCAGATGACACCAAAATTGGTGGTATAGTGGACAGTGAAGAAGGTTGTCTAAGGTTACAACAGGATATAGATCAACTGGGAAAGTGGGCAAGGGATTGGCAAATGGAATTTAACGCAGACAAGTGTGAAGTGATGCATTTTGGGAAGTTAAACCAGGGCAGGACATATACAGTGAATGGCAGGGCCCTGGGGAGTGTTGTTCAGCAGAGAGACCTTGGGGTGCAAGTACATAGTTCCCTGAAAGTGGCAACACAGGTAGACAGGGTGGTGAAGAAGGCCTATGGCATGCTTGCCATCATCAGCCGAGGCATTGAGTACAAGAGTTGGGACGTCATGTTACAGTTGTACATAATGTTGGTTAGGCCGCATTTGGAGTACTGTGTGCAGTTCTGGTCGCCGCACTACAGGAAAGATGTGATTAAGCTAGAGAGGGTGCAGAAAAGATTCACAAGGATGTTGCCTGGTTTGGAGGGCTTGAGTTATAAAGAGAGATTGGATAGGCTGGGTCTGTTTTCCCTGGAGCGAAGGAGGCTGAGAGGGGACATGTTACAGGTATATAAAATTATGAGAGGCATAGATAAGGTAGATAGCCAGAGTCTGTTTCCCATGGTAGGGGTGAGTAAAACTCGAGGGCATAGATTTAAGGTGAGAGGGAGGAGGTTTAAAGGGGATCAAAGGGGTAAATTTTTCACACAAAGAATAGTGGGTATCTGGAATGAGCTGCCTGAGGAGGTGGTGGAGGCAGGAACAGTAGTGACATTTAAGAGGCATCTGGACAGGTACTTGAATGAGCAAGGCATAGAGGGATATGGAATTAATGCAGGCAGGTGGGATTAGTATAGATAGGCATTATGGTCAGCATGGACGCGGTGGGCCGAAGGGCCTGTTTCTATGCTGTACGACTATATGACTCTATAATAACAGGTCTGTAATTCCCTGTTTTCTCTCCACCCCTTAAATAGTGGGGTGACATTTGCGATCTTCCAATCTACAGGAACCACTCCAGAATTTATAGGATTTTGGAAGATGATCACCAATGCATCTACTATCCCCATAGCTACCTTTTTCAACACTCTGGGATGTAGAATATCAGGTCTTGGGGACTTATCGGCCTTCAGCCGCATTAATTTCTCCAAAACAACCTTCTTACTAATACTAATTTCCTTCAATTCCTCATTCCCCCATATCCCTTGGATCTCTAATTCTGGGAGATTTCTTGTATCTTCCTCAGTGAAGACAGACACAAAGTAATCATTTAGCTTCTCTGCCATTTCTCTATTCGCCATTATAAATTCTCCTGACTCTGCCTGTAATGGACCCACATTTGTTTTAGCCAAACGTTTACTTTTTATGTGCCTATAGAAGCTTTTACAGTCCGTTTTTTTTGCTAGCTGACATTCATATTCTATTCTCCCTTTCTTTATCAGTTTCTTCGTTCTCCTTTGCTGTATTCTAAAATCCTTCCAATCCTCAGGTTTACTACTATTTCTGGCAACTTTATAGGCCTTTTCTTTTAAGAAAGGAGCGGGAGTCGGTCACTCAGCCCCTCGAGCCTGCTCCGTCATACAATAAGATCATGGCTGATCTGATTGTAACCTCGACCCCACATTCCCGCCTACCACCAATGACCTTTCATCCCCATGATTTTCAAGAATCTATCCACCTCTACCTTAAAAATATTCAAAGACTCTGCTTCCACTGCCTTTTGAGGAAGAGAGTTCCAAAGACTCACGACCCTCTGAGAGAATAAATTTCCCCTCATCTCTGTCTTAAATGGGTGACCCCTTATTTTTACATGGTGACCCGCCAGGTCTAGATTCTCCCACAGGAGGAAACATCCTTTCCACATCCACCCTGTCAAGACCCCTCAGAATCTTATATGTTTCAATCAAGTCGCCTCTTACTCTTCTAAACTCCAGCGGATACAATCCTAGCCTGTCCAACCTTTCCTCATAAGACAACCCACCCATTCCAGGTATTAGTCTAGTAAACCTTCTCTGAACTGCTTCCAATGCATTTACATCCTTCCTTAACTACGGAGACCACATCTGGACCACAGTACTCCAGATGTGGTCTCACCAATGCCCTTTACAACTGAAGCATAACCTCTCTACTTTTGTATTCGATTCCCCTCACATTAAACGATAACCTTCTATTAGCTTTCCTAATTACTTGCTGAACCTGCATACTAACTTTTTGTGATTCATGCACTAGGACACCCAGATTCCTCTGCATCTCAGAGCTCTGCAATCTGTCATTATTTAGATAATATGCTTCATTTTTATTCTTCCTGCCAAAACAGACAATTTCACATTTTCCCACATTATACTCCATTTGCCAGATCTTTGCCACTCACTTACCCTATCTATATCCATTTGTAGCCTCCTTATGTCTTCTTTACAACTTACTACCTATCTTTGTGTCATCAGCAAATTTAGCAACCATACCTTTGGTGCCTTCATCCAAGTCATTTACATAAATTGTAAAAAGTTGAGTCCCCAGCACAGATCCCTGTGGCACACCACTCATTACATCTTACCCATTTATGCCTACTCTTACCCATTTATGCCTACTCTCTGTTTCCTGTTAGCTAGCCAATCTTCTATCTCTGCCAATATGTTACCCCATATACCATGAGCTTTTATTTTCCGCAATAACCTTTGATGTGGCACCTTATCAAATGCTTTCTGGAAATAAAAGTACAGTACATCCACCGGTTCCCTTTTACCCACAGCACATGTTACTTCTTCAAAGAACTCTAATGAATTGGTTAAACATAATTTCCCTTTCACAACATCATGTTGATTCTGTCTGATTATCTTAAATTTTTCTAAGTGCTTTGTTATACTGTCGTTAATAATTGCTTCTAACATTTTCCCTATGACAGATGTTAAGCTAACTGGCCTATAGTTTCCTGCTTTCTGTCTCCCTCCCTTTTTGAATAAAGCAGTTACATTCCCTATTTTCCAATCTAATGGAACCTTCCCCGAATCGAAGGAATTTTGGAAAATTAAAACCAACGCATCAACTATCTCACTAGCCACTTCTTTTAAGACCCTAGGATGAAGTCCATCAGGACCCGGGGACTTGTCAGCCACAGCTCCAACAATTTGTTCAGTACCACTTCCCTGGTGATTGTAAGTTTCTTGAGTTCCTTCCTCCCATATCCTGATTTACAGCTAGTTCTGGGATGTTATCTGTATCCTCTATAGTGAAGATTTGCCATCTCCTTATTTCCCTTATTAATTACCCAGACTCACTTTCTACAGGTCCAATGCTCACTTTGTTAACAGCTCTTTTCTTCTTTAAATATCTATAGAAGCTCTTACGATCTGTTTTTATATTTGTAGCTAGCTTTCTCTCATACACTAATTTTTCTCTCCTTATCTATCTTTTAGTCATTCTTTGCTTTTTTTTATATTCTGTCCAATCTTCTGACCTGCCTCCCATCTTTGCACAATTATATGCTTTTTTAAAAAAAGGTTTAATACTATCTTTAACTTTTTTCATTAACCACGGATAGTGGGTCCTCTCTTGGAATTTTTCTTTCTCATTGGAATGTATCTATTCTGAAATATCCCCTTAAATGTCTGCCGCTGCATCACTATTGACTTATCCCTTAGCCTACTTTGCCAGTTCACTTTAGTTCACTCTGCTTTTATGCCCTCATATTTAAGTTTAAAATACTGGTCTTGGACCCATTCTTCTCTCCCTCAAACTGAATGTAAAATTTAATCATGTTGTGATCACTGCTGCCTAGGGGCGCCTTCACTATGAGGTCATCAGTTAATCCTATCTTATTGCACAATGGGCATAGATTCCCCCACAACCCAATGCTAGCACTAATGAAGCGCATTAGTTGGTTACCCATCTTGACCCTTTTTGTGGGGCTTTGCTTTCTGTGCAAAATGGCCGGCATGCTTGCCATCATAACAGTGACTGCATTTCATAAAAAGTACTTAATTAAGTTTAACATGCATTTAGGATATCCTGAGCAAGGCAATGAGCTTTTTTTTTATATACGCTGATGACACCAAGCTCTACCTCACCAGCAGCTCTCTCCGCTCTTCCACTGTCTCTGATTTGTCACTCTGTTTGTCCGACATCCAGTATTAGTTGAGCAGAAATTTCCTCCAGCTTAGTATTTGGAAGGGCAAAACCATTGAGCTCAATCTTCGCCACAAATTATGTTCCCTCGTCACTGACTCCATCCCTCTCCCTGGCTAATGTCTCAAGTTGAACCAGACCATTCGCCTGAGATGAGCTTCTGATCACATATCTGTGCAATAACTAAGACCAGCTATTTGCACCTCCGTAACATCGCCCAACTCCACTCCAGCTCAGCTCATCTGCTGCTGGAATCCTCATCCATGCCTTTGCTACCTCAGACTTAGACCCAACTGTTCCAATGCTCTCCCGGTTGGCCTCCCACCTTGCACTATCCGTAAACCTGAGCTCATCCAAAAATTCTGCTGCCCATGTCCTAACTCGCACCAAGTCCCATTCAACCATCCCCCCTTTCATTTGCTGACCTATTGGCTCCCAATCCAGCAAGGCTTCAATTTTAAAATTCTCATCCTTGTTTTCAAATCCCTTCATGGCCTCGCACCCCCACTACCCCATCTCTGAACTCTCCTCCAGCCCCACAGCCCTCTGAGATTTTTGTGCTCTTCCAATTCTGGCCTTACCCAATTTTAATCACTTCACTATTGGCGGCTGTGCCTTCAGGTGCATCGGCCCTAAGCTCTGGAATTCCCTCCCTAACCTTTCCGCCTCACTCTCCTCCTTGAAGATACATCTTAGAATGTACATCTTCAGCCAAGCTTCAGGGCACCTGCCCTACTATCACCTTATGTCATAGAGTCATAGAGTGATTATGGCACTGAAGGTCACCATTCGGCCCATCGAGTCCATGCCGGCATTCTGTTCACTTTTGGTCACCTGTCCTAATCTCGCCTTATGTGGATGGGTGCCAGATTTTGTTTGATAATCCCTCCTGTGAAGTGCTTTGGGAAATTTTACTATGTTTAAAGTGCTATATCAATGGAAGTTTATTTAAACTTCTGTATTAATACAGAAATGATCTTAGTAAATTGTCGCATCGTTCTGTACATTATTCATTGTCAGGGTCAAACCTTGGGAGAGGACTTGGGCAATATGTTCAATATGTAAATCATCAGGTAAATAAATTAAAACCTGTAAGTGGAATTAAAAACTTGAGATAAATAGCTGGTGAGAATTAGTTATTCAGGGGGTGGGGGTGGGGGGGGGGGTGCTCCTTGGGTCATCAGTTGCCCCTGAGCTTCCTGTGGAGAGGGCCTGTAGAAGGTTGTCCGTTGAGTGTCATAGAGTCATTTACAGCACAGAAGGAGACCATTTGGCCCATCGAATCCATGCTGGCTCTCCATGGAGTAATCCAGTCAGTCCCACCCCACCGCTCGATCCCCGTAGCCCTGCAAGTCTATTTCCTCAACGCAAGAACTTAATAACATAAGAAATAGGAGCAGGAGTAAGCACCTCAAACCTATTCTGCCATTCAAAAAGATCATGGTTAAACGTTTGTCCCTGCTCCACTTTCCCACCCTATCTCCTTATTGAGTAGATTACTTTAGTATTCTTATTCATTCACGGGATGTGGGCGTCAATGGCAAGGACAACATTTATTGCCCATCCCAAATTGCACCTTCTTGAACCCCTGCAGTGCATGTGGTGTAGTTACACCCATAGGGCTATTCCAGGATATTGATCCATTGACAAAGAAGGAACGGTGATATAATTCCAAGTCAGGATGGTGTGTCATTGGAGGGGAACTTGCAGGCGATAGTGTTCCCCTGCATCCGCTCCGGGCCCTTGTCTTTCTAGATGGCAGAGGTCACGGGTTTGGCGACTGTCCAAAAACCTATCAATCATTGTCTTGAATACACTCAATGACTGAGTATCTACAGTCCTCTGGGATACAGAATTCCAAAGATTCACAACCCTCAGATTGAAAATGTTTCTACTCATTTCAATCCAAAATGGCTGACCCTTTATTCTCAGACCTTGACTCTGAGTTATAGTCTTCTCAGCCTAAGCGTCTATCCCAATCGAACCCCCAGCTCTTTCAAAGATCCAGCACTGCCACGTCAGGCCAAATGGCCTCCTTTGGTGCTGCAAGATTCTATGATTCTACCCTGTCAAGCCCTCCAAGAATTTTATACATTTCAATGAGATCGCCTTGCATTCTTCTAAACTCCAAAGAGCATAGGCCCATTCTACTCAATCTGTCCTCATAGGACAACCCTCTCATCCCAGTCATCAGTCATCAGTCTTCTGAACCTTTGTTGCACTCCCTCTAATGCAAGTATATTCCTTCTGTAGATCGCCACTTTGGAGCAAGCGTACAGATGGGAAGATTGTGCCTGATTGATTCTGTGGACTGCACTCCTTTTTTTTATTATTCGTTCCTGGGATGTGGGCGTCACTGGCCAGGCCAGCATTTATGGCCCATCCCTAATTGCCCTTGAGAAGGTGGTGGTGAGCTGCCTTCTTGAACCGCTGCAGTCCATTTGGGGTAGGTACACCACAGTGCTGTTAGGAAGGGAGTTCCAGGATTTTGACCCAGCAACAGTGCAGGAATGGCGATATAGTTCCAAGTCAGGATGGTGTGTGGCTTGGAGGGGAACTTGCAGGTTGTGGTGTTCCCCTGCAACTGCTGCCCTTGTCCTTCTAGGTTGTAGAGGTCGTAGGTTTGGATGGTGCTGTCTAAGGAGCTTTGGTGCGTTATTGCAGTGCATCTTGTAGATGGTACACACTGCTGCCACTGTGCGTCGGTGGTGGAGGGAGTGAATGTTTCTGGATGGGGTGCCAATCAAGCGGGCTGCTTTGTCCTGGATGGTGTCGAGCTTCTTGAGTGTTGTTGGAGCTGCACCCATCCAGGCAAGTGGAGAGTATTCCATCACACTCCTGACTTGTGCCTTGTAGATGAGGCTTTGAGGAATCAGGAGGTGAGTTACTTGCTGCAAAATTCCTAGCCTCTGACCTGCTCTTGTAGCCACCGTATTTATATGCTACTCCAGATCAGTTTCTGGTCAATGGTAACCCCAAGAGGTTGATAGTGGATGTTACTAGATTGGTCTCTGAGATGAGCAGGTTGTCCTAGGATGAGAGGCTGAGTAAATTGGGTCCCTATACTCTCTGGAGTTTAGATGACTGAGAGGCGATCTAATTGAGACATACGAGATTCTGAAGGGGCTTGATAGGATAGAAGCTGAGAGATTGTTCCCACTGGTCAGGGAATCTAGAACATGGGGACACAGTCCCAGGATAAGGGGTCAATCATTCAGGATTGAGATGAGGATAAATTACTACACTCAAAGGGTTGTGAATCTTTGGAATTCTCTACCCCAGAGGGTTGTGGATGCTCCATCATTGAATAAATTTAAGGCTGAGATAGATAGATTTTTGGTCTCGCAGGGAATCAAGGGATATGGGTAACGGGCAGGAAAGTGGAATTGAAGCCCAAGATCAGCCATGATAGTATTGAATGGCGGAGCAGGCTCGATGGGCCATATGGTCTACTTCTGCTCCTAGTTCTTGTGTTCTTGGATTCAGCGATCAAATGCTATGGGGAGGTGGTTATATTCTCTCTTGTTGGAGATAGTCATTGCCTGGCACTTGTGTGGCACGAATGTTACTTGCCACATATCAGCCCACGCCTGGATATTGTCCAGGTCTTGCTGCTGTAGACCGTGGCGCAGAGTCAACTCTCCTTTGGCCCCTTTATTCCCTTCACCCACTTGATCCTGGCCATCACGTGGGATTAAGTCCTGTTAATTCAGGCTCAGGCTGGGTGTTTGGGATGTCGGGGTTACAGGAGAGCCACCCTCCACCTAATCCACCGGCTACGGTTAATGGCTTAGTACAAAGAGGAGGAAACTCAGTCCTTTCTTTAACTATCAATTTATTTTATTCACATTGTTGTACAATGTAAGAATAAGGCTTATACACTTGTTTAGACAAAAGCATGCAACTCAAACTGGGTTATACAGTTAATGACAAAGCTAGCTGGAATTGATAAGCACACCCACTAGGTTCCTCTGACCTTTCCCTGACCTAGTCACAGAAAACAAAGGATAATACCTGAAAAAGGGGAGAGCTGACACTGGCCAGGCGTTCCGTTCTCTCTCTCTTTTAGGTCTTCGCCGCGTTGCTCACGCAGGGTATTCCACTTCCGTGATGGTTGGTCTCCGGAATTTCTCGCTGGCTCTATACCCGAGATTCTCCATACTTATTCTCTTTCTTATCTCTTCGAGCTGTGCTGTCTCTTTCCCGTTGGTTTCGGCCTGCTCACCTCATTCGGTTCCGAAGAAGGGTCACTGACCCGAAACGTTAACTCTGCTTCTCTTTCCACAGATGCTGCCAGACCTGCTGAGTGAATCCAGCATTTCTTGTTTTCGTATCTTCTCCTTATTGGCCCAGGCCCAAAGACCCCGGTATCACTCCGTGTTCAAATAATCTCTCTCCTTGTCTTGTCACATTAAAAATTAGTTCAAACTGGTTTTTACCAGCACAGGCCGGTGAATGAGCTCAGGTTACTTTAGTTCACGAGCTGTTCAGCAGTGTCTGAGCTCAGGTTACTTCAGTTCACAAGCTATCCAGCAGTTTGTAACAGATTCAGTACTTCTTGCAGCCCCTCGCCAACATTGCATTTCTACATGGACTGCTTCAGTATCTGAGGAGTTGCGAATGGTGCTGAACATTATGCAATCATCAGTGACCATCCCCACTTCTGACCTTATAATTGACGGAATGTCATTGATGAAGCAGCTGAAGATGGTTGGGCCGAGGACACTACCCTGAGGAACTCCTGCAGTGATGTCCTGGAGCTCAGATGATTGACGTCCAACACCACAACCATCTTCGTTTGCGCTAAGTATGACTCCAACTAGCGGAGAGTTTTCCCCCTGATTCCCATTGACTCCAGTTTTGCTAGGGCTCCTTGATGCCATACTCAGTCACATGCTGCTTTGATGTCAAGGGCAGTCACTCTCACCTCACCTCTTGAGTTCAGCTCTTTTGTCCGCAACTCAAACTGAGCATCAGTGAGCAGGTTATTGCTAAGCAAGTGCCGCTTGATGGCACTGTCGATGACACCTTCCATCACTTTGCTGATGATTGAGAGTAGACTGATGGGGCGGTAATTGGACCTTCCTGCTTTTTGTGTGCAGGGCATACCTGGGCAATTTTTCATATTGCCAGATAGATGCCAGTGTTGTAGCTGTACTGGAACAGCTTGCGGCAAATTCTGGAGCACAGGTCTTCAGTACTATTGCCGGAATGTTGTCAGGACCCAAACAGTGAAAATGGGTCAAATTCTACAAATGCAGCATTTGAGGCCATTTTAGCATCATTTATATTTGGGAGAGTTTCTGTCATCAATGTTTCGATGCCCCAACTCCCTCTGCTGCCTACTCTTGAGAAATGCTCTCTGGGGAATAGAGGTGTTCAAAATAATGATTGCTGCATTTATATAGTGCCTTTAATGACTTCCGGATGTCCCCAAGCACTTCACAGGCAATTAAGTATTTTTGAAATGTAGTCGCTTGTAATGCAGGAAACATGGCAGCCAAGTTGTGCACAGCAAGCTCCCACAAATAGCAACGTGATAATGAGCAGATAATCTGTGTTTTGTAATGTTGGTTGAGGAATAAATATTGACCAGGAAATTGGGGGGAACGCCCCTGCTCTTCAAAATCTTCTTCTTCTTCTTCTTTGGCCTCCTTGTCTCGGGAGACAATGGGTAAGCACCTGGAGGTGGTCAGAGGTTTGTGAAGCAGCGCCTGGAGTGGCTATAAAGGCCAATACTAGAGTGACAGACTCTTCCACAGGTTCTGCAGATAAGATTGGTTTGTCGGGGCTGTTACACAGTTGGCTCTCCCCTTGCACTTCTGTCTTTTTTCCTGCCAACTACTAAGTCTCTTCGGCTCGCCACACTTTAGCCCCGCCTTTATGGCTGCCCGCCAGCTCTGGCGATTGCTGGCAACTGACTCCCACAACTTGTGGTCAATGTTACAGGACTTCATGTCGCGTTTGCAGACGTCTTTAAAGCGGAGTCATGGACGGCCAGTGGGTCTGATACCAGTGACGAGCCCGCTGTACGATGTGTCCTTGGGGATCCTGCCATCTTCCATGCGGCTCACATGGCCAAGCCATCTCAAGCGCCGCTGGCTCAGTAGGGTGTATACGCTGGGGATGTTGGCCGCCTTGAGGACTTCTGTGTTGGAGTTACAGTCCTGCCACCTGATGCCAAGGATTCTCCGGAGGCAACGAAGATGGTATGAGTTGAGACGTTGCTCTTGGCTGACATATGTTGTCCAGGCCTCACTGCCATAGAGCAAGGTACTGAGGACACAGGCTTGAAACAATCGGACTTTTGTGTTCCGTCTCAGTACGCCATTTTCCCACACCCTCTTGGCCAGTCTGGACATAGCAGCGGACGCCTTTCCCATGTGTTTGTTGATTTCTGCATCGAGAGACAGGTTACTGGTGATAGTTGAGCCTAGGTAGGTGAACTCTTGAACCACTTCCAGAGTGTGATCGCTGATATTGATGGATGGAGCATTTCTGACGTCCTGTCCCATGATGTTCGTTTTCTTGAGGCTGATGGTTAGGCCAAATTCGATGCAGGCAGCTGCAAACCTGTCGATGAGACTCTGCAGACACCTTTCAGTGTGAGATGTTAATGTAGCATTGTCAGCAAAGAGGAGTTCCCCGATGAGGACTTTCCGTACTTTGGTCTTCGCTCTTAGGCGGGCAAGGTTGAACAACCTACCACCTGATCTTGTGTGGAGGAATATTCCTTCTTCTGAAGACTTGAACGCGTTTGAGAGAAGCAGGGAGAAGAAGATCCCAAACACTGTGGGTGCGAGAACACAGCCCTGTTTCACGCCATTCAGGATAGGAAAGAGGTCTGATGAGGCGTCGCTATGCTGAATTGTGCCTTTCGTATTGTCATGGAATGAGGTGATGATACTTAGTAGCTTTGGTGGACATCCAATCTTTGCTAGTAGTCTGAAGAGACCACGTCTGATGACCCTGCTCAAAATAGTGCTATGGAATCCACCTGAAAGACTAGATATGGCCTTGGTCTCGGTTTAATGTTGCATCCAAAAGACAACACCTTCAACAGTGCAGCACTCCCTCAGTACTGTACTGGAATATCAGCCTAGGTTATTGTGCTCAAGTCCTGGGGCTGGACTTTAAAGCTTCAAAAATGGCCGTCCGCCTGCGCGGAGTGGCCACGATATTCAGCGTAGTGGCTTATTTAAGTGGCCAGGGTGGACTGCCCCCTCCCCCACCCCCGATGACGAGGAGGGGGCGGGCTGTCCGTACCTGGCAGTGGCGTCAGGCCATTTTAAAGGGCTTTGAGCCCTACATTGCCATTTAATATTTAAAGGGACACATGTTATAAAAAGTTAAATAACTTAATCCTGACCCTCTCCCACAAGCACCCCCCCCCCACCAATCATCATAGAATTAAGTACCTGCCCTCTTCCCCCCACAAAACACACACCTTGTGCACCTGACCTTCCCCCCACCCCCACAAAGTTCACAACCTTTAATCTTTACCCCTGCCCACCATCCCCTACTCCAATCAAATCACTCCGATGCCAGTCCTCCACCCCTTCCCCCCTGCACTGAAAATCTTACCTGCTCCCCCTCCCAACAAGTGTCACGCCTCGGATCTCCGGAAGGGTATCCGAAGGTGCAGGAGTGCCGGCCACCGGCCCTGGCAGGCCTCTGCCAGAGACATTTTCTAGCCACCTGCACCATGACCCCCCAACGTCTGGGGGGGTGGGGGGGTGGGTGCTGTAAAATCCAGCCCCTGGAGTGGGATTTGAACCCACAATCCCCTGACTCAGAGGTAAGAATGCTACCAACTGAGCCACAGCTTGCATTTCCAGTTTAACACAATAAATAAGTAAATAAGTTGAAGCTGTAGCCACTGGTAGGAGGGCGGGTAATGAAAGGACGGACAGATCTAAGATAATTGACAAAAGAACTGGAAGCAAATTAAGAGGGGTTCACAGAATCACACGTTCTCAGGCCGCGCATTCCAGACCTTAACCACTCGCTGTGTGAAAAAGTTTTTCCTCGTGTCGCTTTTGCTTCTCTTACCAATTACTTTAAATCTGTGTCCTCTCGTTCTCGATCCTTTCACCAGTGGGAACAGTTTCTCTCTATCTGCTCTGTCCAGACCCCTCATGATTTTGAATTCCTCTATCAAATCACCTCTCAGTTCTTTTAATGCAGCAATTTGTTACAATCTGGAATGCACATCAAGCCTTTTTTTTCTACATAAGCATGCAGTCTAATCATAGAATCAGAAACAGTACAGCACAGAAGGAGGCCATTCGGCTCATCGAGTCTTACTGTCTGTTTCAAAGAGCAATCTAATTAGTCCCACCACGCCCCCCCCCCCCACCGCTGTTTCCCCATATTCCTGCAACCTTTTCTCCCTCAAGTATCTATCCAATTCCCTTTTGAAGGCTATTATTGACTCAGTATCCACCAGCCTATCAGGCAGTGCATTCCGAATCCTAACCACTCATTGCATAATAAAGGGTTTCCTCTTGTTGCCTCTGGTTCTTTTGCCAATCACTTTAAATCTTTGCCGTCTGGTTATTGATCCTTCAGCCATTGGAAACATTTTCTCTTTACTAACTCTATCTAACCTTTCATGGTTTTAAACAGCTCTATCAACTCTCCTCTTAGTCTTCTCTGCTCGGAGGAAAACAATCCCAGCTTTTCCGTATATCCACATAACAGTAATTCTTCAGCCCTGGAGCCTTTCTAGTAAAACTCTTCTATACCATCTCCAAAGCCTTCACGTCCTTCCTAAAGTGTGGTGCCTAGAATTGGACACAATACTGCAACTGGGGCCAAACTAGTGTTTTATAAAGGTTGAGCAAACCTTCATCCCTTTTGTACTCTATTTAAAAAGCCCAGGATCCCACGTGCTTTATTAGTTGCTTTGTAATCCCACTCTCCTATTCGCTCCCCACCCTCAATCTCTGTTAATATTCATGCATTTAGAGTAATTATCTAATTCTGCTTTTAAAAGATTTTACTTCAAGAATTGTTTTCAACTAGAGAATTCCAAGTTCTATCCTTGCTCTATAGAAACTTTTATCACTAATCTTTTTACGTACATGCATGCATGCAAATCTATTTAACAACCATATTGATAGTATAATTTTCACAAGCAAATAGAATCTTGTGATATGAAATCTGCGTCTTTGTTCTCTTCTGTGTTTGCATTAGCATAGGCTAGGTCTGACAACAACTTACATTTATATAGCATCTTTAAGATAGCAAAACATCCCACAGCACTTCCCAGGAGAGTAATCAGGCAAAAATTCACACCCAGCCAAAGAAGGAGATATTAGGACAATGACTAAAAGCTTGGCCAAAGAGGTCGGTTTTAAGGAGGGTTTAAAGGAGGAAAGAGACAGAGAGGCAGAGAGGTTTAGGGAGGGAATTCCAGAGCTTAGGGCCCAGGCAGCTGATGGCACGGCCATCAATGGTGGAGTGATTAAAATTGGGGATGCGCAAGAGGGCAGATTTAGAGGAGCACAGAGATCTTGGAGGGTTGTAGGGCTGGAGGAGATTACAGAGATGGATTTAAACATGACAGTGATAGTTTTTTTTAAAAGCCTGGTTGTTCACCTTGGTATGGCCCCCATCACTACTCAGATGGGTCGATCTGGCCTTGGCCTAATGAATAGTATTCACACCTTTGTGCCAGAAGGGTGGGGTTTTAAGTCCTACGCCAGAAACTTGAGTGTATAAATCCCAGCTAGCACTCCCAATGTGAGGGAGTGCTACACCATTGGAGGTGCCATGTGTTTGGAGGAGACATTAAGTGAAGGCCCCGTCTTCCATCTCAGAAACATAAAAGAGGTCCCATGGCCACTGTTTCAAAGAAGAGCAAGGGAGTGTTCCCCAGTGCCCTGGCCCATAGTTACCCCTTAACATCACTAAAACAGATTATCTGGTCATTATCACATTGCTTTATGGGATCTTGCTGTGCACAAATTGGCTGCTGTTTTTCCCACATTACAACAGTGACAGCACTTTATTGGCTGTAAAACTCTTTTGTTCTTCTTTCTTTACAATTCAAATATTTCTGGTGGACAACTGGTTTAGCCATTCATTACCAGATCTGGCTGGACCACATAAAGCACTATCTGGTCTTGTTCTAAACTTCTAAAACTGCTCACTATTCATCCTGGAATGCAAGGATAGCCCCCGGCTTCTTCTCTCTGCAGCAAACCATCTTCTTAAACCCCTCTCCCCTGTCTCCTCTACCCTCACCTCCAAAGATCAGAGGAAGAAGCTCATGCACATCTTTGTCACTAAGATTGAGATCATCCATTCAGGTGCCTCTGCTGCTTCCCACCCCTCCACTAACTCACTGGGCAAAATTTCCATCTAAAGCTCCCTCTGGCCTAGCCCTGAACTCGCATCTTTCTCTAGTTTCTCTCCGATCTCCCCTCATGCCACACCGAGCTCATCTTGTCCATCAGACCCACCTCCTGCTCCCGCGACCCCATTCCCATTAAACTATTGACCAGCCTAATTCCCTTCCTGGTTAATATGTTAGCTGATATTGTTACTGGTTTTCTCTCCTCCTTTCCCACCTAAATGGATTGTTTCCTGTGTGTCCATCATCTTTCGTAGATGGAAGGATGCCAATCTCCAACCTCCAATTTCTCTCCTCAGGTCCTGTCCCTCCCTCCTTCAAATCTGCTATCATCATCCCACACCTCAAAAAAAACCACCTTTGGGTTCACTGTCCTTGCAAACTACCGCCCTCATCTCCAACCTCCCTTTCCTCTCTAAAGTCCTTCACCATACTGTCATTACCCAAATCCGTGCCCATCTTTCCCAGAACTCCATGTTTGAATCCCTGCAATCAGGTTTCTGCCCCTGCCACAGTACCGAAACATCCTTTTATCAAAGTCACAAATGACACCCTTTGTGACTGTGACAAAGGTAAACTTTCCCTCCTTGTCCTTCTCGACCTGTGTTCAGCCTGTGACATGGTTGACCACACCATCCTCCTCCAACGCCTCTCCACAGTCGTCCAGCTGGGTGGGACTCCTCTCACCTGGTTCTATTTTTATCTATCTGATTTAGCCAGAGTTTCACTTACAGTGGCTTCACTTCCCACTCCTGCACTGTTACCTCTGAATCTATTCCAAGAATCTATCTTTGACCCCTCCTATTTCTCATCTATATGGTGCCCCTTGGTGATCTCATCCAAAAGTACAACGTTAGTTTTCACAAGTACACTGACGACACCCAGCTTTACCTCGCCATCACTTCTCTCAATACCTTGCTCAGTACCTTGCTCTATGGCAGCGAGGCCTGGACAATGTATGTCAGCCAAGAGCGACATCTCAATTCATTCTATCTTCGCTGCCTCCGGAGAATACTTGGCATCAGGTGGCAGGACTGTATCTCCAATACAGAAGTCCTCGAGGCGGCCAACATCCCAGCTTATACACACTACTGAGTCAGTGGGGCTTGAGATGGCTTGGCCATGTGAGCCGCATGGAAGATGGCAGGATCCCCAAGGACACATTGTACAGCGAGCTCGCCACTGGTATCAGACCCACCGGCCGTCCATGTCTCCGCTTTAAAGACGTCTGCAAACGCGACATGAAATCCTGTGACATTGATCACAAGTCGTGGGAGTCAGTTGCCAGCGATCGCCAGAGCTGGCGGGCAACCATAAAGGCGGGGCTAAAGTGTGGCGAGTCGAAGAGACTTAGTAGTTGGCAGGAAAAAAGACAGAGGCGCAAGGGGAGAGTCAACTGTGTAACAGCCCCGACAAACAAATTTCTCTGCAGCACCTGTGGAAGAGCCTGTCACTCTAGAATTGGCCTTTATAGCCACTCCAGGCACTGCTTCAATAACCACTGACCACCTCCAGGCGCTTACCCATTGTCTCTCGAGACAAGGAGGCCAAAGAAGACTTCTCTCAATCCCTCCACTGTCTCTGAAATGCCACACTGCTTGTCCAACATCTAGTACTGGAGTGGAAAATTCCTCCAATTAAATATTGGGAAGACTTGAAGCCATTGTCTTCAGTCCTCACCACGAGTTCCCTATCCACCAACTCAATCGTTCTCCCTAGCAACTGTCTAAGGCTAAACCAGACAGTTCGCAACCTTGGTGTCATTTTGTTTATTTAGAGATACAGCACTGAAACAGGCCCTTTGGCCCACCGAGTCTGTGCCAACCATCAACCACCCATTTATATTAATCCCACATTAATCCCATATTCCTACCACATCCCCACAATTTCCCCACCATGTACCTATACTAGGGGCAATTTACAATGGCCGATTTACATATCAACCTGCAAGTCTTTGGCTGTGGGAGGAAACTGGAGCACCCGGCGGAAACCCACGCAGCTACAGGGAGAACTTGCAAACTCCACACAGACAGTACCCAGAATCGAACCCAGGTCACAGGAGCTGTGAGGCTGTGGTGCTAACCACTGCGCCACTAACCACTGCACCACTGTGCCATCATATTGACCCTGAGATGAGCTTCTGACCCCATATTCTCTCCATCACCACCTGCATCGCCCTCCGCAACTTTGCCTGTCTCTACTCCTGTCTCAGCTCATCTGCTGCTGAAACTCTCATCTGTGCTTTTGTTACCTCTACTATTCCAATGCACTCCTGGAGCGTTTCCCATCTTCCACCTTCCGTAATCTTGAGTTCATCCAAAACTCTGCTGCCTGTATCCTAACTCTCACAAGACCCATTCACCCATCGCCCCTGTGCTTACCGAGTGACATTGGTTCCCACTCTGACAACACCTCGATTTTAAAATTCTCATCTTTGTTTTCAAATCCCTCCATAGCCTCACCCCTCCCTATTTCTGTAATCTCCTCCAGTCCCACACGCTCCGTGATCTCTGTGCTCCTCTAATTCTGGCCTCTTGCACATTCCCAGTTTTAATCATTCCATCTTCAGCAGCCTGGGCTATAAGCTCTGAAATTCCCTCCCTAAACCTCTCTGCCTCTCTCATCTCCTTTAAGACCGTTCTTAGGAACTAGCTCTTTGACAAAGCTTTTGGTCACTTTCCCTAATGTGGCTCGATTTCGACTTTTGCTAATGTTCTTGTGAAGCACCTTGAGATGCTTTACTATGTTAAAGGCACCAAACAAATGCAAGCTGTTGTTGTTGTTTTACATTTGAGGCATTGGGAGACTGAGAGCCAATGTAGGTCCACAAGCACAGGGGAGGAAGAGAGAATCGATATTAACGGTTTTTTGAATGGTTCTTGGAAAATTTTATTAAATTAGAATGCTTTCTGCTCTACAAAAATATTTCCCACGCTTTATGGACTCAAAATTTATTTTTTCAATGTGTATCTCCACAACCAACCTCGTAAAATAGCTATTTACCACCTCAAAACACCCGTGAGTATAAATCTACAAGGTGTGAAAAAGAGGTAATTACACTGAAAGTGCAGTGGGATAAAGAGTTCAAATTGTAGGTATAACCAATGTTCATTAATTCATGTTGGAGAGGAAAAGAAATACACAGGTAGATGGAAGCAGCAGATTTATATTTTGGGGGGGGGGAGGGGAGTGGGAAAATACCTTCTGAAGAAAATTTAAATTTTTTTATACTTAGGGGAGATTTTCCACTTTTAATATAATTCATAAACAAAGGAATGGAGCAATACACTGATGTGTGCTCCTGACACATGGTCAAGCAAAAAATTCCCATTTTATTTGTCATTTTTGAAATCTCTAATAAGTTTAGGAATCACATTATTTTCATTTAAGAGGAAAAGCCCTTTTTCTCAGTTTTATTGCAAACTACTCTGTACTGTCATTTGGGATTGATGTTTTAAAATTATATGTGTGTAAATTCATTTTTTTATTCATTCACAGGATGTGGGCATCGCTGACAAGTCTAGCATTTATTGCCCATCCCTAATTGTCCTTGAGACAGCTTGCATTTCAGAGTCAACCACATTGCTGTGGGTCTGGAGTCACGTGTAGGTCAGACCAGGTAAGGACAGCAGATCTCCTTCCCTAAAGGAGATTAGTGAACCAGATGGGTTTTTGCAACAGTCTGGTAGTTTAATGGTCATCGTTACTGTTGGAGTCATAGAGTCATTTATGGCACAGAAGGAGGCAATTCAGCCCATTGAGTCCATGCTGGCTCTCCATGGAGCTATGCAGTCAGTCCAACTCCCCAGCTCGATCCCTGTAACCCTGCAAGTCTATTTCTCTCAGGTGGCCATCCAACTTCCCCTTGAAGTCATTGATCATCTCCACCCTTATATTCCAGATTTATTTAATAAACTCAATTTAAATTCCCCAGTTGCTATGGTGGGATTTGAATTCATTTCTCTGGGTTATTAGTCTAGTCCTTCTGATGGAAGATCATCGGCCCGAAATGTTAACTCTGTTTCTCTCTCCACAGATACTGCCAGATCTGCTGAGTATGTCCAGCATTTTCTGTTTTTATTTCAGATTTCCAACATCTGCAGTATTTTGCTTCTGTCATTAGGACAGGCTTCTGGATTAGTAGCCCTGACCAGATGTCAGTTGTGACTCAGTTGGTACCGCTGCCCCCTCTAAGTCAGATGTTTCTGTTCAAACCCTGCTCCAGGAATTGAGCACAAAAATCAATGCTGACATTAAAGTGCCAGTACTGAGGGAGTGCTGCACTGTTGGACCAGGGCCTTATCTGCCCTCTCAGCTCGGGATCACTGGGTGACATCTTTTGCATTTGGCAAAATAGATTTGCATTTTTAATCTCCGTGAAAGATTAATATGAGTTGCAGATCCTGTCATGCTTTATGCAAAGCTGCCTCGAAGGTACAAAGAACTTATTTTGTCTGGGGTGGGAGGTGTGAGAGAGCAGGGTCTGAGCTCAGAGGAATACAACGTGAGGTGGGGAGGTCAGACATGGTGAAGCAAAGCATTTACAGCTGGAAATACTCCTGAAATATTCAACCGACTGGTGAGGGAGTGAGGGGGGACTGTGGTGGGAGGGCTGAGAATGGAGCGAGTGCTGGAGTTGGAGAGAAAGGGTGAGGCAGTGGAAGAAGGCTCCCAGTAATGGAGAGACCGAAAGCAGAGGGTCTCCAAATGCAATCATTGCGAACATGCTTTCTGAAGTCATAGCAGAAAGGGCTCAACAACAATGGCTTGCATTCGTATAGCGCCTTTAGCATAGTAAAATGTTCCAAGGCGCTTCAGAAAAATTATTTACCTGATGGTTTATGTATTGAAAATCTTGCCCAAACCCTCTCGTAGGGGTTGAACCTGACAATGAGTACTGTACAGCACAATGCTACAATGAACAAAGATCATTCCAATTTTAACAGATGCATTACTTTGGAAGTTTAAATAAGCAACAACGATACATTTGCATTTATATACTGTCTTAGGATTTTAAAATCAAGATGTTTCTTGACCAGGAGCCGATGTAGGTCAGCGAGCACAGGGGTGATAGGTGAAAGGGACTTGGTGCCAGTTAAGACACAGCCATCTCAAGAAAGAAAGACTTGCATTTATATAGCACCTTTCATAATCTCAAGATATCCCAAAGCACTTTACAGCCAATGAAGTATCTTTTGAAATATAGTCACTCTTGTAATGTAGGAAACGTGGTAGCCAATTTGCACACATCAAGATCCCAGAAATGGCAGAGATAAATCATCTATTTTATTGATGTTGGATAAATATTGCATCCCAAAGTGTCTGCCTAGGCTTTTGTACTCTAGTTCCTGCAGTGGGACTTGAACCCCAATAGGGTATGGGGTGGGGTGGGGTGGTAAAGGGGGAACTTGATGAGAAAACATGGGAGTAAGTAAATTTTAATTTGGGGGAAGTAAATAATTTTCCAATTGGATGGCTGTGCTAAGCCCTGTTTGCCTGGGTTGGAGTTCAGTTGGTCGGGCACTGCCCTCCTTGCAGAGGAAGTGTCTGTCTATCTATTCTGGTGGGCTTGAGCTGAAATGTGTTTCTGTTTTTGACCAGTCTGTCTCTCTATCCAACTACCACTCCAAAGGTTCCCATATATGAAACACATAGATATATTTAAAGTTCCATTAAAGTCTCTCCCTTTTTTTTGTTTCTCTGAGGTTAACTTAACAGTTGCTGTTTGGGTTGGAGAAGGTGAGTTTGAGACCAGCTTTAAACAGAGTTCACTTAGGCTCTGCTTGCAGCTGCACCTTGTTAATTAGAGAATTGGCTTAAACCAGTTTTCAGGGGCTAGAGTCAGACAGTATAAAAGTGGGCCATCTTACAGTGCTGACTTCGTTTGCACTGGAGTGCTGACTTGGGGCTGTATTAGAGTGCTAAAGTGGGAGTTTCATGACTGAGGGAGTTCGGTGAGGAGGGAGCAAGGAGCTCCTTTCATTTCCTACCTGTCCTCAAAGAGCATGAGGGGAGCTGAGAGTTTCCAAAGAGCACATCTGACTGGTGAGTAAGTCCTGGTGGGTATTTTTCAAACTGGATTGAATTGTAAGTCATTGTTTTAGCAAGACGTAGTTGAATTTTTTATTATAATGGTCTTCTAAAGTTTTAAATTTAAAGGGTTTAGTCATGGCAGGAGAGCTTAAAGCCGTGGTTTGCTCCTCTTGCTGCATGTGGGAATCCGGGAACATTTCCATTCCCCGGGACCAGCATGTGTGTGCAGGAAGTGTGTCCAGCTGCAGCTCCTGGAAGCTTGGGTTTCAGAGCTGGAATGCGGCTGGAAACACTGTGGAGCATCCGCGAGTCTGAGAGCATCGTGGATAGCGCATATAGAGAGGTGGTCACACCGCAGCTGAAGGGACTTGAGGAAGGAAGGGAATGGTTGACCACCAGGCAGTCCAAGAGAAACAGGCAAGTAGTTCAGGAGTCCCCTGGGGTCCCGCTTGCAAATCGGTATTCCATTTTGGAGGCTGATGAGGCTGTTTCCTCCAGGGAGTGCAGACAGAGCCAAACTTCTGGCACCACAAGCAGCCTGTCTGCACAGGAAGGGGGAAAGAGAGGAAGAGCAATAGTAATAGGGGATTCTACAGTCAGGGGAACAGATAGGTGCTACTGTGGTTGCCAACGTGACTCCAGGATGGTGTGTTGCCTCCCTGGTGCCAGGGTCCGGGATGTCACTGAACAGCTGCAGGGCATCCTGAAGGGGGAGGGTGATAAGGCAGAGGTCATGGTACATGTTAGTACCAATGACATAGGTAGAAAGAGGGATGAGGTCTTGCATCAAGAATTCAGGGAGTTAGCAGTAGACTAAAAAGCAGGACCTCTCGGGTTGTAATCTCTGGATTACTCCCAGTGCCACGTGCTAGCGAGTATAGAAATAGGAGAACAGCACAGATGAATGCGTGGCTTAAGAGTTGGTGCAGGAGGGAGGGTTTTAGATTCCTGCACCACTGGGACCGTTTCTGGGGAAGGTGGGACCTGTACAAGCGGGACGTTCTACATCTGAACCAGAGGGGGACTAACATTCTTGCTGGAGGGTTTGCTAGTGCTGTTCGGAGGAGTTTAAACTAATTTGGCAAGGAGAGGAGACGCAGACTCCTAGCAGAATAGGGACACAGCTAAACACAGGAAAGCAAACAAGTCAGAGGGAATACAACGGAAGTATGTTTCAAGGGAGTAAGACCAGGATGGATGGCCTCTACTTTAATGCCAGGAGTATTACAGGTAAAACGGATGAGTTAAGGGCAAGGATTGACACGTGGAATTGTGATATAGTAGCCATCACGGAGACATGTTTGAGGGAGGGGCAGGATTGGCAGCTCATTGTCCTGGGATATAGAATCTTCAGGCGAGACAGAGGAGGGGGTAAAAGAGGAGGGGGCATTGCAATATTAGTTAAGGAATCAGTTACTGCAGTAAGGAGAGATGATATCTTGGAGGGGGCATCAAATGAAGCTTTATGGGTAGAGTTTAGGAATAGAAAAAGGGACAGCCACATTGCTAGGTGTTTATTATAGACCTCCAGATAGTCAGCGGGAAATTGAGGAGCAAATATGTGCGCAATTCGCAGAGGTGTGTAAAAATAATAATAGGGTAATTATATTAGGTGATTTCAACTTTCCCAAAATTAATTGAGATAGTCATCGTGTTAAGGGCTTAGATGGAGTGGAGTTCTTAAAATGTATACAGGAGAACCTTTTAGCTCAATATGTAGAGGATCCAACCAGGGAGGGTGCAGTGCTGGACTTAATTCTGGGGAATGAAGCCGGACAGGTGGTTGATGTGTTGGTGGGGGACCATTTTGGTGATCGCGACCACAACATGGTACAGTTTAAGCTTGTTATGGAGAAAGAAATAGACAAGTTGCAAAAAAAGGTTTTGTATTGGGGGAGAGCGAATTTTAGTAAAATAAGGCAGGATCTGGCCAAGGTAGACTGGAAAGAGTCAGTTGTCAGGAAATCTACAGAAGAGCAGTGGGGGGCATTCAAAGAGGAAATGGGGAGGGTACAGGCCCAACATGTTCCCTCTAGGGTAATAGGTAGGAGCAACAGCCCAGAGAACCATGGATGACCAGAAACATTCAGGGTACGATGAGAAGGAAAAGAGAGGCTTTTAGCAAATACAAGGAGAGCAAATCAATGGAAGCATTAGTGGAGTACAGAAAGTGTAGGATGGAGCTTAACAAAGCAATTAGGAGAGCAAAGAGGGGATATGAGAAAGGTCTGGCTGGTAAAAGTAGGGAAAATCCCAAGATATTCTATAAGTATATCAATGGGAAGAGGATAACCAGGGAAAGAGTAGGACCCATTGGGGAACAAGGGGGAAATCTGTGTGTGGAGCCAGAGGACATTGTTTCGTTTAGTTTAGAGATACAGTACTGAAACAGGCCCTTCGGCCCACCGAGTCTGTGCCGACCATCAACCACCCATTTATACTAATCCTACACTAATCCCATATTCCTACCACATCCCCACCTGTCCCTATATTTCCCTACCACCTACCTATACTAGGATAATTTATAATGGTCAATTTACCTACCAGCCTGCAAGTCTTTTGGCTTGTGGGAGGAAACCAGAGCACCCGGAGAAAACCCACACAGACACAGGGAGAACTTGCAAACTCCACACAGGCAGTACCTAGAATTGAACCCGGGTCACTGGAGCTGTGAGGCTGCGGTGCTAACCACTGCGCCACTGTGCCGCCCATTGGTAGGCTGTTGAACGAATACTTCACATCTGTCTTCACCCAAGAGAATGAGGATGTAGATATGGAACTCAGAGAGAGAGACTGTGAGGTTCTTGAACAAATTGTCATAGGGAGTGACAAGGTATTGGAGGTTTTGGAAGGCTTAAAAGTGGCCAAATCTCCAGGTCCGGACGATTTGTGTCCCAGGATGCTGTGGGAGGCGAGGGTGGAGATTGCAGGGGCTCTGACCCAAATTTTTAATTCCTCTCTGGCCACGGGGGAGGTGCCAGAGGACTGGAGAACAGCTAATGTGGTCCCACTATTTAAGAAAGGTTGTAGAGATAAGCCAGGGAACTACAGACCAGTGAGTCTCACGTTAGTGGTAGGGAAACTATTGGAGAAAATTCTAAAGGAGAGAATCTATCTCCACTTGGAGAGGCAAAATTTGATTCGGAATAGTCAGCATGGCTTTGTCAGAGGGAGGTCATGCCTAACAAATTTGATTTAATTTTTTGAGCATGTGACCAGGTGTGTAGATGCGGGTAGTGCAGTTGATGTAGTTTACATGGATTTCAGCAAAGCCTTTGACAAGGTCGCATATGGGAGACTTATCAAGAAAACAAATGCACATGGGATACAAGGTAACTTGATAAGGTGGATTCAAAATTGGCTTAGCTGTAGGAGACAGAGAGTGATGACAGATGATGTTTTAGTGACTGGAAGCCAGTGTCCAGTGGCATACCACAGGGATCTGTGCTGGGTCTCCTATTGTTTGTCATTTATATAAACGACATAGATGACTATGTGGGGGGTAGGATCAGTAAGTTTGCGGATGACACAAAGATTGGCCGAGTGGTTAGCAGTGAGGTCGAGTGTCTTGGGTTACAGGAAGATATAGACGAGATGGTCAAATGGGCAGAAAAGTGGCAGATGGAATTTAATGCTGAAAAGTGTGAGGTGATACACTTTGGAAGGAGTAATGTGACACGGAAGTATTCAATGAATGGCCTGACACTGGGAAGTTCCGAGGAACAAAGGGTCCTTGGCGTGTTTGTCCATAGATCTCTGAAGGCAGAAGGGCAGGTTAATAGAATGGTGAGAAAGGCATATGGGACACTTGCCTTTATCAATCGAGGCATAGATTACAAAAGCAGGGAGGTCATGTTGGAGGTTGTATAGAACTTTGGTAAGGCCACAGCTGAAGTACTGTGTGCAATTCTGGTCGCCACATTATAGGAAGGATATGATTGCATTGGAGGGGGTGCAGAGGCGATTCACCAGGATGTTGCCTGGGATGGAACATTTAAGCTATGAAGAGAGGTTGGATAGGCTTGGGTTGTTTTCACTGGAGCAGAGAAGACTGAGGGGTGACCTGATCGAGGTGTACAAGATTATGAGGGGCATGGACAGGGTGGATAGGGAGCAGCTGTTCCCCTTAGTTGAAGGGTCAGTTATGAGGGGACACAAGCTTAAGGTGAGGGGCGGGAGGTTTAAGGGGGATTTGAGGAAGAACTTTTTTACCCAGAGGGTGGTGACGGTCTGGAATGCCCTGCCTGGGAGGGTGGTAGATGCAGGTTGCCTCACATCCTTTAAAAAGTACCTGGATGAGCACTTGGCACGTCATAACATTCAAGGCTATGGGCCAATGGGATTAGGTAGACAGGTCAGGTGTCTTTAATGCATCGGTGCAGACTCGATGGGACGAAGGGCCTCTTCTGCACTGTATTATTCTATGATTCTGAGTGCTTTGATCCACATTCCCAATAACCTCTCTCGTATAATGGCACTATTCTTTCTCTCTCTTTCCCTTCCTTTAATTACTTTTGCTTGTTTGAAAAAGTGACTGTATGCCTCACACCCATAAACAGTGTTGTTTCATTAGAGTCATATAATAGACTAATCTATCTCATCGACAAATGCAAACCAGGTTTTGTTAATACAGCTTTGTTTCATACCTTTTGCATAATGAGAAAAGGCACAAATATCTTTCTGCAAGGGTTACCTCCCACCCTGGCACAGTGCTGTTTTTTTTATTCATGTTTCCCGTAGACTCTCTCCTGTGATTGCAGCATTTAGTAATTTTAATTGCTGTAATGTTTCTGAAACCAAGCCCCCATCCTGTGACGTGAACAGCTGTATAAATAGGGTCCCGGGACAGCTGTTTTCCGTTGCTTCTCCCGCTGCCTTGTTCCCTATTGTTCCCAGTCTGAGCTGATCAGCCCTTGTACAGTCTCTCTTCCTAACACCAGCCAGCTTAGAGACAGAAAGAAAAAAGGACATTTGAAATGGTGAGTGGGCTGAATTGGACGTGTTCCCCAGCCTTTAAACTGCTGAAACAAAAAGTGGAATTTTTGTTTAGGTTAAGTTAAAGATGTGGATCAGAGTTTGTGCTTTTTGGAGGTTTTCAGTTCAACTTGAGCAGTCTGTCCTGGTTATAAGAGAAAGAATTGCTTATGATTGGAGATTGGGGGAAGCTGGTTGAGGTGAGGCAGAGTCCAGGTGTGTTTGGAGAGCAGTGATTTGAGGTTAACGTGGAGGGTGAGCAGACGGGCAAGTGAAATCTCTTTCATTCAGACTGATCCCAATGGAGAAATGCTCCCAAAATAATCTGTTTGAATTACTCCCTGGAGAAGAAGAGGGAATCCTATTGAGGAAAAGGAGAGGGTATCTGTGTCTGGATGGGGGCTGACTTTGTCCCCTCATTCACTGGGGCTGGGTATCCTCACTGACTACTGCTGTTACCCCCCCCCCCCCCCCCCACCCCGCTATCCTGGAGAGTCCAGTCAGCCCACAGGCCAAAGCCCATGAAGGTCACAGGGGATTAAAACCCCTCTCCCCGCCCAAATACTATTAAGAAAAACACAGCAAACTTTTAATGGGTGTATGGATGCGTGTGCGGGCGCTGTTTTTCTTTCTCTCACTCTCCTGTTTGCTGCAAAGGGGCCATTTCAGGACTAGGAGGAATTTGGTTTCAGAAGGGGCGAGAGGAGGGAACCCTAGAGGAGCTAAGTTGAAAGTTAAGCTGCTACATTTTATAAACCTAAAAGTGGTGCTTTTTTAACTGCGTTAATGTTGCTATATTGTGAAGAGGCAAATGGTTTATATTAATCAAATCTAACAGGTTTCAGTCAGCTAGTAGATTGATCTTAAATCCACATTCCAATTGTGTGAGGGCAGCCAGCCATGAAATGAAAGCTTTATAATTTTTTTTTGCAAAATGCATTTTTTTGCCCTTTTTCTTGGCATTGTGCCAAGCCCTTTCCCGTTTCCTGGCAGCGCTGTGATTGGTCAGTTTCTTGTTTCTACTCAGCAGTCCTCTGGTGGCTGTGGAAGCTGGGCTGCAGTTATACTAGCATCTGCGCACGGCTTGCAGCTGGCTACACCTGTGTTGGCACTGTGGTCCACCTCTGGCTGCGAGTTGTGCATTGGGCACATGTGTGTGTATCTAGTCAAGGGGGTATTGGGGGCCCAAGAAAAAAACAATGCATTATTAAATCATTTCTTTTTAATTTTTCACTTTATCTCTTTTTCTCTCTCTCTCTCTTTATCACTTTTGCATGTCTAGCAAGCGGCAGGATGAATTGGTCCCTGAAACCATTTGTTCCATTTTGAGTTACAGAAAAGGCTAATGTATGTCATCATCGATTATGCAAACTATCTTTTGCATAACAAGAATATGCACAACAAGGGCTATTTTGACCTCTCTCCTGTCAATGCAATGGATTTGCTTTTGCAGTATGCCTCCTCTGATCGGCAGTACTTATTCAGTTTCTTTTTATTTCAGTTCCATGTTTGTCTCTCTCGACATTGCATTGTGTCCCAGGGCTGCGCTGAATGCAAATGTGCTCTGACCAGAGCCAGGCACTGCCAGGCTTGAACTGATCAGCTGAATAGAAAAGTTTTACAAGTGCTTGGATTTCAATAGCGTTCATCATGTAGAGAGACCTTGGCTTCTTACAGGGCAAGTGAAGAAATGGAGAGGAAACAGAAAGGTGGAGAGACACAAACACACCGACAGAGACAGAGAATTTTTTTTTTATTCATGGGATGTGGGCATCGCTGGCAAGGCCAGCATTTATTGCCCATCCCAGTTGCCCTTGAGAAGATGGTGGTGAGCTGCCTTCTTGAACTGCTGCACTCTTTGTGGTGTTGGTACACCTACAGTGCTGTTAGGAAGGGTGCTCCAGGATTTTGACCCAGCGACAGTGAAGGAAGAGTGATATAGTTCCAGGTCAGGATGATGCGTGGCTTGGAGGGGAACTTGCAGGCGGTGGTGTTCCCATGCATCTGCTGCCCTTGTCCTTCTAGGTGGTAGAGGTCGTAGGTTTGGAAGATGCTGTCGAAGGAGCCTTGGTGCATTGCTGCAGTGCATCTTGTAGATGGTACACACTGCTGCCACTGTGCGTCAGTGGTGGAGGGAGTGAATGTTTGTAGATGGGGTGCCAATCAAGCAGGCTGTTTTTGTCCTGGATTGTGTTGAGCTTCTTGAATGTTGTTGGAGCTGAACCCATCCAGGCAAGTGGAGAGTATTCCATCACACTCCTGACTTGTGCCTTGTAGGTGGTGGACAGACACTGGGGAGTCAGGAGGTGAGTTACTTGCTGCAGAATTCCCTCCCTCTGCTCTGCTCTTGTAGCCACAGCATTGACGTGGCTTGTCCAGTTCAGTTTCTGGTCAATGGTAACCCCAAGGACGTTGAGAGTGGGGGATTCAGCAATGGTAATGCCATTGACTGTCAAGTTGAAATGGTTAGATTCTTTCTTGTTTGTGATGGTCATTACCTGGCACTTGTGTGGCGTTACTTGCCACTTATGAGCCCAAGCCTGGATGTTGTCCAGGTCTTGCTGCATATGGGTATGGGCTGCTTCAGTAACTGAGGAGTCGCGAATGGTGCTGAACATTGTGCAATCATCAGCAAACATCCCCACTTCTGACCTTATGATGGAGGGAAGTTCATTGATGAAGCAGCTGAAGATGCTGGACCTAGGACACTGCCCTGAGGAACTCCTCAATGATGTCCTGGGACTGAAATGATTGGGCCTAGGACACTTTTTTTACGCAATTGTATTTATATAGCGTCTTTCACATTTTCAGAATGTCCCAAAGTGTTTCATAGCCAATAAATTATTTTGAAATGTAGTTTCTATTAGATAGGCAAACCGGCTGTACAGCAAGATCACACTAAGGGCATATGAATGACCAGGTTATTAATTTCAGTCAGATTATTTGAGAAATCGATGTTGGCCAGGATCTCGGGAGAACTCCTCTGTTCTTCTTCGAATAGTGCCATTGCATCAACTGAGCGTGCAGGTGTAAAACAGCACCTCTGACAATGCAACACTCCCTGAGTACTGATGTGTCATCCTAGGTTAGGCATTGGATTCTTCATTGGAGTGGAGCTTGAATCCAGGACCAAGAGGCAAGAGTGCTACCGCAGAGCCAAGGTGACATTGAAGAGAAAAATATTCCAGAGTATTTTGAAAGCAAAGATGGAAGTGACTCGATAGAGAGGATTAAAGAGGAAGTTTTAGAGAACAGGGGCAGGTTAGAATCATAGAATGATAACAACACAGAAAGGGGCCATTAGACCTATCATACTTGTGCTAGCTCTTTGACAGAGCAGTATATTTTTCCCTCTTGTTGGCTCCCTCAACGCCTGCCACAGACCCAGTCTAGCAGCTATGTCCTTTAGGACTTGGCCAGCTCGGTCAGTAGTGGTACTATTGAGCCACTCTTGGTGATGGACATTGAAGTCCCCCACCCAGAATACATTCTGTGCCTTTGCCATCGTCAGTGCTTTTTCCAAGTAGTGTTCAATATAGAGGAGTACTGACTGATCAGCTGAGGGAGGGCAGTAGGTGGTAATCAGCAGGAGGTTTCCTTGCCCATGTTTGACCAGATGCCATGAGACTTCATGGGGTCTGGAGTTGATGTTGAGGACTCCCTGGGCTCCCTCCTGACTGTATATCACTGTTCCGCCACCTCTGCTGGGTCTGTCCTACCGGTGGAACAGAGACAATTAGTCTCACTCCCTTGCCTTTCTCCGAAGCCCTGCAAATTTTTCCCCTTCAGGTACCTATTGAATCTGCATCCACCACCCTTACATGAACCTCTGTTCTCGTCTCCTGTGTGTCCCTTATAGGAACATCGGAAACAGGAGCAGGAGTAGGCCATTCGGCCTGTCGAGACTGCTCCACCATTCAAACAGATCATGGCTGATCATCTACCTCTACGCCATTTTTCTCCACTATCCCCATATCTATTGATGTCATTAGTATCCAGAAATCTATCGATTGCTGTCTTGAACATACTCAGTGATTGAGCTTCTGCGGTAAAGAATTCCATAGATTACAGGGGTAGGCGGTGGCGCAGTGATATTGTCACTGGACTAGTAACCCAGAGACCAAGGGTACTGTTCTGGGGACATGGGTTTGAATCCCACCACAGCAGAAGGTGGAATTTGAACTCAATTAATAAAAAATTCTGGAATTAAAAAGCGAGTCTAATGATGGACCATTGTCAATTGTCCAAAAAAACCTATCTGGTTCACTAATGGATGTTTAGGGAAGGAAATCTGCTGTCCTTACCTGGTCTGGCCTACATATGACTCCAGACACACAGCAATATGGTTGACTCTTAAATGCCCTCAGAAATGGCCTAGCCAGCCACTCAGTTGTACCTAACCACTACGAAGTCAGTAAGGAATAAAACCAGACAAACCACTTGGCATCGACCTAGATATTAGTTTAGTTTAATTTAGTTTAGAGATACAGCACAGAAACAGGCCCTTCGGCCCACCGAGTCTGTGCCGACCATCAACCACCCATTTATACTAATCCTACACTAATTCCATATTCCTACCCCACCTTCCCTATATTTCCCTACCACGTACCTATACTAGGGGCAATTTATAATGGCCAATTAACCTATCAACCAGCAAGTCTTTGGCACGTGGGAGGAAACCGGAGCACCCGGAGGAAACCCACGCAGACGCAGGGAGTACCCAGAATTGAACCCGGGTCGCTGGAACTGTGAGGCTGTGGTGCTAACCACTGCGACACTGTGACAACGGCAAACCCAGCCCTGTCGACCCTGCAAAGTCCTCCTTACTAACATCTGGGGGCTTGTGCCAATGTTGGGAGAGCTGTCCCACAGACCAGTCAAGCAACAGCCTGACATAGTCATACTCATGGAATCATACCTTACAATGTCCCAGACAATACCATCACCATCCCCAGGTACATCCTATCCCACCGGCAGGACAGACCCAGCAGAGGTGATGGCACAGTGGTATACAGTCAGGAAGGAGCCCGAAGAGTCCTCAACATTGACTCCAGATCCCATGAAGTCTCATGGCATCTGGTCAAACATGGGCAAGGAAAACTCCTGCTAATTACTACCCACCGCCCTCCCTCAGCTGATGAGTCAGTACTCCTCGATGTTGAACAACACTTGAAAAAAACACTGAGGGTGGCAAGGGTGCAGAATGTACTCTGGGTGGGGGGACTTCAATGTCCATCACCAAAACTGGCTCAATAGTACCACTACTGACCGAGCTGGCCGAGTCCTAAAGTGCATAGCTGCTAGACTGCGTCTGTGGCAGGTGATGAGGGAACCAACAAGGGGGAAAAAGATACTTAACCTCATCCTCACCAATCTGCCTCGCGCAGATGCATCTGTCCATGTTGGAATTGGTAGGAGTGACCACCACACAGTCCTTCTGGAGACAAAGTCCTGTCTTCACATTAACACCCTCCATTATTTTGTGGCACTATCAGCGTGCTAAATGGGATAGATTACGAACAGATCTAGCAATACAAAACTGGGCATCCAGAAGGCGCTGTGGGCCATTAGCAGCAGCAGAATTGTAGTCAACCACAATCTGTAACCTCATGGCCTGGCATATCCCCCACTCCACCATCACCATCAAGCCGGGGGAACCAACCCTGGCTCAATAACAAATAAAGGAGGGCATGCCAGGAGCAGCACCAGGTATACCTCAAAATGAGGTATCAACCTGGTGAAGTTACAACCCAGGACTACTTGCGTGCCAAACTGGATAAGCAGCATGCATTAGACAGAGCTAAGCAGTCAGATCTAAGCTCTGCAGTCCTGCCACATCCAGTCGTGAATGGTGGTGACAATTAAACAACTAACTGGAGGAGGGGACTCCACAAATATCCCCATCCTCAATGACAGGAGAGTCCAGCACATCAGTGTGAAAGATGAAGCTGAAGCATTTGCAACAACCTTCAGCTAAACGTGCCGAGTTGATGATCCATCTCGGCCTCCTCCTGAAGTCCCCAGCATCACAGATGCCAGTTTTCAGCCAATTCGATTCATTCTGCCTGATATCAAGAAACGACTGAAGGCACTGGATACTGCAAAGGCTATGGGCCCTGACAATATTCCGGCAATAATATTGAAGACCTGTGCTCCAGAACTTGCCGTGCCCCTAGCTGAGCTGTTCCAGTGTAGCTATGACACTGGCATCTACACTGCAATGTGGAAAATTGCCCAGGTATGTCCTGTACACAAAAAACAGGACAACTGCAACCCGGCTAATTACCATCCCATCAGTCAACTCTCAATTATCAGTAAAGTGATGGAAGATGTCATCAACAGTGCTATCAAGCGGCACTTGCTTAGCAAAAATCTGCTCATTGATGCTCAGTTTGAGTTCTGCCAGGGCCACTCAGCTCCTGACCTCATTACAGCCTTGGTTCAAGCATTGACAAAAGAGTTGAAGAGTTGAGGTGAGAGTGACTGCACTTGACATCAAGGCAGCATTTGACCTAGTATGGCATCAAGGAGCCCTATCAAAACTGGAGTCAATGGGAATCGGGGGAAAACTCTCTGCTGGTTGGAGTTGTACCTAACGCAAAGGAAGATGGTTGTGGTTGTTGGAGGTCAATTATCTGAGCTCCAGGACATCACTGCAGGAGTTCCTCAGGGTCGTGTCCTAGGTACAACCATCTTCAGCTACTTCATCAATGACCTTCCTTCAATCATAAGGTCAGAAGTGGGAATGTTCGCTGATGACGCACAATGTTCGGCACCATTCGCAACTCGGAGACTGAAGCAGTCCGTGTCGAAATGCAGCAAGACCTGGACAATATCCAGGCTTGGGCTGATAAGTGGCAAGTAACATTTGTGCCACACAAGTGTCAGGCAATGACCATTTCCACCAAGATAGAATATAACCACCTCCCTTTGACATTCAACAGCATTATGATTGCTGAATCCCCAACTGTCAACATCCGAGGGGCTACCATTGACCAGAAACTGAACTGGAGTAGCCATATAAATACCGTGGCTACAAGAGCAGGTCAGATGCTCGGAATCCTGCGGCGAGTAAATCACCTCCTGACACCTCAGCCTGTCCACCATCTACAAGGCACACGTCAGGAGTGTGATGGAATACTCTCCACTTGCCCGGATGGGTGGAGCTTCAACAATACTCAAGACGCTCAACACTATCCAGGACAAAGCAGCCCACCTGATTGGCACCCCATCTACAAACATTCACTCCCTCCACTACTGGTGCACAGTAGCAGCAGTGTGTACCATCTACAAGATGCACTGCAGCAACGCACCAAGGCTCCTTAGACAGCACCTTCCAAACCCGCGAACTCCACCTGGAAAGACAAGGGCAGCAGATGCATGGAAACACCAGCACCTGCAAGTTCCCCTCCAAGCCATACGCCATCCTGACTTGGAACTTTATCGCCGTTCCTTCACTGTCACTGGGTCATAATCCTGGAACTCCCTTCCTAACAGCACTGTGGGTGTACCTACCCCACATGGACTGCAGCAGTTCAAGAAGGCAGCTCACCAGCAGCTTCTTAAGGGCAATTAGGGATGGACAATAAATGCTGGCCTGGCCAGTGACGCCCACATTCTAAGAACGAATAAAAAAAAGATTCACCCACCCTCTGAGTAAAGAGATTCCTCCTCATCTCAGTCTTAAATTGCCTGGTGGCTGGTCATCCTGTGTTGCCTTCAGTCCCATCAGGTACTGCTCAACCCATGTAGCTATGCTATACAAAGCCCTGGTTCGACCACATCCGCAGTACTGGGAGCAGTCCTGGTCACCACACCCTCGGAAGCTCTTCGAGGGAGTTCAATGTAGATTTACCAGAATGATACCTGGGGCTGAATTTTACCAGCCCCTTGACGCTGTGGGTTGCGGTGGGGGTTCCGTAAAATTCTGTGGGGAGAGGCCCGCCTCGACTCCTGACATCAAAAAGGGCCCACCGCATATTATTGGCGGCGGGAGGACCTTGGTGCAGCCTCCCCACTGCTTGGCGGCAGGTCCTTCGTTTAAATATTTAAATTAACAAAAATGAGATGTAAATGAACTAACCTGCTGGCGGCAGCAGTCCCACGCTGATTTTATGGCTGTCGAATGCACCTCCACACGGAGTTCCGAAGCGAGAACCTGATGGGGAGGGGGGTAGGAATAAAACTTTCAGGCGGGAGGAGTGGGGGAGCGGAGAAAACAATTTTTATATTGCCTGTGGGATGGTGGAAAGGGGTTGAGGGTCAAAGGGAACAAATTTCGGGGGGAAAGTTTGGGATATCAATAACAATTTATTATGAGGGGGAGAGAGAAATCTATATATATTACCCATTGTGGGAGTGGGAGACGGGATTTACAGTTGAAGTAAACTTTTATTTTTATTTCCTGGAGACTGGGACATTTAAATATTTAAATGTCAGTGCGGGGCTTTAAAAGCCCTTTAAAAATGGTGCTGCCGCCTGCGCGGTGGCACCGGACGCTGTTGGGGACGTGGCTGTCGCCCCCTTTATGTCATCGGGGGCCCCCTCGCATAATATCACGGGGGCTCGGTGGTGGCACTACTGTGTCGGAAGGCCGTCAAGTTCAAAGCCTGCGCCGCACGCTAATAAAATCCAGTCCCTGGATTCCAAGGGTTTAATAACCAGGAGAGTTGACACAAACTAGGATTGTATTTCCTGAAATTTAGAAGGTTAAGGAGTGATTTGATTGAAGTTTCCAAGATATTAAGGGGAACAGTGAGGGTAGATGGAGAAAAACTATTTGCACTTGTTGGTAAGCCTCGGACCAGGGGGTATGATCTAAAAATCAGAGTCACGTCTTTCAGGAGTGAAAATAGGAATCATTTCTTTAAGAAAAGGGTGGTAAAAGTTTGGAACTCTCTTCCGCAGACAGTAATTGATGCCAGATAAATTGTAAATTTTAAATCCGAGATTGATAGATTTTTGTTAACCAAAGATATTAAGAGATATCAAAATACTGCGGATGCTGGAAATCTGAAACAAAAACAAGAAATGCTGGATTCACTCAGCAGGTCTGGCAGCATCTGTGGAAAGACAAGCAGAGTTAACGTTTCGGGTCAGTGACCCTTCTTCGGAACTTCCGAAGAAGGGTCACTGACCCGAAACGTTAACTCTGCTTGTCTTTCCACAGATGCTGCCAGACCTGCTGAGTGAATCCAGCATTTCTTGTTTTTGTTTCAGATTTCCAGGATCCGCAGTATTTTGCTTTTATTTTAGTGTTTAATTCACTGCCACTTCTCTTCCAGGAATGCTTACCTTGAGGAAGTTCTGCTCCTCTCTCCGACGGGATTTTCGTTTGTCTCTTTTACCTCGTTCACCTTCATTGGAGTTCCGAAGAAGGGTCACTGACCCGAAACGTTAACTCTGCTTCTCTTTCCACAGATGCTGCCAGACCTGCTGAGTGAATCCAGCATTTCTTGTTTTTGTTTAAGAGATATCATCCTTGTTTTCAAATCCCTCATGGCCTCACCCCTCCCTAATACTGTAATCCCCTGCAGTCCTTCAACCCTCCGAGATCCCAGTGCTCCTCTAATTCTGGCCTCTTGTGTATCCCTGATTTTAATTGCTCCAACATTGGCAGCCGTGCCTTCAGCTAGCTGTGCCTTAACCTCTGGAATGCTCTCCCTAAACCTTTCTACCTCTCTCTCCTCCCTTTAAGATGCTCCTTCAAACCGACCTCTTTGACCAAGCTTTTAGTCACCTGTCCTCATATCTCCTTATGTGGCTCAGTCAAATTTTGCTTTATAATGCTCCTGTGAAGCACCTTGCATTGTTTTATTCTGTTAAAGGTGCTATACAGATGCAACATTGTTGTACCTGGGGCAAAGGTGGGTATACGGAGTTACGTCACAGGTCAGCCATGATGTCATTGAATGGCGGAACAGCTGGACGAACTAGTTGGCCTACTCCTGTTTCTATGTTCCCAACCTATTTGCGAGTCTGAAAGGGTACAGGAGACTTATGGAAAACCCAATGGCATGTAGAATTGACAGGAATATGGACATGGGATGAGAAAATAATGGAGAAGATTATGTCGAATTACAAAAGAATGTATGGCACAGAAACAGGCCATTTGTCCCAACTGGTCCATGCACAACACAACCCACCTCCCACCCTATCAACATATCCTTTTATTCCTTAACAATCATGTATTTATCTAGCTTCTCCTTAAATGCTATTCACCTCAACCACTCCTTGTGGGAGTGAGATCCACATTCTCACTACCCTATGTTTGAATTCCTTATTGATTCCTTATTGAATTTATTTGTTTTTTTTATCCTTTCATGGGACGTGGGTGTCACTGGCACGGCAGACATGTAGGCCAGACCAAGTAAGGACGGCAGATTTCCTTCCCTAAAGAGCATTAGTGAACCAGATGGGTTTTTATGACAATCAATGATCGTTTCATGGCACCATTACTGAAACAATCTTTCAGTTTCAGATTTTTTAAAATTAATTGAATTTAAATTCCACCAGATGCCATGGTGTGATATTAACCTGTGGCCCAAGGGCATTAGCCTGAGCCTCTGGATTATTAGTCCAATGACATTACCGCTATGCCACCATGACTATCCTATATTTCTGTTCTGCTTGTTTTGGTCTCCCCAGCAAGTGGAAGTATTTTCTCTATGTCTAATTTTAAAGACCTCTCTCAGGGTGCCTCTCAGCCTTTTGTTTTAAACTTTTGATTTAAGTCCTCACCTGTTTTAGTTGTCCAATTCTAAATGCGAGGTTGCACATACCTTTATTTTATTATTCATTCATGGGATGTGAGCATCGCTGGCAAGGCCAGTATTCATTGCCCATCCCAAATTGCCCTTGAGAAGGTGGTGGTGAGCTTCCTTCTTGAACCGCTGCAGTCAAGTGGGGCAGGTACACCCACAGTGCTGTTAGGGATGGAGTTCCAGGATTTTGACCCAGCAATACTGAAGGAATTGTGATATATTTACAAGTCAGGATAGTGTGTGGAACTTGCAGACGGTGGTATTCCCATGTGCCTACAGCCCTTGTTCTTGTAACATGTGCTGTGGATGTATTGTAGTTAGATCTCCAGAAGGCATTTGATAAGGTGCCACATCAAAGGTTATTGTGGTAAATAAAAGGTCATGGTGTAAGGGGTAATTTACTGGCATGGATAGAAGATTGGCTAGCTAACAGTGAACAAAGTAGACATAAATGGGTCATTTTCTGGTTTTTATGGTTGGCGAGATGTAATGAGTGGTGTGCCACAGGGATCAGTGCTGGGGCCTCAACTTTTTACAATTTATATAAATGACTTGGATGCTAAATTTGCTGGTGACACAAAGATAGGTAGGAAAGTAAGTTGTGAAGAGGACATAAGGAGGCTACAAAGGGAGAGAGATAGGTTAAGTGAGTGGGCAAAGATCCGTCAAATGGAGTATAATGTGGGAAAATGTGAAATTGTCCATTTTGGCAGGAAGAATAAAAAAGAAGCATATTATCTAAATGGCGAGAGATTGCAGAGCTCTGATAGCTGTAATGTGCGGGTTGTCTTATGAGGAAAGATTGGACAGGCTAGGCTTGTATCCGCTGGAATTTAGAAGAGTAAGAGGCGACTTGATTGAAACATATAAGATCCTGAGCGGTCTTGACAGGGTGGATGTGGAAAGGATGTTTCCCATTGTAGGAGAATCTAGAACTAGTGCTCCCTATTTAAAAATAAGGAGTCACCCATTTAAGACAGAGATGAGGCGAATTTTTTTCTCTCAGAGGGTGGTGAGTCTTTGGAATTCTCTTCCTCAAAAGGCAGTGGAAGAAGAGTCTTTAAATATTTATAAGGCAGAGGTAGATAGATTCTTGATAAGCAAGGGGGTGAAAGGTTATCGGGGGTAAATGGGAAAGTGGAGTTGAGGTTACAATCAATCAGATCGAGGGGCCGAGTGTCCTACTCCTGCTCCTAATTCGTATGTTCTAGATGGTAAAGGTCGTGGGTTTGGAAGATGCCGTTGAAGATCCTGGCCTGTTTCGATATACCTGGAGTTGGCTGTAATCATTCAGGGCCTATCTCACATCCCACTAATTGTTCATGACTTCTTTTGCAGCGTGAATGTATCTCCATCCATATTGGTCAGGCTGGTGTCCAGATGGGCAATGCCTGCTGGGAGCTGTACTGTCTGGAGCATGGCATCCAGCCTGATGGACACAAATCTGATGACAGAAGTATTGGAGGGGCAGACGAGTCCTTCGACACCTTCTTCTGTGAAACGGGAACTGGGAAACATGTGCCCAGGGCAATCTTTCTGGACTTGGAACCATCTGTGATTGGTAATGGGAAATACTGATCTATAAAACACTACTGAAACTTTTACGCAGAGAGCTGTTGTGATCTGGAATGCGCTGCCTGAAAGGGCAGTGGAAGCAGATTCAATAGGGACTTTCAAAAGGGAATTGGATAAGTATATGAAAAGGAAGAAATTTTTGCGGAGCTCTGGGGGAAGAGAGCGAGACTAATTGGATCAAAGAGCCAGCACAGGCGCAGTGAGCCAAACTGGCTACTTCTGTATCATTCTGTGATTCTAACTCTCGGTACAAGACTCTTGACCAGGTACTTCCCTTCCCTGAACGTCTGATTGTGTTTGAATCACTGAAAGGTGGGACAGCAATCTATGAGAGTAAGAAATTCTGACAGGACTGCTTATCTCTCTGTACCAGACAGAAGTGGAGATTGATATGTACTACAGTCAAGGGCTTGCCTTGATATACTGATTGGGATTAATATTGGACATATGTGTTGCTCCCTCTTCACTGAGATTAAAGAATAAATGTAACTACATTTAATCTGGGGTGAATGTTGAAATGAAATGCAGCACAATGCAGCATAGAATGACACAGCACAGAAGGAGGCCATTCGACCCATCGTGCTTGTGCCAGCTCTTTGAAAGAGCTATCTAATCAGTCCCACTCCCCCCTGCTCATTCCGCATAGCCCTTCAAATTTTTCCCATTCGAGCGTATATCCAATTTAAAAGTCCCTATTGAATCTGCTTCCACCGCCCTTTCAGGCAGCGCATTCCAGATCACAACAACTCACTGTGTAAAAAAAAATATCCTGGTCTCCTCTCTGGTTCTTTTGTCAATTACGCTAAATCTGTGTCCTCCGGTTACCGACCCTCCTGCCAGTGGAAACAGTTTCTCCTTATTTACGCTATTAAAATCTCTCATGATTTTGAACCCCTCTATTAAACCTCCCCTTAACCTTCTCTGCTCTAAGGAGACCAATTGCAGCTTCTCCACTCTCTCCACATATGAATCCGAGTATGTGGTCAGTGTAACTTATTGAACTTTTCGTTTTGCAGATGAGGTCCGTACTGGTACCTATCATCAGCTGTTCCACCCTGAGCAGCTGATCACCGGGAAGGAAGATGCTGCCAACAACTACGCCCGTGGGCACTACACCATCGGCAAAGAGCTGATTGACCCCGTCCTGGAAAGACTTCGCAAGATGGTATGGATATTGATGTTTACAGCTCAGTTGCAGAATGACGTCGGTCTGATGTGTATTGGGGGTGGATGATGTGCGTGCTGCAGGGAGCACCTAGGGTGTTGACTTGATGATTTAGGAAATGTTGCAGCAATGGGTTGTAACCTCAGACCTTGCGTCCATTGGCAAGTCTAATGAGGTTGTCCCCTTGGGCCAACATGTCTGCTTTTGGTAGGGCAACAGTCTACTGGTGCAACCAAATGAGGGACCCACCTTTACCTTTGAACATACGAAACTGGCAGCAAGAGACCAGCTGGGTCCAGCAAAAGCTCACCACGCTCATGACCACCAAAGCATCATGACTAGACAACTGCCCACTTCCCACCTCTCCACAGCCTGGAGATCTCCTGGGAAAGGCGCAAGCAGTGAACCTGTTCCTGATTGGGGCAGAGGTTGCATGACATAGAAGACAAGCTCCTTTGGCAGAACCTTCCAAACCTCTACCACCTAGAAGGACAAGGACAGCAGATGCATGCGAACACCACAAGTTCCCCTCCAAGCCACACACCATCCTGCCTTGGAATTATATCACCGTTCATTCACTGTAGCTGGGTCAAAATCCTGGAACTCCTTTCCTAACAGCACTGTGGGTGTACCTACACCCCAAGGACTGCAGCAGTTCAAGAAGGCAGCTCACCAACACCTTCTCAAGGGCAATTAGGGACTGGCAATAAATGCTGGCCTAGCCAGAGATGCTCACATCCCAAGAAGGAATTACAAAAATACACTTGGTCCGTGTGATCTCCTGAACTGTTTTTCATTTGCCTGATAGAATTAAACATGAATTTTGCAGAGTATTTTCTCCCTTACTGGCCTTGGGTTTTTTGCCGCAGTGTGAGGGAGGGGTGGGGGGTGGGGGGGAAGGTGTCTACAAAGAGTCTAGTCTTGATGCTCCAGCCATCATGGTGTGGGGTGGGGTTGGTAGACTGGCCATTTGTTCCTGCCCATCAGTTTTTAATATTTGTATTTATCGGAATCATTCCTGTGGTGCAGGTAGCTTTAGGTTCTTGACTGACACTCAAAGGTTGGGGACCAGATAACGAAGCACTTGCTTGTGTTTGGAAAATGACATTTATTGTTTCCTTGTCTTTCTCGTTTCCTCTCCCAGGTTGACCAGTGCACAGGTCTTCAAGGCTTCCTGGTGTTTCATAGCTTTGGTGGTGGCACCGGTTCCGGATTCACCTCCCTGTTGATGGAACGTCTCTCTGTCGACTATGGCAAGAAGTCCAAACTGGAGTTTTCCATCTACCCGGCTCCAAGGATCTCTACAGCTGTGGTCGAACCCTACAATTCCATTCTGACCACTCACACCACTCTTGAGCACACCGATTGTTCCTTCATGGTAGATAATGAAGCCATCTATGACATTTGTCACAGAAACCTGGACATTGAGCGTCCAGGCTACGTCAACCTGAACAGGCTGATTGGTCAAATTGTGTCGTCAATCACAGCATCTCTCCGTTTTGATGGAGCACTGAATGTAGACCTAACAGAATTCCAAACTAACTTGGTTCCTTATCCTCGTATCCATTTCCCTCTGGTGACGTATGCCCCTGTGATCTCAGCTGAGAGAGCTCACCACGAGCAATTGTCAGTGGCCGAGATCACCAACTCTTGCTTTGAGCCAGGCAACCAGATGGTCAAGTGTGACCCTCGCCGTGGCAAGTACATGGCTTGTTGCTTACTGTATCGGGGTGATGTGGTGCCAAAAGATGTCAATGCTGCCATTGCAACCATCAAGACCAGGCGTTCCATCCAGTTTGTTGATTGGTGCCCAACTGGTTTTAAGGTTGGCATCAACTACCAGCGTCCCACTGTAGTATCTGGTGGGGACCTGGCCAAGGTGCAGCGTGCTGTGTGTATGCTGAGCAACACCACAGCTATCGCTGAAGCCTGGGCTCGTCTCAATCACAAGTTTGATCTGATGTACGCCAAGCGTGCCTTTGTGCATTGGTATGTGGGTGAGGGGATGGAGGAAGGGGAGTTCTCGGAGGCCCGTGAAGACCTGGCAGCCTTGGAGAAAGATTATGAAGAGGTTGGTGCAGATAGCACAGTGGATGATGATGACAACACAGAGGAATTCTGAATTCCATTCAACCCAAGGGCAGATATTTCACTTTTGTTTGACATACTTTAGATGTGAATAAAATACCATTAATATTGAGAGATTGTGTTTTAACTTGAATTAATATTCATTGAGAAACGGAACATTTTAAACATTATAGCCTTTTAAATTAGAGGTACTTATTTGGAATCATGTAATGAAAATAATTGCTGTAACATTTCATTGGAGAAACCTTTGACACGCCTAATTATTAAGTGAAATCTAAGTTGGATATTGAGGTGGATTTGGAGTTTTGTGATGTGCTCCGCCTTCCATTTTGTAGCAACAGCTTGCTTCGAAAAAGTAACTAGAAGTGCCAAAGAACTCTAGTTCAAATCCACAGCAGTTTGAAGATTTGAATTCATTGTAAAAAGAAATCTATGAAATAAAAAGTTGATATCAGTAAAAGTGCCCATGATGTTGTCGGATTGTCATACGGGTGCAGCGGAGATTTACCAGAATGATACCAGGACTCCAATGGTAAACTGCGAGGAGAGATTACACAAACTCGGGTTGTATTCCCTGGAATTCTGAAAGTTAAAGGGTGATTTGATCAAAGTTTTCAAGATATTAAGGGAAACTGACAGGGTTGATGGACAGAAATTATTTCCACTGGTTGGGGAGTCTGGGATTAGGGGGCACAGTTTAAAAATTAGAGCCGGACCTTTCAGGAGTGAAATTCGGAAACACCTCTTCACACAAAGGGTGGCACAAGTTTGGAATTCTCTTGAGCAAATGGTAATTGGTGCTAGGTTAATTGTTAATTTTAAAACTGAGATTGTTAGATTTTTGTTAGTCGAAAGTATTAGGAGATATGGGGCAAAGGTGGAGTTCGGTCACAGTTCAGCCATGATCTCATTGAATGGCGGAACAAGCTGGAGGGGCTGAATGACCTCCCCTTGTTGTTATATTCCTATACAGGTTCATGAATGTCCTTTAGGGGAGGGAACCTGCTGTCCTTAACCGACCTGGGTCTATATTCAACTCCAACTCCATGCCATTATGGTTGACTCTCTAAACTGCCCTCTGACATGGTGTGGCAAGCCACTCAGTTGTATCAAAATTGCAACCAGTGGTTCAAGAAACTGAGCCTCTACCACCACCTTCTCAAGGAGCAACTAGGGATGGGCATTAAAAGTCAGCCTTGCCAGCAACACCCGCACCTGCGAATGAATAATAAAAAGGAATAGGCTTACATTGATTGAGCTGAGACACTAGAACCCCTACACACACTCATCAACTTTCGTTGCTCATTGGATGTGTTTTTGGAACAAATTAGGGGACAGAGAGTGATTAGAAATAGCTCTCCATGACCAAATATGGTAATGTATATCTCAGTATGTGCCAATGCTGAAGGTAGATTCACAAAGTTCCATTGTTGCCTCAATCAGAACGTTCTGGCTTCAAGTTTCACTCAAGAGACTGAGTATAAAATCCAGGCTGACACTCCCAGTGCAGTACGGAGGGAGTGCTGCACTGTCTGAGGTACCGTATTTCAGATGAGGCGTTAAACTGAGGTCCAGTCTGCCCTCTCAGATGGACATAAAAGATCCTACGCCACTATTTTGTAGATGAGCAGAGGAGTTTTTTCTGGTGTCTTGGTCGATATCTATCCCACCAGCTACAATAGATTTCTGGTCATTTAACGCAGTGAACACACTTCAAAAGTCCTTCATTGACTGTGAAGCACTTTGACCCATCCTGAGATTGTGAAAGGTACTACATTAATGTAAATTATTTCTTTTTTGCTGGTTGAACCTATACAACCATGAACCCAACTCTTGCCCACACTGATACTTGCTGACACTTGCACCACAAGCTGAACAAAGAACAAAGAACAGTACAGCACAGGAACAGGCCATTCGGCCCTCCAAGCCTGCGCCGATCTTGATGCCTGCCTAAACTAAAACCTTCTGCACTTCCGGGGACCGTATCCCTCTATTCCCATCCTATTCATGTATTTGTTAAGATGCCTCTTAAACATCGCTATCGTACCTGCTTCCACCACCTCCCCCAGCAGCAAGTTCCAGGCACTCACCACCCTCTGTGTAAAGAACTTGCCTTGCACATCCCCTCTAAACTTTGCCCCTCTCACCTTAAACCTATGTCCCTTAGTAACTGACTCTTCCACTCTGGGAAAAAGCTTCTGACTATCCACTCTGTCCATGCCGCTCATAACTTTGTAAATCTCTATCATGTCGCCCCTCCACCTCTGTCGTTCCAGTAAAAACAATCCGGGTTTATCCAACCTCTCCTCATAGCTAATGCCCTCCAGACCAGGCAACATCCTGGTAAACCTCTTCTGTACCCTCTCCAAAGCCTCCACGTCCTTCTGGTAGTGTGGCGACCAGAATTGCACGCAATATTCTAAGTGTGGCCTAACTAAGATTCTGTACAGCTGCAGCATGACTTGCCAATTTTTATACTCTATGCCCCGACCGATGAAGGCAAGCATTCCGTATGCCTTCTTGACTACCTTATCCACCTGCGTTGCCACTTTCAGTGACCTGTGGACCTGTACGCCCAGATCTCTCTGCCTGTCAATACTCCTAAGGGTTCTGCCATTTACTGTATTCCTCCCACCTGCATTAGACCTTCCAAAATGCATTACCTCACATTTGTCCAGATTAAACTCCATCTGCCATTTCTCTGCCCAAGTCTCCAACCGATCTATATCCTGCTGTATCCTCTGACAATCCTCGTCACTATCCGTAACTCCACCAACCTTTGTGTCATCCGCAAACTTACTAATCAGACCAGCTACATTTTCCTCCAAATCACTTATATATACTACAAAGAGCAAAGGTAATCCAATCTTTCAGTGACCAACTTCCTTTGAATCAATGTTTCCTCACACCAAGGGTCGGTGCTGGGACCACTGCGTTTTATGTCATATATAAATGATTCATATCTTGAAATACAGAGTAGCATTCCAAAATTTGCCAATGACACCAAACTTGGAGGAGTTGCAAACAATGAAGATGATATGAACTGCCTGTAAGAGGACATGGATAGGCTAGCAGAATAGGCAGATAGATGGAACTTAATACAGACAAGTGTGAGGTGATGCATTTTAGCGGAAGGGATAGGGTGAGGGAATATAGACTTAATGGCACATATTACAACCAGTTGAGAGGGGGCTAGGGGCTCCTTCTCAGCCTTTGCCTGGTTTAACCGTAACAGCGTTTAATTTTAAAAACACTGTTTTTAGCTTCCCCTCAGTGAATCCTTGTTCACTGCTCCAGTTGTAAGGCAAATAAATCAATTCAAACAGGTTTTCTTAGATTTTAAACAAGAAAGGTAGACGTTTATTAATCTTAAACTCTAATCCATTGACTACGACAATGCAACTTGGCCACGCTAGCATGCATACGTGATAAACACACACGCAAATAGAGACAGAAAAGTAGAAAAGAATAAAGGGGAAAAGTTTGAGGCAATAGCTGGGTTTCTATTTTATTGTCATAGAGTCATAGAGTTATACAGCACAGAAACAGGCCCTTCGGCCCATTGTGTCTGTGCCAGCCATCCAGCACCCAACTATTCTAGTCCCATACAAGACCTGTAGCCTTGTATGCTATGGCATTTCAAGTGCTCATCTAAATACTTCTTAAGTATTGTAAGGGTTCCTCCCTCCACCACCTCTTCAGCCAGTGCATTCCAGATTGCAACCACCCTCTGGGTGAAAATTTTTTTCCTCAAATCCCCTCTAAATCTCCTGCCCCTTACCCTAAATCTATGCCCCCTGGTTCTTGACCCCTCCGCTAAGCGTAAAAGTTTCTTCCTATCTAACCCATCAATGCCCCTCATAATCCTGTACACCTCAATTATGTGCCCCCTCAGCCTTCTCTGCCCCAAGGAAAATAACTCCAGCCTTTTCAGTCTCTCTTCATAGCTGAAATGCTCCAGCCCAGGCAACATCCCAGTCCTTTGAATTTGCTGTGAAGTCTTTAGTTGCTGGTCAGACTTGCAATTCGTTGGGGCCCAGTGCACGCTTCAACTTGTTTCGAGGTGTCTCCATTAACATATTGGTTGCCTTTGCTCCATGACCTTTTGGTCAGCTATGTGGCCTGGTCCAATCTGCACCTCCTTTGTTATCTCTTGCCCCACCCCCACCTCACTTGCTTATAACCTGTGACTTTTCTAATATTTGTCAGTTCCGAAGAAGGGTCACTGACCCGAAATGTTAACTCTGCTTCTCTTTTCACAGATGCTTCCAGACCTGCTGAGTGGTTCCAGCATTTCTTGTTTTTATTTCATCATCTCTGAAGTTAAGGAGGTGGTAGGCAGCCGCATCCTCGTAGCAGATGTAATGTACAACAACGCTCCGCTCCGGTTGATCAACGTGTAGGCCCTGGCTCAATGCAGCGAGCGACTGACGGTCCTCCAGCAGCTCCCACTGCTGCTGGCAACATCCAGATTGGTCATTCTAGGAGGTGACTTCAACTGCATCATTAACGCAGCTGGATGATCCGGCAGTGACGACAGCAAACTGGACGTTATGTCCAAATTCCTGATGGAAACAGTAAAAGATGCCAAGCTGCACGACGTCTTCAGCAAACCTGCAGACAGAGCGCAGCGTAGATACACCTGGTCAAGACCGGATGGGTCTGCCCGTTCCAGGATTGACTTCCTGTTTGTGTCCCGTGCTTTCATGGTCAGATCCACCGACGTCAGGCCGGTGTTCTTCTCCGACCATTGCCTCTTACTGGCCGACTGTCACTTACAGGATGACGAGCGGGTTGGCAGGGGGATATGGAAGCTCAATGCTACACTGCTAACCCTAGAGAACGTTGAGGAACTCAAAAAGGATTACAAAGGTTGGAGAATAGTGAAACCCCTCTTTGAATCTCTGGTGCACTGGTGGAAGGCGATCAAGGAGAACATCAAGAGATTCTTTATCTTCAAAGGTGTTCAGAGGGTGACAGAGAGACAGAGGGAAATGTCTCGACTCCAGAAAGAAGGCAAAATCTGCTCCAGCTGCAGTCGATGGGGGTCGAGGTCAAGGAGGATCTCCAAGAGGTGAAGAGCCAGCAGGCCTCGCTGTTTGCCACGAAGGCCTCCAAGATCATCTTCTGGTCCAGAGTCCGCTCCATCGAGCAGAATGAGATGTGCTTGCGTTACTTCTTCCAAAAGGTACACACAGAGAGCTCTGAGATCAGCAGCCTGAAGGAAGAGGATGACTCGGTAACATCTTCGCAGTCCGCCTTACTAAGGATCAGCAAATCCTTTTATGCTGGGCTGTTTGACGTGAAGCCCACAGAGAGCAGAGGCTCCCAGTCCTTCCTGTCATCTATCACGGAGGTCTTAGATGACAGCATGCAGGAGAGTCTGGACAAACCGTTAACTCTGGATGAGCTGACAAAGGCCTTCAGGTCCTTCGAGATGAGTAAAACTCCCAGAAGCGACAGCTTACCGGTTGAGTTGTGTTCGGCTCTGTGGGACTGGGTCGGTCCAGACCTGCTGGAAGTATGCGAGAGTATGTCAGAGTCCATGAGGAAAGGTATCATCACTCTCATCTACAAACGAAAGGGGGAGAGGGCAGAAATCAGAAACTGGCGGCCCATCTCACTGCCTAATGTTGACTACAAGATTCTGTCCAGAGTCATCGCTAGTCTGGTCAAGTCTACTCTGGAGATGGTGATTCACCCTGACTAGACCTGTACTATACCCGGCAGAAAGATCTCTAATAGTCTCGTGCTACTCAGGGATACGATCGCCTATGTACGGGACAGGAGGGTGGACACCTGCCTCATCAGCCTGGACCAGGAGAAGGCTTTTGACAGGATATCGCACACCTACATGATGGATGTGCTCTCCAAAATGGGGTTTGGGAAGGAAATCTGTAATCAGATCAAACTGCTCTACACAAACATCAGTAGCGCAGTCTCAGTCAATGAGTGGGAGTCAGAGAGTTTCCCAATCCAATCTGGAGTCAGACAGGGCTGTCCTCTCTCCCCCTGTCTTGTTTGTTTGCTGTATTGAACCCTTTGCTGAGTCCATTAGGAAGGATGCAGGCATAAGAGGAATGACAATCCCAGGCAACGGAGGCATTCAGGTAAAAACCTCCCTGTACTTGGATGACAAGAACAAAGAACAAAGAACAAAGAGCAGTACAGCACAGGAACAGACCATTCGGCCCTCCAAGCTTGCGCTGATCTTGATGCCTGCCGAAACTAACACCTTCTGCACTTCCGGGGCCCATATCCCTCTATTCCCAGCCTATTCATGTATTTGTTAAGATGTCTCTTAAACGTCGCTATCGTATCTGCTTCTACCACCTCCCCAGGCAGCAAGTTCCAGGCACTCACCACCCTCTGTGTAAAAAACTTACCTCGCACATCCCCTCTGAACTTTGCCCCTCTCACCTTAAACCTATGTCCCCTAGTAACTGACTCTTCCACCCTGGGAAAAAGCTTCTGACTATCCACTCTTTCCATGCTGCTCATAACTTTGTAAACCTCTATCATGTCGCCCCGCCACCTCCGTCGTTCCAGTTAAAACAATCCGAGTTTATCCACCCTCTCCTCATAGCTAATGCCCTCCAGACCAGGCAACATCCTGGTAAACCTCTTCTATACCCTCTCCAAAGCCTCCACATCCTTCTGGTAGTGTGGTGACCAGAATTGCACGCAATATTCTAAGTGTGGCCTAGCTAAGGTTCTGTGCAGCTGCAACATGACTTGCCAATTTTTATACTCTATGCCCCGACTGATGAAGGCAAGCATGCCGTATGCCTTCTTGACTACCTTATCCACCTGCGTTGCCACTTTCAGTGACCTGTGGACCTGTACGCCCAGATCTCTCTGCCTGTCAATACTCCTAAGGGTTCTGCCATTTACTGTATACCTCCCACCTGCATTAGACCTTCCAAAATGCATTACCTCACATTTGTCCGGATTAAACTCCATCTGCCATTTCTCCGCCCAAGTCTCCAACCGATCTATATCCTGCTGTATCCTCTGACAATCCTCAACATTATCCGCAACTCCACCAACCTTTGTGTCGTCCTCGAACTTACTAATCAGACCAGCTACATTTTCCTCCAAATCATTTATATATACTACAAAGAGCAAAGGTCCCAGCACTGATCCCTGCGGAACACCACTAGTCACATCCCTCCATTCAGAAAAACACCCATCCACTGTTACCCTCTGTCTTCTGTGACTGAGCCAGTTCTGTATCCACCTTGCCAGCTCACCTCTGATCCCGTGTGACTTCACCTTTTGCACCAGTCTGCCATGCGGGACCTTGTCAAAGGCTTTACTAAAGTCCATATAGACAGGTTTAGATACAGGAGAGCGACCTTAAAAATAGCCCCTGGTTGTGTAGTTTCCAGGTTGATGACGATTTGAGAGGATTTGGGGCTAAAACTGCTGATTTGACCTAAATCGTTATTTCAGCAACACCCCCGGGTAGAGTAGATGTGTTGTTGACTTCTACTTTGTTTCCAAAAGTAAAATTTGGTGGGAGCTGCCCCTATCATATATGCAGTACTTGGATCCAGGAATACCTTTTGAGGCCCTTCCCTCATCAATCATCTTCGTCACTTCCTCAAAAAACTCAATCAAATTAGTAAGATACGACCTCCCCTTCAAAAGACCATGCTGCCTCTCGCTAATAAGTTCGTTTGTTTCCAAATGGGAGTAAATCCTGTCCCGAAGAATCCTCTCTAATAGCTTCCCTACCACTGACGTAAGGCTCACCGGCCTATAATTTCCTGGATTATCCTTGCCACCCTTCTTAAACAAAGGAACAACATTGGCTATTCTCCAGTCCTCTGGGACCTCACCTGTAGCCAATGAGGATGCAAAGATTTCTGCCAAGGCCCCAGCAATTTCTTCCCTTGCCTCCCTCTGTATTCTGGGGTAGATCCCATCAGGCCCTGGGGACTTATCTACCTTAATGCTTTACAAGACACCCAACACCTCCTCCTTTTTGATAATGAGATGACTGAGACTATCTGCACTCCCTTCCCTCGGCTCATCATCCACCAAGTCCTTCTCCTTGGTGAATACTGATGCAAAGTACTCATTTAGCACCTCGCCCATTTCCTCTGGCTCCACGCATAGATTCCCATCTCTGTCCTTGAGTGGGCCAACCCTTTCCTTGGTTACCCTCTTGCTCTTTATATATGTATAAAAAGCCTTGGGATTTTCCTTAATCCTGTTTGCCAATGACTTTTCATGACCCCTTTTAGCCCTCCTAACTCCTTGCTTAAGTTCCTTCCTACTGTCTTTATATTCCTCAAATGCTTCATCTGTTCCTAGCCTTCCAGCCCTTACAAATGCTTCCTTTCTCTTTTTGACTAGGCTCACAATATCCCGTGTTATCCAAGCTTCCCGAAACTTGCCAAACTTGTCTTTCTTCCTCACAGGAACATGCTGGTCCTGGATTCTAATCAGCTGATGTTTGAAAGGAAGAAAGAACCAAAGGGAAGTTCTGTGATGGGGATATAGTTTGGAAGGGCCCAGGCATGCACCAAAACCTGGAAAGAGCGAGTAGCCATGGTACACCATAAGCTGAGTATGTGGGAGCAGCGATCTCTCTCCATTGTGGGCAAGAACCTGGTCATCAGGTGCGAGGCGCTCACATTGTTGCTGTATGTGGCGCAGTTCTGGCCCATACCCCACTCCTGCGCTGTGGTGGTCACCTGAGCCATTTTTCGCTTTATCTGGAGATCCAAAATGGACCAGGTCCAGAGAGACATGATGTTCAAACCTCTGGATAAGGGCGGGAAAAATGTACCCAACTTCGCCCTCATCCTGATGATCACCTTTGTGTGCGGCTGCATCAAGCTGTGCGTAGACTCCCAGTATGCAAACATCAAGTGTCACTACGTGCTGAGGTTCTATGTGTCCCCGGTGTTGTGAAGGATGTGCCTGGTCACATTGCCGCTGAACGCTCCATCCAGTTGGACCGTGCCGTACCACCTATCCTTCGTGGGAAAGTTTCTGTGGGAAAACACCTTTGACCACCAATCCATCAGGCAGTGGTCTGCACAGAATGTCCTCAAGGCCCTATGGGAAAAGGAGATGGTGGATCCTGTTGGATGGTTCCCTGAGCAGACCGCCAAAGTCATTTGGTAGAATGCCTCATCACCAGAACTTTCAAACAAGCACCAAGACGTAGCTTGGCTGGTGGTGAGATGGGCCCTCCCCGTCAGATCCTTCCTGCACGCCGGAGTCTCGTCCCCTCCACATGCTGCCTTCACGGTGGCTGTGGTGGGGAAGAGACAGTTGCCCACCTCCTTCTGGAATGTGTCTTTGCTAATCAGGTGTGGAAAGAGATGCAGTGGTTTTTGTCGAAGTTCATCCCAAGCAGCTCTGTAACACAGGAGGCTGTGCTCTACGGGCTTTTCCCAGGGACGCACACCAAGATAAACTTCAACTGCTGCTGGAGGACCATCAATTCAGTTAAAGACGCTCTTTGGTCTGCCCAAATCTTGCTGGTCTTCCAGCGCAAAGAGTTGTCCACGACCGAGTATTGCAGACTGGCACATTCCAAGGTCCAGGACTACGTGCTGAGGGACGCACTAAAGCTTGGGGCAGCCGCTGCGAAGGCTCAATGGGGAAAGACCACTGTGTAAGGTCCTCCCACCAAAGTGAACTGAGGGGCTGGACCCATGGGAAACCACTCGGGCTCTATACACCAGATATGGGTTTGCTGCAAAATGTACATGGCATGTAAAATGGAATGGAAGGGTGGTGAGGTGACTCACTCCTGTATCGAAGAAAACTGATTTCCTTTGCACTTTTTGGAATGTCAACTTCTGTAATGCATTTTTTTAGTGCAGATTTTTATGAATAAAGTATATTGTTGGGAAAAAAAAACTTCAGGCCTAAACCCAAGAACAGGCCTAGAGACAATCCATCAAAGAAATTTCGAGTCAGCAACCTGCAAACCTCATTTGCAGAGAAAGATATCAAGCAACCTTACAGACTAGACTGGAACATCCTGATCTCACTGCTGATTCCCCTCCAGAAGAACTCTGGGAACACATCAAAGCTGCAGTACAGGATACTTCCAACGAGGTCATTGGATCCAGCACCACAAAAAATAGAGACTGGTTCGATGAAAATGATGAGGAAATTCAAGATCTGCTAAAAATAAAAAGGTCAGCACATCAGGCTCACCTGGTTCAGCCGGCCAGCCACGAAAAACACAGCCTCCCGTCAAGCATGCAACACCCTTCAATGAAAACTGAGGAAAGTCCAAAATGACCGGTAGATTGCACTTGTGGAAAAAACTCAACTGTACGCTGATACTGGTGACATAAGAAATTTCTATGAAGCACTAAAATCTGTCTATGGACCAGAATATCAAACCCAAAGCCCCTTGAGAAGCACCGATGGCAAGACATAGAAACATAGAACGTAGGAGCAGGAGTAGGCCATTCGGCCCTTTGGGCCTTCTCTGCATTCAAAAAAAGATCATGGCTGATTGTCTAATTCAGTACCTTGTTCCCGCTTTTTCCCCATATCCCTTGATCCCTTTGACATTAAGAAATATATCTATTTCCTTCTTGAAACATTTAATGATTTGGCCTCCACTGCCTTCTGCGGTAGAGAATTCCACAGGTTCACCACCCTCTGAGTGAAGAAATTTCTCCTCATCTTGGTTCTAGATGGCATACCCCGTATCCTGAGACTGTGACTCCTGGTTCTGGACTCCCCAGCCATCAGGAACATCCTCCCTGCATCTAGCCTGTCTGGTCCTGTTAGAATTTTATAGGTTTCTATGACAGCCCCTCTCATTCTTCTAAACTCTAGTGAATATAGGCCTAGTCGACCCAATCTCTCCTCATACGTCAATCCTGCCATCCCAGGAATCAGCCTAGTAAATCTTTTTTGCACTCCCTCCAAGGCAAGAACATCTTTCCTCAGATAAGGAGTCCAAAACTGCACACAAAACTCCAGATGTGGACTCACCAAGGCCCTGTATAACTGCAGTAAGACATCCTGGCTCCTGTACTCAAATCCTCTTGCAATGCATCCTGGCTCCTGTACTCAAATCCTCTTGCAATGAAGGCCCTACACGCTGACAAGAAGTCAGAATTCTCTTCAGCACCAAGTGCACGGTGCATGATACTGCCATCAGTCACATTAAACAACAGCCTGTCAAAGAAGGACTGGATGAGAGCCCAGCTCTGGAGGAAATTGTGACCGCCATCAACCAGATGAAGAACAACAAAGCCCCCAGAGCTGATGGAATTCCACCCGAAGCTTTGAAGCATGGTGGCCCTGCCCAATACAACAAGATCCATGAGTTTTTCACGGCCTGTTGGGAACAAGGCAGGATTCCATGGGATCTTCATGATGCCGTTATCATCATCTTGTACAAAAACAAAGGAGAAAAATCAGACTGCTCCAACTACCGTGGGATCACCCTCCTTTCTATTGCTGGGAAGATCCTGGCTAGAATACTTCTGAACAGGCTTGTGCCTACCATTGCGAAAGAAAACCTCCCAGAGAGTCAGTGTGGTTTCAGAGCAAGCAGAGGCACCACAGACATGGTATTTGCACTCAGACAATTACAAGAAAAGTGTCGTGAGCAAAACAAAGGCCTGTACATCACTTTCATAGACCTCACCAAAGCATTCGACACTGAGCAGAGATGGACTTTGGAAAATCCTTGAAAAACTTGGATGCCCACCCAGGTTCCTGGCCATGGTGAAGCAGTTTCATGAAAATCAGTATGAACAAGTCAAGCAAAACAGCGACCTCTCAAGTCCCTTCCATATCTCTAATGGTGTGAAGCAGGGATGTGTGTTGGCCCCGACCCTATTAATCTTTTTTAGCATGATGCTGCAGAAGGCAACGGAAGACCTTGAGGGAGTTTACGTATGCTTCTGGACTGAGGGAGGCCTTTTCAACCTCAGGTATCTTCAGACTCACACAAAGACACAAGAAAAACTCATCCGTGAACTTCTTTTCGCCGATGACTGTGCTTTCCTGGCCCACAATCAGTCAGACCTGCAACGTAAAACAACACGTTTTTCCGAGGCGGCACAACTCTTCAGACTAAAAATCAGTTTCAAGAAAACTGAAGTCCTGCAGCAGCCTGCACCCCAAGAAGAATATAGACCACCAAGCACTGTCATCGAGGGAACCGAGCTGAATGCTGTCCAGCAATTTACTTATTTGGGAAGTATCATCTCATTTGATGCCACCATAGACAAGGAAGTGGACAATAGGCTTTCAAAAGCAAACAGTACATTCGACAGACTATACAAATGTGTGTGGAGCAATCACAGACTCAGAGCACAGACCAAACTCAAAGTGTACAAATCCATAGTATTCACCACCCTTCTGTATGGCGCTGAGTCATGGGTCCTATACCGCCGTCATGTACACCTTCTAGAGTGCTTCCATCAGCACTGCCTCCGTAGCATCCTCAAGATCTGCTGGCAGGACCGCATCACAAACATCGAAGTCCTGAAAACAGCCAACATCACCAGCAACGAGGCCATCCTCCTGCAAAGCCAACTGCGTTGGGCGGGTCACGTTACCTGGATGGATGACAGTCGCCTGCCCAAGATCGTGTTGTATGGAGAGCTGACCACTGGTAAAAGGAACAGAGGGGCTCCATGCGAACGTTTCAAGGACCCCCTGAAGAAGTCCCTCTCTGTGTGTCAGATCGACCATCGCCAATGGGAAGCCCAGCCATAGACCGTGATGCCTGGAGATGCTACATCTGGAGGGCAACAGACACCTTTGAGACTGGGTGAAGAACCAGCATAAAAAAGAAAAGGAGGAGAAGGATAGATCCAACTGCCCCCAGCAGCGACTACACCTTGATTTGTACCCGCTGTGGGAGAATCTGCCAGTCACGGATAGGCCTGACTAGCCACCAGCGGGCCTGCAACCGATGACAACAACCTTCCCAAAATCTTCATCAGTGAAGAAATGCCAAGAAGAACACAGGAACAGAGGGACCTGGTGCATATGCATCGATCTTTGAAGGTGACAGAACAGTGGTTAACAAAGTATATTGGATCTTGGGCTTCATAAATAGTATATTGAGTACAAAAGTACGGAAGTTATGCCAAACCTCTACAAAGCTCTGGTTAAGCCCCAACTGGAATATTGCATCCACTTCTGCTCACCAGACTTTAGGAAAGATGTGAGGGTCCTTGAGAGGGTGCAGAGGAGATTTACCAGAATGGTTCCAGGGATGAGGGATTTTAGTTACAAGGTTAGGTTGGTGAAACTGGGCTTGTTCTGCCTGGACCAAAGGAGATTGAGGGGAGATTTAATAGAGGTGTACAAGATTCTGACAGGTTTAGATAGACAAAGAAAAATTGTTCCCATTAACTGATGGTACAAGGACTAGGGGACACAGATTGGTGGTTTTATGCAAGAGATGCAGGGGGAATGTGAGGAAGAATTTTTTTTACGCAGCAGGTGGTAATGCCCTGGGACTCGCTGCCCACAAGGGTGGTGGAAGTAGAGCCAATCAATGATTTCTAAAGGAAATTGGATGGGCACTTGAGATAATAAACTTGCAGGGCTACAGGGATCGAACAGGGGACTGGGACTGATTGGATTGCTCCGTGTAGAGCCAAATGGCCTCCTTCATTGCCATAAATGACTCTATGACATGCACATAGCGTAACTGAGGCATTTGCTCCCCAGCTTTACCCCACTGTCATTCTGTATGTTTATCCTCATGTTCCAGTGTTCCACTGATTCAGTGTTATTGGATCTAAATTAGTGCTATTGCTGTTTCTTGCAGTACAAGAAAGATTACATTTATATAGTGCCTTTCACAATCCCAGGCTGCCCTGCAGCACTTTGCAACCAATGACGTATAGTCACCATTCTAAGATGGTCCTAGCAACAGCAACAAGATAATCAATTTTGGGTGTCGTTTGAAGGATTAACATTGGCCAGGACATTTCAGCGTTCCATGGCAGGTTTCATATCCACCGAGAGGGCAGGTAAGGCTTCCAACAGTGCTGCACTACCATGTAAACCCAGATTACGTGTTCAACTTTCTGGAGTGGAGACTAAATTACTACAGTGGCTAAAGCACCTTTGAGTTTATGAAAGCTGGTGCACAAATGCAAGTTAATTTTTCCTTCTACATAAACAGGGGGAAAGAGCACAGGAGAGAAGGCAAGGGAGATGAGTCTCATTTTTGCACTATAAATCAGTCATTCTTGGTCATTTGTGAAACAGAGCTGTGTTGATGTGCTGAAGGATCTCTCATGGAGTACTACATTTCACCAAAGATTTTAAGGGATTTGCGGCAAAGATACGGCGTTAGGTCACAGATCAGCCATGATCTCATTGAATGGCAGAAGAGGCTTGAGGGGCTGAACGGCCTCCACCTGTTCCTATGAAGGGGCGGATGTGAAGAAACTGTTTCCAATTGTGGACAAGTCTGGAACAAGACGACATATACGCAAGATAGCCACCAACAGAATAAAGAGTTTAGGAGGAATCTCTTTACAGATTGGTGAGAGTGTGGCACTCGCTGCCACATGCTGTGGCTGAAGCAGAGAGCTTTAATGGAAGCTTGATGAATACATGAAGGAGATGGGAATAGAGGGAAGAGTAGAGTATAAACACCAGCACAGCTGGTTTCTTTGCAATTCTGCATCAATCAGGAAGCAGCCAGTCTCGATCTTCATTCTGTGCTGGGGCACAAATCATTTCCATTCTGAATTTATTCTGTTTGCTAATTGTAAATGTAAACATTTGGGCAATGGGTCCAGTAAGGAGCAAGCTGAGGGGTGAATAGGTTGATGTTGAGGGTCACTTGAATACTGGAGACATCTTAACCTGATAAGATGGTAGCTTAATGCTGAGTAAATGTCCTCAGCCAAGGAACAGATGCAAGGGGAGAAAAGAAAGCTCAACTGAGTGGCATCATAAAGGCAAACTACGACATCGTTGGCTCAATGTGCAGAACTCTCACCTGAGCCAGGAGGTCGGGGCTTCCATTTCCTTCTCATGTGCGTGTTGCTGGTTCGAAAACATTAGTAATTGGAGCAAAAAAAAGTTCCGTCTCTCATTTCATGCAAAGGAAAATTATTTTAAACATCACTCACAATTTCCCCACTCTCCCATCCCACCCCTTCCTCCCCCAGAAGCCAAGTTGATTGCAGCTAGTAGATCCTAGATATTAGAAACATGTACAGTAGAGCACCAGTGCAAACTCGTGGTGCAAAGTTGGTTTTGTCTGGACCCAGCTTCCAATCTCATCCATGTTCCATTAAATATAGGATTGCCCTTTCTTTAAAAAAAAACAGAAGTAGATTTAAACTCCCACGCACGCCTGAAATTTAATGTCCTGCGTAGGCAGAAGAACAGCACAGAGTGCTACACTGCCCCCGCCTCAAAACAGGACTCGCTGATGACTTCAGTGAGTAATACATTGCATTCTGCCAGACAAGGGGAAAAAAAACTTCACAATTATAAACACATCACTAACCAGCTGGGTTTAGACTATATGGAACTATAATGAAGTGGCTTCAGGTGAAATGGAATCTTATTTTATTGTAGCAGGGACAGGAAGGGAAAAAAAAAAGGGCAAAATAAAGTGACTGTTCACAGCTCAATGGATTAACCCTTTCTTGGCCCTCAATGACATCCCAACCCCCAGTAGCCCCTTCCCTTCTGCCACACCACCCCCGCACTACCCACCACCCCCCTCACCTGCCAAACAATTACAAGACCTCGTCCAATTTTCCTTTGACAAATCATTCACATTTTCATACAATCCCTAGAAGGATTCCTCTGAACAACTAGATAAAGAACTGTTATCTTTGTTCCCTGCACCCCACAGAGAGGCAACCGATACCACCCAAGGGCACTTACTGCGAACATTAAACTGGTGTCACTACCTCCAACATCAATGGGAGCTCACTTGAGTTACCCCATCCTGTGGACATTGCTCTTTCCTCAAATATCAAGAGGATCCACTTAACCACCGGGCAGGGTGCATCAACAGAATCTAGCACAAGTACTTAGTTGAAGTGTAAACGCATTTATATATGAATAGGAGCTGTAGGCCATTCAGCCCCTCAAGCCTGCTCTGCCATAGTTAATTTGATCATGAACTCAATTCCACTTTCCTGCCTTCTCCTCCATAACCATCGATTCCCCTATAGATCAAAAGTCTGTAACTCAGCCTTGAATATATTCAAGGATGCAGCGTCCACTGCTTTCTGGGGAAAAGAATTCCAAAGATTAACAACCCTCAGAGAAGAAATTCCTACTTATCTCTGTATTAAATAAGTGATCCCTTATTCTGGAACTGCCCCCTAATTCTATATTCCCCAAGGGGAAATATCCTCCCAGCATCTGTCCTATCAAACCCCCTCAGAATCATACATGTTTCAATAAGATCACATTGCATTCTTCTAAACTCCAATGGGTGTTGAGCAATCCTTCCTCATAAGGCAACCCCTTCATCCCAGGAATCAACCTAGTGAACCTTCTCTGAACTGCCTCCAATGCAAATATATCCCTCCTTAAATAAGACGACCAAAACTGTACACAATACTCTAGGTGCGGTCTCACTAACATCCTGTACAGTTGTAGCAAAACTTTCCTACTTTCATACTCCATTCCCCTTTTCAATAAAGGAGAACATTCCATTTGCCTTACTAATTACTTGTTGTATCTGCTTGTTTTTTTGTGATTCATGTACAAGGACACCCAGACCCTTCTGTACCACAGCATTCTGTAGTCTCTTTCCATTTAAATATTCTGCTTTTCTATTTTCCTACCAAAGTGGATAACCTCACATTTTCCCACTTGATACTCCATCTGCTAAATTCTTGACCACTTACTTAACCTATGTTTATCCCTTTGCAGGCTGTGTCGTCCTCATAACTTGCTTTCCCATCTATCTTTGTATCGTCAGCAAACTTGGCTACAATGCATGCTGTCCCTTCATCTAAGTCATCAATATAGATTGTAAATAGTTGAGGCCCCAGCACGGATCCCTGTGGCACCCCACTAGTTCACAGAATCACAAAATTCTTACAGTGCAGAAGGAGGCCATTCGGCCCATCGTGTCTGCACCAGCTCCCCGAATGAGCAATTCACCAAATACCATTCCCCCACCTTCTCCCCACAACCCTGCACACTCATCCTTTTCAGGCAACAGTCTAATTTCCTTTTGAAAGCCACGATTAAACGTGCCTCCACCAACACTCAGGCAGTGCATTCCAGACCCTAGCCACTCGTGTGAAAAATATTTTCCTCGTGTAGCTTTTGCTTCTTTTACCAATTATTTTAAATCTGTGCCCTCTCATTCTCGATCCTTTCACGAGTGGGAACAGTTTCTTCCCCCCTCATGATTTTCAATACCTCTGTCAAATCTCTCAGCCTTTTCCAAATCAATTTTCCTTGGAGAAGTTGGGATTATCTTCATTATTGAAGTTCCCCATCCCTGGAACCATTCTCATGAATCTTTTCTGCACTCTCCCGGACGCCTTCACATCTTTCCTGAAGTGCGGCGCCCAGAACTGGAAGCAATACTCCAGGTAAGGCCGAACTTGTGTCGTATACAAGTTCAACATAACTTCCTTGCTCTTGTACTTTATGCCCCTCTTAATAAAGCCTAGGATACTGTATGCTTTATTAACTACTTTCAGCCTGTCCTGCCACCCTCTACTTATGCACATATACACCCAGGGCCCTCTGCTCCTGCACCCCCTTTAGAGTTCTCCAAGTTCTTCCTATCAAAATGAATGACTTCACATTTCTCTGCATTGAACTTCATCTGCTGCTTGTCCAGCCATTCCACCAACTTGACTATCTACCTTTGAAATTCCACACTATCCTCCTCACAGTTCACAATGCTTTCAAATTTCATATCATCTGCAAATGTTAAAATTGTACCCTGTACACCAAGGTCTAGGTCATTAATATACATCAGGAAGAGCAAGGGTCTCAACACTGACCCCTGGGGAACTCCGCTACAAGCCTTCCTCCAGCCCAAAGAACATCCATTAATCACTACTCTCTGTTTTCTGTCACTCAGCCATTAACCACTGCTCTCCGATTCCTGTCACTCAGCCAATTTGCTTACCAACCTGAAATTGACCCATTTATCTCAAATCTCCATTTCCTGTTAGTTAGCCAATCCTCTATCCACTTGTTCAGCAACCTTTTATGTGGCACCTGATCAAATGCCTTTTGGAAATCCAAATACACTACACCCCCTTGTTCCTTTTTGTGCGTCCTGCTAGCTACATCCTCAAAAGAATTTGAATAAATGTCAAAACACGACTTCCTCTTCATAAAACCATGTTGACTTTGCTTAATTGTATTACGATCCAACATCTCGCTACTATTTCTTTAATAGATTATAGCATTTTCCATGATAACGATGTTAGCCTGTCTCCCTCCTTTCTTGAATAAAGGCGTTACATTTGCAGTTTTCCAATCTGCTGGGACCATTCCAGAATCTATGGAATTTTGGAAGATTACTGCAGCCACTTCCTTTAAGACCTGCAGATGCAGACCATCAGGTCCAGGGGACTTGTCATTAGTTTTCCTGGTATTTTTTTTCCTCTGGTGACAGTGATTGGCTTGAGTTCCTCCTTCCCTTTGTCCCTTGATTTTCTACAATGCTTGGGATGTTTTTATTATCTTCTACCATAAAGAAAGACAGATACAAAATAATTGTTCAAAGTCTCTGTCATTTCCTGGTTTCCCCATTAATTCCCCAATCTGATCCTCTAAGAGACCAACATTTACTTTAGTTACTCTCTTCCATTTTATGTTTGTAGAAGCTCTTTTTTGTTTAAGTCATCCTTTGCTGATTTCTAAAATTTTCCCTATCGTCTGGCCTACCGCTAACCTTCACAGCATTGTATACCTTTTCTTTCAAATTGATAGCATCCTTAACTTCCTTATTCAGTCATAGATGGCTCATCCTTCTTGTAGAGCCTTTCTTTCTCAATGGAATACAACTTTGTTGAGGGTTATGCAATATCTCCTTAAATTTCTACCACTGCTTATCTACAGTTTTACTTTTATCCTATTTTCCCTGCCTACTCTAGTCAACTCTGTCATCATACCTTTGTAATTGCCTTTCAATTTAAGACACTAGTTTCAGACCCAAATTTCTAGCCTTCAATCTGAATGCAAAATTCTATCACGTTATGCTCACTCATCCTTAGAGGATCCTTTACTACGATATTAATTAATCCTGTCTCATTACACATTATCAGGTCTAAAATAGCCTGTTTCTGGTTGGTTCCACAATATATTGCTCCAAGAAACTGCCCTAATGTCTATGAACACATCCTCAAGGCTACTTTTGCAAATTTGATTTGTCCAATCTTTCTGAAGATTAAAAATCACCCATGGTTATTGCAGTACCTTTCTTACAAGCTTCACTTCAGAATGAGGATCAATAAATCACAACTCAATGTATAATATTATTTCAGTTTAATTCAGTTTTAAACAAAACTAGATGTCACATTTAAATCAAGAATGGGAACAAAAGAGCCATGATTTAACAGTTCAGCATTCATCATCATCATCATCTGCTACACTTTCAGTTCCAACCTCTTCATAATCTTTCTCCAAGGCTGCCATGTCTTCACGGGCCTCCGAGAACTCCCCTTCCTCCATCCCCTCACCCACATACCAATGCACAAAGGCACGCTTGGCATACATCAGATCAAATTTGTGATTGAGGCGAGCCCAGGCTTCAGCAATGGCTGTGGTGTTGCTCAGCATACACACAGCACGCTGCACCTTGGCCAGGTCCCCACCAGGTACCACAGTGGGAGGCTGGTAGTTGATGCCAACCTTAAAACCAGTTGGGCACCAATCAACAAACTGGATGGAACGCCTGGTCTTGATGGTTGCAATGGCAGCATTGACATCTTTTGGCACCACATCACCCCGATACAGTAAGCAACAAGCCATGTATTTGCCACGGCGAGGGTCACACTTGACCATCTGGTTGCCCGGCTCAAAGCAAGAGTTGGTGATCTCGGCCACTGACAATTGCTCGTGGTAAGCTCTCTCAGCTGAGATCACAGGAGCGTACGTCACCAGAGGGAAATGGATACGAGGATACGGCACCAAGTTTGTTTGGAATTCTACCAAGTCTACATTCAGTGCTCCATCAAAACGGAGAGATGCTGTGATTGACGACACAATTTGGCCAATCAGCCTGTTTAGGTTGACGTAGCCTGGACGCTCAACGCCAAGATTCTTTTGGCAGATGTCATAGATGGCTTCATTGTCTACCATGAAGGAACAATCCGTATGTTCCAGTGTGGTGTGCGTGGTCAGAATGGAATTGTAGGGTTCGACCACAGCTGTGGAGATCCTTGGAGCCGGGTAGATGGAAAATTCCAGCTTGGACTTCTTGCCGTAGTCAAGAGAGAGACGTTCCATCAACAGGGAGGTGAATCCGGAACCAGTGCCACCTCCAAAGCTATGAAACACCAGGAAGCCTTGAAGACCTGTGCACTGGTCACTCTGGGGGGGCAAAAAACACAAAGGCAGCAAGGTATTAACAACATAGTTTAGTTTAAAGAGAGTCATATCCCATTGTGAATCAAAAATCACACAATAGGAGGCTATTTAGACCAATTTGCACTTGCTGACTCTTTTGAAAAAGCTATATCATTAGCCCCACTTCAGCCACCTGTCCCCACCTACACCCTGCAAATTCTTACTTTTTATCCAATGCCCTTTTGAAAGTTATTGCATGTGCTTTTGTTTTCACTGGCCTTCAGACAGTGCTTTGTAAATCATAACTTAACCAAGTTTAAGAAATGCATTTCCCGCCCCCCCCCCCCCCCACCGCTGGCTTTTTGCCAAATTTAAAATCTGTTCTCTGGTTCTGGGCGGCACAGTGGCGCAATAGTTAGCACCGCAGCCTCACAGCTCCAGCAACCCGGGTTCAATTCTGAGTACTGCCTCTGTGGAGTTTGCAAGTTCTCCCTGTGTCTGCGTGGGTTTCCGCCGCGTGCTCCGGTTTCCTCCCACAGCCAAAGACCTGCAGGTTGATAGGTAAATTGGCCATTGTAAGTTGCCCCTAGTGTAGGTAGGTGGTGGGGATGTGGTAGGGAATATGGGATTAATGTAGGATTAGTATAAATGGGTGGTTGCTGGTCGGCACAGACTTGGTGGGCTGAAGGGCCTGTTTCAGTGCTGTATCTGTAAATAAAAATAAAATAATGACTCTCCTGCCAGTGAAAACAGTTCACATTATTTACTGTCAAAACCTTTCATAATTTTGAACACCTCTAATTAATCTCCCCTTAATCTTCTCTGCTTTAAGGAGAACAATCCCAGCTTCTCCAGTCTCTCCATATAACTGAAGTTCCTCATCTCTAGCATCATTCTAGTAAATCCCATCCGCACCCTCTCCAAAGCCTTAACATCCTTCCTAAAGTGCAGAATTGAACACAATACTCCAGCTGAGGCCTAACCAGTGTTTTATAAAAGATTTAGAATAACTTCCTTGTTTTTTTACTCTATGCCTCTATTTATAAAGCCAAGGATCCCATATACTTTGATTTTAACAACAACAAAAAAATCTATACACAACATACAGATTGCCGATAAAATCAACATGGTTGGCTGTAATAGGAAAAGACGTAGCAGTGCAAGAGTTCTACATCTTGCCCACTTCCTGGAAGAAGGTTTCAGACAAATCCAAGTAGGTATTGCTAAGTCCTTACAATTACCGGGCTACATAAACACTGGATCGATGCCCCCTTGGGCCCTCTGCATAATGGCCCCAAGAGCTACAACTGCTCAGTTGCTCCTGATAACCAAGTCATCCATTCAAACTCCTCCCCAACTATAAAAGCCACCAAGTAAGGTAGAGACAGGATTCTGGAGAGTTGGAATTTCTAAAGGCCGAACAAGGAAGATAATCCTCATTTAAGTCATTCAATCATCCCTCACATATTGTAAAAGTTGTACCAAAGTGGGAATGATTCCAGCAGAAGGCCCGAACTGAATCACAACAACGAGGCCATTCAACCCATTATGCCCGTGCCTCTTTGAAATAGCTATCTAATTAGTCCCACTCCCCCGCCCCCACCCATTCCCCATAGCCCTACAAAACTGTCCCTCAAGTATTTATCCAATTCCCTTTTGAAAGTTACTATTGAATCGTCTTCCACCGCCCTTTCAGACAGTGCGTTCCAGATCACAACAACTCACTGTGTGAAAAACTCAATCACCCCCTCCTCCCTCTGATTCTTTTGCCAAAGATCTTAATGCATGCCCTCTGGTTACAACCCCTCTATCCCTGGAAGTAGTTTCGCTTTATTTAATCCAAGCCCCTTGAAATTTTGAACACTTCTGTTAAATCTCGCCATGACCTCCTCTAGTCTAAATAACAGTGCCTCAATCCCTGCTGTCGCCAGGGTGTTCTCCAAGAACAAAGCAGAGTTCTATCTGGCTCATGTGCAAGGAAAATATGGCATAAAGCTGCCTTACGGATACAATTAGTAGATACAGAGCCAAGGAACCCAGGGAAGGTGGTGGTGTGGGACGAGCATGGTCTTCCACTTGGACATTTACCCACTTAAAACTACTTTGTAGCTTGGTGTAGTGTCCCAATGCAATTGCAAGTGCTATAAATCTCAAGCATTATTGCTTCTTATAAACTGGGCTGCACGAGGTCCCCATACAGGGACTTTGCTGAAATTTGGCAACTTTTTTCCCCAGATTAGCTTTAAAGCCTTAGAAACCAAAGGAGTGGTCATTGAATTTGCTATTAAACTCTTCCAAGGAATGAGAAGATAGCAAAGCACAATCATTAAGTACTTGGGCAATAATCAAGTACTTTGAATTCCCTCCCTAAACCTCACTGCCTCTCCTCCTTCAAGATGCTCCTTAAAATTTACCTCGTCAACCATCCCATCAACTCTGTGTGGCACAGTGTCAAATTTTGTCTGATAACGCTCCTGTGAAACGCCTCGGGAAGTTTTATTATGTTAAAGGCGCTATACAAGTGCAAATTGTTGATGTTAAGAACAGCCACATTCTAAAAAATGGCACTGGGTTTTGAAAACTTTAGGTGGATTGCAGACTGGGGGGTGGGTGGGGAGGGGGGGGGGATGGGAAGAGGGGGAAAACAACTTGCTGCAGCAGAGGATTTATGCCCTAGAATTAAGGCTGCACAAGTTATATACATGAATAATGAGACAGAAAAAGGCCCTGTAGTCCATCCTGTCAAAAATAAACTGGTAACATTGGCTAACGTTGGACACCAAATAAAAGGAGATTAGTCAGAAAGGCAAGATGTGATGTCTAACTAATTTGAGTGAAGGAGTTTGTTCAAGTTTACTTGGTCTGAAGAATTAAAATTGCCACATTGAACAGACAGGATAGCAGGTAGAAATTCTCTGAGTTCTGGAAAGTACCTCTTGATAAGCTAGGCTGTTTCACTGTTAGTAGATATAACAAAATTGTCACTTTTGAGCAGGTAATTCGATTGACAGAATTGACCTGAGGGGCTGAATGGACTACTCCTGTTCCCACATTACTGCAATAAGTATGGCTTCCCTGGATTCTGGTATTATGCAGATTTCGAGGTTTTTGGACTTTGATGTGACGCGGATCCTGAGATCGGGGGTTAGGTGCAATGTAGGAGAAGGTTGCTCCAGGAAGATAGGGCATAATGGTTGGTACTTCCTACCAACACCCGTACCTTGATTGTGTCCATCCATAAATAAAATAATGAACGTGGACCCCTACCAGTTTGCGGATTCGTTCCAAAACCTGGTCAATGATCTGTGCACCAATGCAATAGCGGCCACGGGCGTAGTTGTTGGCAGCATCTTCCTTCCCAGTGATGAGCTGTTCAGGGTGGTACAGCTGGTGATAGGTACCAGTACGGATCTCATCTGCAAAAATATAGAGCAAAACTTGCACCACTTTCGTCTCAAGTCATCAAAAGGACAAGTCAACAATTTAGAGTAAAGGATTTTATAATAGGGATCACTATGCATTTTAATAAAGTAGCTCAATAAATTAGATGAGACTTACATTTTTATATTGCCTTTCATGACCTCAGGATGGCCTAAAATGCTTTACAGCCAACAAGAGAATCTAACCATCACTCCTCGACATTCAATGGCATTACCATCGCTGAATTTCCCACTAACATCCTGGGGGTTACCACTGACCAGAAACCGAACTGGACTAGCCACATAAAAACTGTGGCTACAAGAAAAAGTCAGAGACTGGGAATTCTGTAGCACGTGTACGGTGTCAAGGTTTGCAGATGACACTAAGATGAGTGGCAGAGCAAAGAGTGCAGATGACTGTGAAACTTTGCAGAGGAACATAGATACATTGAGTGAGTGGGCAGAGGTCTGGCAGATGGAATACAATGTTAATAAATGTGAAGTCATTCATTTCGGTAGGAGTAACAGTAAAAAGGATTATTACTTGAATGGTGAAAAGTTGCAGCATGCTGCTATGCAGAGGGACCTGGGTGTCCTTGTACATGAATCGCAGAAGGTTGGTCTGCAGGTACAGCAAGTAATTAGGAAGGCAAATGGAATTTTGTCTTTCATTGCTAAAGGGATTGAGTTTAAAAGCAGAGAGGTTATGTTGCAGCTGTATAAGGTACTGGTGAGCCCTCACCTGGAGTACTGTGTGCAGTTTTGGTCTCCTTACTTGAGAAAGGATGTACTGGCACTGGAGAGGGTGCAGAGGAGGTTCACTAGGTTGATTCCGGAGTTGAGGGGGTTGGCTTATGAGGAGAGACTGAGTAGATTGGGATTATATTCATTGGAATTCAGAAGAATGAGGGGGGGATCTTATAGAAACATATAAAATTATGAAGGGAATAGATAAGATACAAGTAGAGAGGATGTTTCCACTGGCAGGTGAAGCTAGGACAAGAGGGCATAGCCTCAAGATTAGAGGGAGCAGATTGAGGACTGAATTAAGAAGGAACTTCTTCACCCAGAGGGTTGTTAATCTATGGAATTCCTTGCCCAGTGAAGTAGTTGACGCTTCTTCAGTAAATGTTTTTAAAGCTAAGGTAGATATCTTTTTGAACAATAAAAGGAATTAAAGGATACGGTGAGAACGTGGGTAAGCGGATCTGAGTCCACGAAAAGATCAGCCATGATCTTATTGAATGGCGGAGCAGGCTCGAGGGGCCGGACGGCCTACTCCTGCTCCTAGTTCTTATGAAGTAACTCCTATCTCCCCAAAGCCTGCCCACCATCTACAAGGCCCAAGTCAGGAGTGTGATGGAATACTCTTCACTTGCCTGGATGTGTGCAGCTCCAACAATACTCAGCAAGCTCGACACCATCCAGGACAAAACAGCCTGCTGGATTGGCACCCCATCCAACACCTTCAACATTCACTTCCTCCACCACCGGCACACAGTGGCAGTAGTGTGTACCATCTACAAGATGCACTGCAGCAATTCACCAAACCTTCTTTGATTGACAGCACCTTCCAAACCCACGACCTCTACCACCTAGAAGACCAAGGGCTGCAGACACATGGGAACCTCACCATCTGCGAGTTCTCCTCCAAGCTACACACCACCCTGACTTGGAACTATATCACCGTTCCTTCACTGTCACCAGGTCAAAATCCTGAAACACCCTCCCTAATAGCACTGTGGGTATACCCACACCAGATTGACGGCAGCGGTTCAAGAAGATAGCTCACCACCACCTTCTCAAGGGCAATTAGGGATGGGCAATAAATGCTGGCCTTGCCAACGATGCCTACATTCCATGAAACGAATAATAAAAAAAATTTAAGTGTAGTCACTGTTACAATGTAGGAAACATGGCAACAACAGCCAGTGTGTACAAAGCAATCTCGCACAAATAACAACGTGACAAATGGCCAGATCACCTGCTTTAGTGATGCTCTTTGAAAACAGTAACAAGCGATCTTTTACATCCACCTGAGAGGGCGGACGGAGTCTTGCTTTAAATGTGTCATCCTAAAGACAGCACCTTGGACAGTGCAGCACTCCCTCAGTCATAGAGTGGTGTGTCAGCCTAGATTTTGTGCTCAAGTCTCTCATGTGGAACAATTTTCACTTATTGCTAGGTTAAAAGGAGCAATATAAAAACAGCAAGGCACCCCAGCATGTAATCAGACAAAAAAATTGACACCAAGCTAAAGCAGGTGACCAAATACTTCGTCAAAAGAGGCAGGTTTTAAGGAACTTCAGATCTAGGCCAGCAGTCTAGTGCCCTTCAGCTGAAACTTTAAAACACCACATCTACCTGTTCAGAACCCAATGATATTCAGAAAAGCTAATATTTCCTCCAACAGTCACCAAGCTAGAACAAATCCACATTCATTCATCCACAAAATGGCAGCATCATTTTCCCACAGAACAGAAACTACACTTTAAAGCATGCACATTTGCCATAAGACTATATATAAGGATTTACCAGTTTTCCACTCCAGCCTAACAACCCTCCCCACATCTCCCCCCAAAAAGTTCAGAGCCGAGTTTTAATGCACCAATCTCTAAGTAATGAGTAGAATTTTATGTCAAGTCCATAGCATTGGTGGGAACCCACCTCCCAAACTGCCTGCTGTAGAAGAGCATTACTGGCTGGTCTGATGGGTGCTGACTCCCTC